>NW_027472611.1:605060-1210120 GCF_030347505.1 Rhynchophorus ferrugineus | reverse complement strand
TTCCAAGTAATATTCGGCATGCTAATTACATTGCCGGTTGCCAAATTGCATTATCTCTTATAGTTTCCGAGATATGGAATATCGATAATTTACACCTTAGGCTCTGCTTCTAACTTGGGCCCAAATTGTAAAATGGTCTTATCTATTGGCGATTTCGTTCCAATTCACATTCCAAGTAATATTCGGCATGCTAATTACATTGCCGGTTGCCAAATTGCATTATCTCTTATAGTTTCCGAGATATGGACTATCGATAATTTACACCTTAGGCTCTGCTTCCTAACTTGGGCCCAAATTGTAAAATGGTCTTATCTATTGGCGATTTCGTTCCAATTCACATTCCAAGTAATATTCGGCATGCTAATTACATTGCCGGTTGCCAAAGTGCATTATCTCTTATAGTTTCCGAGATATGGACTATCGATAATTTACACCTTAGGCTCTGCTTCTAACTTGGGCCCAAATTGTAAAATGGTCTTATCTATTGGCGATTTCGTTCCAATTCACATTCCAAGTAATATTCGGCATGCTAATTACATTGCCGGTTGCCAAAGTGCATTATCTCTTATAGTTTCCGAGATATGGACTATCGATAATTTACACCTTAGGCTCTGCTTCTAACTTGGGCCCAAATTGTAAAATGGTCTTATCTATTGGCGATTTCGTTCCAATTCACATTCCAAGTAATATTCGGCATGCTAATTACATTGCCGGTTGCCAAATTGAATTATCTCTTATAGTTTCCGAGATATGGACTATCGATAATTTACACCTTAGGCTCTGCTTCTAACTTGGGCCCAAATTGTAAAATGGTCTTATCTATTGGCGATTTCGTTCCAATTCACATTCCAAGTAATATTCGGCATGCTAATTACATTGCCGGTTGCCAAATTGCATTATCTCTTATAGTTTCCGAGATATGGACTATCGATAATTTACATCCTTAGGCTCTGCTTCTAACTTGGGCCCAAATTGTAAAATGGTCTTATCTATTGGCGATTTCGTTCCAATTCACATTCCAAGTAATATTCGGCATGCTAATTACATTGCCGGTTGCCAAATTGCATTATCTCTTATAGTTTCCGAGATATGGACTATCGATAATTCACACCTTAGGCTCTGCTTCTAACTTGGGCCCAAATTGTAAAATGGTCTTATCTATTGGCGATTTCGTCCCAATTCACATTCCAAGTGATATTCGGCATGCTAATTACATTGCCGGTTGCGAAATTGCATTATCTCTTATAGTTTCCGAGATATGGACTATCAATAATTTACACCTTAGGCTCTGCTTCTAACTTGGGCCCAAATTGTAAAATGGTCTTATCTATTGGCGATTTCGTTCCAATTCACATTCCAAGTAATATTCGGCATGCTAATTACATTGCCGGTTGCCAAATTGCATTATCTCTTATAGTTTCCGAGATATGGACTATCGATAATTTACATCTTAGGCTCTGCTTCTAACTTGGGCCCAAATTGTAAAATGGTCTTATCTATTGGCGATTTCGTTCCAATTCACATTCCAAGTAATATTCGGCATGCTAATTACATTGCCGGTTGCCAAATTGCATTATCTCTTATAGTTTCCGAGATATGGACTATCGATAATTTACACCTTAGGCTCTGCTTCTAACTTGGGCCCAAATTGTAAAATGGTCTTATCTATTGGCGATTTCGTCCCAATTCACATTCCAAGTGATATTCGGCATGCTAATTACATTGCCGGTTGCGAAATTGCATTATCTCTTATAGTTTCCGAGATATGGACTATCAATAATTTACACCTTAGGCTCTGCTTCTAACTTGGGCCCAAATTGTAAAATGGTCTTATCTATTGGCGATTTCGTTCCAATTCACATTCCAAGTAATATTCGGCATGCTAATTACATTGCCGGTTGCCAAAGTGCATTATCTCTTATAGTTTCCGAGATATGGACTATCGATAATTTACACCTTAGGCTCTGCTTCTAACTTGGGCCCAAATTGTAAAATGGTCTTATCTATTGGCGATTTCGTTCCAATTCACATTCCAAGTAATATTCGGCATGCTAATTACATTGCCGGTTGCCAAATTGCATTATCTCTTATAGTTTCCGAGATATGGACTATCGATAATTTACACCTTAGGCTCTGCTTCTAACTTGGGCCCAAATTGTAAAATGGTCTTATCTATTGGCGATTTCGTTCCAATTCACATTCCAAGTAATATTCGGCATGCTAATTACATTGCCGGTTGCCAAAGTGCATTATCTCTTATAGTTTCCGAGATATGGACTATCGATAATTTACACCTTAGGCTCTGCTCCTAACTTGGGCCCAAATTGTAAAATGGTCTTATCTATTGGCGATTTCGTTCCAATTCACATTCCAAGTAATATTCGGCATGCTAATTACATTGCCGGTTGCCAAATTGCATTATCTCTTATAGTTTCCGAGATATGGGCTATCGATAATTTACACCTTAGGCTCTGCTTCTAACTTGGGCCCAAATTGTAAAATGGTCTTATCTATTGGCGATTTCGTTCCAATTCACATTCCAAGTAATATTCGGCATGCTAATTACATTGCCGGTTGCCAAATTGCATTATCTCTTATAGTTTCCGAGATATGGACTATCGGTAATTTATACCTTAGGCTCTGCTTCTAACTTGGGCCCAAATTGTAAAATGGTCTTATCTATTGGCGATTTCGTTCCAATTCACATTCCAAGTAATATCCGGCATGCTAATTACATTGCCGGTTGCCAAATTGAATTATCTCTTATAGTTTCCGAGATATGGACTATCGATAATTTACACCTTAGGCTCTGCTTCTAACTTGGGCCCAAATTGTAAAATGGTCTTACCTATTGGCGATTTCGTTCCAATTCACATTCCAAGTAATATTCGGCATGCTAATTACATTGCCGGTTGCCAAATTGCATTATCTCTTATAGTTTCCGAGATATGGACTATCGATAATTTACACGTTAGGCTCTGCTTCTAACTTGGGCCCAAATTGTAAAATGGTCTTATCTATTGGCGATTTCGTTCCAATTCACATTCCAAGTAATATTCGGCATGCTAATTACATTGCCGGTTGCCAAATTGCATTATCTCTTATAGTTTCCGAGATATGGACTATCGATAATTTACACCTTAGGCTCTGCTTCTAACTTGGGCCCAAATTGTAAAATGGTCTTATCTATTGGCGATTTCGTTCCAATTCACATTCCAAGTAATATTCGGCA
The DNA here is from genome assembly GCF_030347505.1 of Rhynchophorus ferrugineus. Classification (NCBI taxonomy): domain Eukaryota; kingdom Metazoa; phylum Arthropoda; class Insecta; order Coleoptera; family Curculionidae; genus Rhynchophorus; species Rhynchophorus ferrugineus. Next base: position 1,206,888 of record NW_027472611.1, on the reverse strand, counting down.
TGCTAATTACATTGCCGGTTGCCAAATTGCATTATCTCTTATAGTTTCCGAGATATGGACTATCGATAATTTACACCTTAGGCTCTGCTTCTAACTTGGGCCCAAATTGTAAAATGGTCTTACCTATTGGCGATTTCGTTCCAATTCACATTCCAAGTAATATTCGGCATGCTAATTACATTGCCGGTTGCCAAATTGCATTATCTCTTATAGTTTCCGAGATATGGACTATCGATAATTTACACGTTAGGCTCTGCTTCTAACTTGGGCCCAAATTGTAAAATGGTCTTATCTATTGGCGATTTCGTTCCAATTCACATTCCAAGTAATATTCGGCATGCTAATTACATTGCCGGTTGCCAAATTGCATTATCTCTTATAGTTTCCGAGATATGGACTATCGATAATTTACACCTTAGGCTCTGCTTCTAACTTGGGCCCAAATTGTAAAATGGTCTTATCTATTGGCGATTTCGTTCCAATTCACATTCCAAGTAATATCCGGCATGCTAATTACATTGCCGGTTGCCAAATTGAATTATCTCTTATAGTTTCCGAGATATGGACTATCGATAATTTACACCTTAGGCTCTGCTTCTAACTTGGGCCCAAATTGAAAAATGGTCTTATCTATTGGCGATTTCGTTCCAATTCACATTCCAAGTAATATTCGGCATGCTAATTACATTGCCGGTTGCCAAATTGCATTATCTCTTATAGTTTCCGAGATATGGACTATCGATAATTTACACCTTAGGCTCTGCTTCTAACTTGGGCCCAAATTGTAAAATGGTCTTATCTATTGGCGATTTCGTTCCAATTCACACTCCAAGTAATATTCGGCATGCTAATTACATTGCCGGTTGCGAAATTGCATTATCTCTTATAGTTTCCGAGATATGGACTATCAATAATTTACACCTTAGGCTCTGCTTCTAACTTGGGCCCAAATTGTAAAATGGTCTTATCTATTGGCGATTTCGTTCCAATTCACATTCCAAGTAATATTCGGCATGCTAATTACATTGCCGGTTGCCAAATTGCATTATCTCTTATAGTTTCCGAGATATGGACTATCAATAATTTACACCTTAGGCTCTGCTTCTAACTTGGGCCCAAATTGTAAAATGGTCTTATCTATTGGCGATTTCGTTCCAATTCACATTCCAAGTAATATTCGGCATGCTAATTACATTGCCGGTTGCCAAAGTGCATTATCTCTTATAGTTTCCGAGATATGGACTATCGATAATTTACACCTTAGGCTCTGCTTCTAACTTGGGCCCAAATTGTAAAATGGTCTTATCTATTGGCGATTTCGTTCCAATTCACATTCCAAGTAATATTCGGCATGCTAATTACATTGCCGGTTGCCAAATTGCATTATCTCTTATAGTTTCCGAGATATGGACTATCGATAATTTACACCTTAGGCTCTGCTTCTAACTTGGGCCCAAATTGTAAAATGGTCTTATCTATTGGCGATTTCGTTCCAATTCACATTCCAAGTAATATTCGGCATGCTAATTACATTGCCGGTTGCCAAAGTGCATTATCTCTTATAGTTTCCGAGATATGGACTATCGATAATTTACACCTTAGGCTCTGCTCCTAACTTGGGCCCAAATTGTAAAATGGTCTTATCTATTGGCGATTTCGTTCCAATTCACATTCCAAGTAATATTCGGAATGCTAATTACATTGCCGGTTGCCAAATTGCATTATCTCTTATAGTTTCCGAGATATGGGCTATCGATAATTTACACCTTAGGCTCTGCTTCTAACTTGGGCCCAAATTGTAAAATGGTCTTATCTATTGGCGATTTCGTTCCAATTCACATTCCAAGTAATATTCGGCATGCTAATTACATTGCCGGTTGCCAAATTGCATTATCTCTTATAGTTTCCGAGATATGGACTATCGGTAATTTACACCTTAGGCTCTGCTTCTAACTTGGGCCCAAATTGTAAAATGGTCTTATCTATTGGCGATTTCGTTCCAATTCACATTCCAAGTAATATCCGGCATGCTAATTACATTGCCGGTTGCCAAATTGAATTATCTCTTATAGTTTCCGAGATATGGACTATCGATAATTTACACCTTAGGCTCTGCTTCTAACTTGGGCCCAAATTGTAAAATGGTCTTACCTATTGGCGATTTCGTTCCAATTCACATTCCAAGTAATATTCGGCATGCTAATTACATTGCCGGTTGCCAAATTGCATTATCTCTTATAGTTTCCGAGATATGGACTATCGATAATTTACACCTTAGGCTCTGCTTCTAACTTGGGCCCAAATTGTAAAATGGTCTTATCTATTGGCGATTTCGTTCCAATTCACATTCCAAGTAATATTCGGCATGCTAATTACATTGCCGGTTGCCAAATTGCATTATCTCTTATAGTTTCCGAGATATGGACTATCGATAATTTACATCTTAGGCTCTGCTTCTAACTTGGGCCCAAATTGTAAAATCGTCTTATCTATTGGCGATTTCGTTCCAATTCACATTTCAAGTAATATTCGGCATGCTAATTACATTGCCTGTTGCCAAATTGCATTATCTCTTATAGTTTCCGAGATATGGACTATCGATAATTTACACCTTAGGCTCTGCTTCTAACTTGGGCCCAAATTGTAAAATGGTCTTATCTATTGGCGATTTCGTTCCAATTCACACTCCAAGTAATATTCGGCATGCTAATTACATTGCCGGTTGCGAAATTGCATTATCTCTTATAGTTTCCGAGATATGGACTATCAATAATTTACACCTTAGGCTCTGCTTCTAACTTGGGCCCAAATTGTAAAATGGTCTTATCTATTGGCGATTTCGTTCCAATTCACATTCCAAGTAATATTCGGCATGCTAATTACATTGCCGGTTGCCAAATTGCATTATCTCTTATAGTTTCCGAGATATGGACTATCAATAATTTACACCTTAGGATCTGCTTCTAACTTGGGCCCAAATTGTAAAATGGCCTTATCTATTGGCGATTTCGTTCCAATTCACATTCCAAGTAATATTCGGCATGCTAATTACATTGCCGGTTGCCAAATTGCATTATCTCTTATAGTTTCCGAGATATGGACTATCGATAATTTACACCTTAGGCTCTGCTTCTAACTTGGGCCCAAATTGTAAAATGGCCTTATCTATTGGCGATTTCGTTCCAATTCACATTCCAAGTAATATTCGGCATGCTAATTACATTGCCGGTTGCCAAATTGCATTATCTCTTATAGTTTCCGAGATATGGACTATCGATAATTTACACCTTAGGCTCTGCTTCTAACTTGGGCCCAAATTGTAAAATGGCCTTACCTATTGGCGATTTCGTTCCAATTCACACTCCAAGTAATATTCGGCATGCTAATTACATTGCCGGTTGCGAAATTGCATTATCTCTTATAGTTTCCGAGATATGGACTATCAATAATTTACACCTTAGGCTCTGCTTCTAACTTGGGCCCAAATTGTAAAATGGTCTTATCTATTGGCGATTTCGTTCCAATTCACATTCCAAGTAATATTCGGCATGCTAATTACATTGCCGGTTGCCAAATTGCATTATCTCTTATAGTTTCCGAGATATGGACTATCGATAATTTACACCTTAGGCTCTGCTTCTAACTTGGGCCCAAATTGTAAAATGGTCTTATCTATTGGCGATTTCGTTCCAATTCACATTCCAAGTAATATTCGGCATGCTAATTACATTGCCGGTTGCCAAATTGCATTATCTCTTATAGTTTCCGAGATATGGACTATCGATAATTTACACCTTAGGCTCTGCTTCTAACTTGGGCCCAAATTGTAAAATGGTCTTATCTATTGGCGATTTCGTTCCAATTCACATTCCAAGTAATATTCGACATGCTAATTACATTGCCGGTTGCCAAATTGCATTAACTCTTATAGTTTCCGAGATATGGACTATCGATAATTTACACCTTAGGCTCTGCTTCTAACTTGGCCCCAAATTGTAAAATGGTCTTATCTATTGGCGATTTCGTTCCAATTCACATTCCAAGTAATATTCGGCATGCTAATTACATTGCCGGTTGCCAAATTGCATTATCTCTTATAGTTTCTGAGATATGGACTATCGATAATTTACACCTTAGGCTCTGCTTCTAACTTGGGCCCAAATTGTAAAATGGTCTTATCTATTGGCGATTTCGTTCCAATTCACATTCCAAGTAATATTCGACATGCTAATTACATTGCCGGTTGCCAAATTGCATTAACTCTTTTAGTTTCCGAGATATGGACTATCGATAATTTACACCTTAGGCTCTGCTTCTAACTTGGCCCCAAATTGTAAAATGGTCTTATCTAGTGGCGATTTCGTTCCAATTCACATTCCAAGTAATATTCGGCATGCTAATTACATTGCCGGTTGCCAAATTGCATTATCTCTTATAGTTTCCGAGATATGGACTATCGATAATTTACACCTTAGGCTCTACTTCTAACTTGGGCCCAAATTGTAAAATGGTCTTATCTATTGGCGATTTCGTTCCAATTCACATTCCAAGTAATATTCGGCATGCTAATTACATTGCCGGTTGCCAAATTGCATTATCTCTTATAGTTTCCGAGATATGGACTATCGATTATTTACATCTTAGGCTCTGCTTCTAACTTGGGCCCAAATTGTAAAATGGTCTTATCTATTGGCGATTTCGTTCCAATTCACATTCCAAGTAATATTCGGCATGCTAATTACATTGCCGGTTGGCAAATTGCATTATCTCTTATAGTTTCCGAGATATGGACTATCAATAATTTACACCTTAGGCTCTGCTTCTAACTTGGGCCCAAATTGTAAAATGGCCTTATCTATTGGCGATTTCGTTCCAATTCACATTCCAAGTAATATTCGGCATGCTAATTACATTGCCGGTTGCCAAATTGCATTATCTCTTATAGTTTCCGAGATATGGACTATCGATAATTTACACCTTAGGCTCTGCTTCTAACTTGGGCCCAAATTGTAAAATGGCCTTATCTATTGGCGATTTCGTTCCAATTCACATTCCAAGTAATATTCGGCATGCTAATTACATTGCCGGTTGCCAAATTGCATTATCTCTTATAGTTTCCGAGATATGGACTATCGATAATTTACACCTTAGGCTCTGCTTCTAACTTGGGCCCAAATTGTAAAATGGCCTTACCTATTGGCGATTTCGTTCCAATTCACACTCCAAGTAATATTCGGCATGCTAATTACATTGCCGGTTGCGAAATTGCATTATCTCTTATAGTTTCCGAGATATGGACTATCAATAATTTACACCTTAGGCTCTGCTTCTAACTTGGGCCCAAATTGTAAAATGGTCTTATCTATTGGCGATTTCGTTCCAATTCACATTCCAAGTAATATTCGGCATGCTAATTACATTGCCGGTTGCCAAATTGCATTATCTCTTATAGTTTCCGAGATATGGACTATCGATAATTTACACCTTAGGCTCTGCTTCTAACTTGGGCCCAAATTGTAAAATGGTCTTATCTATTGGCGATTTCGTTCCAATTCACATTCCAAGTAATATTCGGCATGCTAATTACATTGCCGGTTGCCAAATTGCATTATCTCTTATAGTTTCCGAGATATGGAATATCGATAATTTACACCTTAGGCTCTGCTTCTAACTTGGGCCCAAATTGTAAAATGGTCTTATCTATTGGCGATTTCGTTCCAATTCACATTCCAAGTAATATTCGACATGCTAATTACATTGCCGGTTGCCAAATTGCATTAACTCTTATAGTTTCCGAGATATGAACTATCGATAATTTACACCTTAGGCTCTGCTTCTAACTTGGCCCCAAATTGTAAAATGGTCTTATCTATTGGCGATTTCGTTCCAATTCACATTCCAAGTAATATTCGGCATGCTAATTACATTGCCGGTTGCCAAATTGCATTATCTCTTATAGTTTCCGAGATATGGACTATCGATAATTTACACCTTAGGCTCTACTTCTAACTTGGGCCCAAATTGTAAAATGGTCTTATCTATTGGCGATTTCGTTCCAATTCACATTCCAAGTAATATTCGGCATGCTAATTACATTGCCGGTTGCCAAATTGCATTATCTCTTATAGTTTCCGAGATATGGACTATCGATTATTTACATCTTAGGCTCTGCTTCTAACTTGGGCCCAAATTGTAAAATCGTCTTATCTATTGGCGATTTCGTTCCAATTCACATTCCAAGTAATATTCGGCATGCTAATTACATTGCCGGTTGCCAAATTGCATTATCTCTTATAGTTTCCGAGATATGGACTATCGATAATTTACATCTTAGGCTCTGCTTCTAACTTGGGCCCAAATTGTAAAATCGTCTTATCTATTGGCGATTTCGTTCCAATTCACATTCCAAGTAATATTCGGCATGCTAATTACATTGCCGGTTGCCAAATTGCATTATCTCTTATAGTTTCCGAGATATGGACTATCGATAATTTACACCTTAGGCTCTGCTTCTAACTTGGGCCCAAATTGTAAAATGGTCTTATCTATTGGCGATTTCGTTCCAATTCACATTCCAAGTAATATCCGGCATGCTAATTACATTGCCGGTTGCCAAATTGAATTATCTCTTATAGTTTCCGAGATATGGACTATCGATAATTTACACCTTAGGCTCTGCTTCTAACTTGGGCCCAAATTGAAAAATGGTCTTATCTAATGGCGATTTCGTTCCAATTCACATTCCAAGTAATATTCGGCATGCTAATTACATTGCCGGTTGCCAAATTGCATTATCTCTTATAGTTTCCGAGATATGGACTATCGATAATTTACACCTTAGGCTCTGCTTCTAACTTGGGCCCAAATTGTAAAATGGTCTTATCTATTGGCGATTTCGTTCCAATTCACACTCCAAGTAATATTCGGCATGCTAATTACATTGCCGGTTGCGAAATTGCATTATCTCTTATAGTTTCCGAGATATGGACTATCAATAATTTACACCTTAGGCTCTGCTTCTAACTTGGGCCCAAATTGTAAAATGGTCTTATCTATTGGCGATTTCGTTCCAATTCACATTCCAAGTAATATTCGGCATGCTAATTACATTGCCGGTTGCCAAATTGCATTATCTCTTATAGTTTCCGAGATATGGACTATCAATAATTTACACCTTAGGCTCTGCTTCTAACTTGGGCCCAAATTGTAAAATGGCCTTATCTATTGGCGATTTCGTTCCAATTCACATTCCAAGTAATATTCGGCATGCTAATTACATTGCCGGTTGCCAAATTGCATTATCTCTTATAGTTTCCGAGATATGGACTATCGATAATTTACACCTTAGGCTCTGCTTCTAACTTGGGCCCAAATTGTAAAATGGCCTTATCTATTGGCGATTTCGTTCCAATTCACACTCCAAGTAATATTCGGCATGCTAATTACATTGCCGGTTGCGAAATTGCATTATCTCTTATAGTTTCCGAGATATGGACTATCAATAATTTACACCTTAGGCTCTGCTTCTAACTTGGGCCCAAATTGTAAAATGGTCTTATCTATTGGCGATTTCGTTCCAATTCACATTCCAAGTAATATTCGACATGCTAATTACATTGCCGGTTGCCAAATTGCATTATCTCTTATAGTTTCCGAGATATGGACTATCGATAATTTACACCTTAGGCTCTGCTTCTAACTTGGCCCCAAATTGTAAAATGGTCTTATCTATTGGCGATTTCGTTCCAATTCACATTCCAAGTAATATTCGGCATGCTAATTACATTGCCGGTTGCCAAATTGCATTATCTCTTATAGTTTCCGAGATATGGACTATCGATAATTTACACCTTAGGCTCTACTTCTAACTTGGGCCCAAATTGTAAAATGGTCTTATCTATTGGCGATTTCGTTCCAATTCACATTCCAAGTAATATTCGGCATGCTAATTACATTGCCTGTTGCCAAATTGCATTATCTCTTATAGTTTTCGAGATATGGACTATCGATTATTTACATCTTAGGCTCTGCTTCTAACTTGGGCCCAAATTGTAAAATCGTCTTATCTATTGGCGATTTCGTTCCAATTCACATTCCAAGTAATATTCGGCATGCTAATTACATTGCCGGTTGCCAAATTGCATTATCTCTTATAGTTTCCGAGATATGGACTATCGATAATTTACACCTTAGGCTCTGCTTCTAACTTGGGCCCAAATTGTAAAATGGTCTTATCTATTGGCGATTTCGTTCCAATTCACATTCCAAGTAATATCCGGCATGCTAATTACATTGCCGGTTGCCAAATTGAATTATCTCTTATAGTTTCCGAGATATGGACTATCGATAATTTACACCTTAGGCTCTGCTTCTAACTTGGGCCCAAATTGTAAAATGGTCTTATCTATTGGCGATTTCGTTCCAATTCACATTCCAAGTAATATTCGGCATGCTAATTACATTGCCGGTTGCCAAATTGCATTATCTCTTATAGTTTCCGAGATATGGACTATCGATAATTTACATCTTAGGCTCTGCTTCTAACTTGGGCCCAAATTGTAAAATGGTCTTATCTATTGGCGATTTCGTCCCAATTCACATTCCAAGTGATATTCGGCATGCTAATTACATTGCCGGTTGCGAAATTGCATTATTTCTTATAGTTTCCGAGATATGGACTATCAATAATTTACACCTTAGGCTCTGCTTCTAACTTGGGCCCAAATTGTAAAATGGTCTTATCTATTGGCGATTTCGTTCCAATTCACATTCCAAGTAATATTCGGCATGCTAATTACATTGCCGGTTGCCAAAGTGCATTATCTCTTATAGTTTCCGAGATATGGACTATCGATAATTTACACCTTAGGCTCTGCTTCTAACTTGGGCCCAAATTGTAAAATGGTCTTATCTATTGGCGATTTCGTTCCAATTCACATTCCAAGTAATATTCGGCATGCTAATTACATTGCCGGTTGCCAAATTGCATTATCTCTTATAGTTTCCGAGATATGGACTATCGATAATTTACACCTTAGGCTCTGCTTCTAACTTGGGCCCAAATTGTAAAATGGTCTTATCTATTGGCGATTTCGTTCCAATTCACATTCCAAGTAATATTCGGCATGCTAATTACATTGCCGGTTGCCAAAGTGCATTATCTCTTATAGTTTCCGAGATATGGACTATCGATAATTTACACCTTAGGCTCTGCTTCTAACTTGGGCCCAAATTGTAAAATGGTCTTATCTATTGGCGATTTCGTTCCAATTCACATTCCAAGTAATATTCGGCATGCTAATTACATTGCCGGTTGCCAAATTGCATTATCTCTTATAGTTTCCGAGATATGGACTATCGATAATTTACACCTTAGGCTCTGCTCCTAACTTGGGCCCAAATTGTAAAATGGTCTTATCTATTGGCGATTTCGTTCCAATTCACATTCCAAGTAATATTCGGCATGCTAATTACATTGCCGGTTGCCAAAGTGCATTATCTCTTATAGTTTCCGAGATATGGACTATCGATAATTTACACCTTAGGCTCTGCTTCTAACTTGGGCCCAAATTGAAAAATGGTCTTATCTATTGGCGATTTCGTTCCAATTCACATTCCAAGTAATATTCGGCATGCTAATTACATTGCCGGTTGCCAAATTGAATTATCTCTTATAGTTTCCGAGATATGGACTATCGGTAATTTACACCTTAGGCTCTGCTTCTAACTTGGGCCCAAATTGTAAAATGGTCTTATCTATTGGCGATTTCGTTCCAATTCACATTACAAGTAATATTCGGCATGCTAATTACATTGCCGGTTGCCAAATTGCATTATCTCTTATAGTTTCCGAGATATGGACTATCGGTAATTTACACCTTAGGCTCTGCTTCTAACTTGGGCCCAAATTGTAAAATGGTCTTATCTATTGTCGATTTCGTTCCAATTCACATTCCAAGTAATATCCGGCATGCTAATTACATTGCCGGTTGCCAAATTGAATTATCTCTTATAGTTTCCGAGATATGGACTATCGATAATTTACACCTTAGGCTCTGCTTCTAACTTGGGCCCAAATTGTAAAATGGTCTTACCTATTGGCGATTTCGTTCCAATTCACATTCCAAGTAATATTCGGCATGCTAATTACATTGCCGGTTGCCAAATTGCATTATATCTTATAGTTTCCGAGATATGGACTATCGATAATTTACATCTTAGGCTCTGCTTCTAACTTGGGCCCAAATTGTAAAATCGTCTTATCTATTGGCGATTTCGTTCCAATTCACATTCCAAGTAATATTCGGCATGCTAATTACATTGCCGGTTGCCAAATTGCATTATCTCTTATAGTTTCCGAGATATGGACTATCGATAATTTACACCTTAGGCTCTGCTTCTAACTTGGGCCCAAATTGTAAAATGGTCTTATCTATTGGCGATTTCGTTCCAATTCACATTCCAAGTAATATCCGGCATGCTAATTACATTGCCGGTTGCCAAATTGAATTATCTCTTATAGTTTCCGAGATATGGACTATCGATAATTTACACCTTAGGCTCTGCTTCTAACTTGGGCCCAAATTGAAAAATGGTCTTATCTATTGGCGATTTCGTTCCAATTCACATTCCAAGTAATATTCGGCATGCTAATTACATTGCCGGTTGCCAAATTGCATTATCTCTTATAGTTTCCGAGATATGGACTATCGATAATTTACACCTTAGGCTCTGCTTCTAACTTGGGCCCAAATTGTAAAATGGTCTTATCTATTGGCGATTTCGTTCCAATTCACACTCCAAGTAATATTCGGCATGCTAATTACATTGCCGGTTGCGAAATTGCATTATCTCTTATAGTTTCCGAGATATGGACTATCAATAATTTACACCTTAGGCTCTGCTTCTAACTTGGGCCCAAATTGTAAAATGGTCTTATCTATTGGCGATTTCGTTCCAATTCACATTCCAAGTAATATTCGGCATGCTAATTACATTGCCGGTTGCCAAATTGCATTATCTCTTATAGTTTCCGAGATATGGACTATCAATAATTTACACCTTAGGCTCTGCTTCTAACTTGGGCCCAAATTGTAAAATCGTCTTATCTATTGGCGATTTCGTTCCAATTCACATTCCAAGTAATATTCGGCATGCTAATTACATTGCCGGTTGCCAAATTGCATTATCTCTTATAGTTTCCGAGATATGGACTATCGATAATTTACACCTTAGGCTCTGCTTCTAACTTGGGCCCAAATTGTAAAATGGTCTTATCTATTGGCGATTTCGTTCCAATTCACATTCCAAGTAATATCCGGCATGCTAATTACATTGCCGGTTGCCAAATTGAATTATCTCTTATAGTTTCCGAGATATGGACTATCGATAATTTACACCTTAGGCTCTGCTTCTAACTTGGGCCCAAATTGAAAAATGGTCTTATCTAATGGCGATTTCGTTCCAATTCACATTCCAAGTAATATTCGGCATGCTAATTACATTGCCGGTTGCCAAATTGCATTATCTCTTATAGTTTCCGAGATATGGACTATCGATAATTTACACCTTAGGCTCTGCTTCTAACTTGGGCCCAAATTGTAAAATGGTCTTATCTATTGGCGATTTCGTTCCAATTCACACTCCAAGTAATATTCGGCATGCTAATTACATTGCCGGTTGCGAAATTGCATTATCTCTTATAGTTTCCGAGATATGGACTATCAATAATTTACACCTTAGGCTCTGCTTCTAACTTGGGCCCAAATTGTAAAATGGTCTTATCTATTGGCGATTTCGTTCCAATTCACATTCCAAGTAATATTCGGCATGCTAATTACATTGCCGGTTGCCAAATTGCATTATCTCTTATAGTTTCCGAGATATGGACTATCAATAATTTACACCTTAGGCTCTGCTTCTAACTTGGGCCCAAATTGTAAAATGGCCTTATCTATTGGCGATTTCGTTCCAATTCACATTCCAAGTAATATTCGGCATGCTAATTACATTGCCGGTTGCCAAATTGCATTATCTCTTATAGTTTCCGAGATATGGACTATCGATAATTTACACCTTAGGCTCTGCTTCTAACTTGGGCCCAAATTGTAAAATGGCCTTATCTATTGGCGATTTCGTTCCAATTCACATTCCAAGTAATATTCGGCATGCTAATTACATTGCCGGTTGCCAAATTGCATTATCTCTTATAGTTTCCGAGATATGGACTATCGATAATTTACACCTTAGGCTCTGCTTCTAACTTGGGCCCAAATTGTAAAATGGCCTTACCTATTGGCGATTTCGTTCCAATTCACACTCCAAGTAATATTCGGCATGCTAATTACATTGCCGGTTGCGAAATTGCATTATCTCTTATAGTTTCCGAGATATGGACTATCAATAATTTACACCTTAGGCTCTGCTTCTAACTTGGGCCCAAATTGTAAAATGGTCTTATCTATTGGCGATTTCGTTCCAATTCACATTCCAAGTAATATTCGGCATGCTAATTACATTGCCGGTTGTCAAATTGCATTATCTCTTATAGTTTCCGAGATATGGACTATCGATAATTTACACCTTAGGCTCTGCTTCTAACTTGGGCCCAAATTGTAAAATGGTCTTATCTATTGGCGATTTCGTTCCAATTCACATTCCAAGTAATATTCGGCATGCTAATTACATTGCCGGTTGCCAAATTGCATTATCTCTTATAGTTTCCGAGATATGGACTATCGATAATTTACACCTTAGGCTCTGCTTCTAACTTGGGCCCAAATTGTAAAATGGTCTTATCTATTGGCGATTTCGTTCCAATTCACATTCCAAGTAATATTCGACATGCTAATTACATTGCCGGTTGCCAAATTGCATTATCTCTTATAGTTTCCGAGATATGGACTATCGATAATTTACACCTTAGGCTCTGCTTCTAACTTGGCCCCAAATTGTAAAATGGTCTTATCTATTGGCGATTTCGTTCCAATTCACATTCCAAGTAATATTCGGCATGCTAATTACATTGCCGGTTGCCAAATTGCATTATCTCTTATAGTTTCCGAGATATGGACTATCGATAATTTACACCTTAGGCTCTACTTCTAACTTGGGCCCAAATTGTAAAATGGTCTTATCTATTGGCGATTTCGTTCCAATTCACATTCCAAGTAATATTCGGCATGCTAATTACATTGCCTGTTGCCAAATTGCATTATCTCTTATAGTTTTCGAGATATGGACTATCGATTATTTACATCTTAGGCTCTGCTTCTAACTTGGGCCCAAATTGTAAAATCGTCTTATCTATTGGCGATTTCGTTCCAATTCACATTCCAAGTAATATTCGGCATGCTAATTACATTGCCGGTTGCCAAATTGCATTATCTCTTATAGTTTCCGAGATATGGACTATCGATAATTTACACCTTAGGCTCTGCTTCTAACTTGGGCCCAAATTGTAAAATGGTCTTATCTATTGGCGATTTCGTTCCAATTCACATTCCATGTAATATCCGGCATGCTAATTACATTGCCGGTTGCCAAATTGAATTATCTCTTATAGTTTCCGAGATATGGACTATCGATAATTTACACCTTAGGCTCTGCTTCTAACTTGGGCCCAAATTGTAAAATGGTCTTATCTATTGGCGATTTCGTTCCAATTCACATTCCAAGTAATATTCGGCATGCTAATTACATTGCCGGTTGCCAAATTGCATTATCTCTTATAGTTTCCGAGATATGGACTATCGATAATTTACATCTTAGGCTCTGCTTCTAACTTGGGCCCAAATTGTAAAATGGTCTTATCTATTGGCGATTTCGTCCCAATTCACATTCCAAGTGATATTCGGCATGCTAATTACATTGCCGGTTGCGAAATTGCATTATTTCTTATAGTTTCCGAGATATGGACTATCAATAATTTACACCTTAGGCTCTGCTTCTAACTTGGGCCCAAATTGTAAAATGGTCTTATCTATTGGCGATTTCGTTCCAATTCACATTCCAAGTAATATTCGGCATGCTAATTACATTGCCGGTTGCCAAATTGCATTATCTCTTATAGTTTCCGAGATATGGACTATCGATAATTTACAACTTAGGCTCTGCTTCTAACTTGGGCCCAAATTGTAAAATGGTCTTATCTACTGGCGATTTCGTTCCAATTCACATTCCAAGCAATATTCGGCATGCTAATTACATTGCCGGTTGCCAAATTGCATTATGTCTTATAGTTTCCGAGATATGGACTATCGATAATTTACACCTTAGGCTCTGCTTCTAACTTGGGCCCAAATTGTAAAATGGTCTTATCTATTGGCGATTTCGTCCCAATTCACATTCCAAGTGATATTCGGCATGCTAATTACATTGCCGGTTGCGAAATTGCATTATCTCTTATAGTTTCCGAGATATGGACTATCAATAATTTACACCTTAGGCTCTGCTTCTAACTTGGGCCCAAATTGTAAAATGGTCTTATCTATTGGCGATTTCGTTCCAATTCACATTCCAAGTAATATTCGGCATGCTAATTACATTGCCGGTTGCCAAAGTGCATTATCTCTTATAGTTTCCGAGATATGGACTATCGATAATTTACACCTTAGGCTCTGCTTCTAACTTGGGCCCAAATTGTAAAATGGTCTTATCTATTGGCGATTTCGTTCCAATTCACATTCCAAGTAATATTCGGCATGCTAATTACATTGCCGGTTGCCAAATTGCATTATCTCTTATAGTTTCCGAGATATGGACTATCGATAATTTACACCTTAGGCTCTGCTTCTAACTTGGGCCCAAATAGTAAAATGGTCTTATCTATTGGCGATTTCGTTCCAATTCACATTCCAAGTAATATTCGGCATGCTAATTACATTGCCGGTTGCCAAAGTGCATTATCTCTTATAGTTTCCGAGATATGGACTATCGATAATTTACACCTTAGGCTCTGCTTCTAACTTGGGCCCAAATTGTAAAATGGTCTTATCTATTGGCGATTTCGTTCCAATTCACATTCCAAGTAATATTCGGCATGCTAATTACATTGCCGGTTGCCAAATTGCATTATCTCTTATAGTTTCCGAGATATGGACTATCGATAATTTACACCTTAGGCTCTGCTCCTAACTTGGGCCCAAATTGTAAAATGGTCTTATCTATTGGCGATTTCGTTCCAATTCACATTCCAAGTAATATTCGGCATGCTAATTACATTGCCGGTTGCCAAAGTGCATTATCTCTTATAGTTTCCGAGATATGGACTATCGATAATTTACACCTTAGGCTCTGCTTCTAACTTGGGCCCAAATTGTAAAATGGTCTTATCTATTGGCGATTTCGTTCCAATTCACATTCCAAGTAATATTCGGCATGCTAATTACATTGCCGGTTGCCAAAGTGCATTATCTCTTATAGTTTCCGAGATATGGACTATCGATAATTTACACCTTAGGCTCTGCTTCTAACTTGGGCCCAAATTGTAAAATGGTCTTATCTATTGGCGATTTCGTTCCAATTCACATTCCAAGTAATATTCGGCATGCTAATTACATTGCCGGTTGCCAAAGTGCATTATCTCTTATAGTTTCCGAGATATGGACTATCGATAATTTACACCTTAGGCTCTGCTCCTAACTTGGGCCCAAATTGTAAAATGGTCTTATCTATTGGCGACTTCGTTCCAATTCACATTCCAAGTAATATTCGGCATGCTAATTACATTGCCGGTTGCCAAATTGCATTATCTCTTATAGTTTCCGAGATATGGGCTATCGATAATTTACACCTTAGGCTCTGCTTCTAACTTGGGCCCAAATTGTAAAATGGTCTTATCTATTGGCGATTTCGTTCCAATTCACATTCCAAGTAATATTCGGCATGCTAATTACATTGCCGGTTGCCAAATTGCATTATCTCTTATAGTTTCCGAGATATGGACTATCGGTAATTTACACCTTAGGCTCTGCTTCTAACTTGGGCCCAAATTGTAAAATGGTCTTATCTATTGGCGATTTCGTTCCAATTCACATTCCAAGTAATATCCGGCATGCTAATTACATTGCCGGTTGCCAAATTGAATTATCTCTTATAGTTTCCGAGATATGGACTATCGATAATTTACACCTTAGGCTCTGCTTCTAACTTGGGCCCAAATTGTAAAATGGTCTTACCTATTGGCGATTTCGTTCCAATTCACATTCCAAGTAATATTCGGCATGCTAATTACATTGCCGGTTGCCAAATTGCATTATATCTTATAGTTTCCGAGATATGGACTATCGATAATTTACATCTTAGGCTCTGCTTCTAACTTGGGCCCAAATTGTAAAATCGTCTTATCTATTGGCGATTTCGTTCCAATTCACATTCCAAGTAATATTCGGCATGCTAATTACATTGCCGGTTGCCAAATTGCATTATCTCTTATAGTTTCCGAGATATGGACTATCGATAATTTACACCTTAGGCTCTGCTTCTAACTTGGGCCCAAATTGTAAAATGGTCTTATCTATTGGCGATTTCGTTCCAATTCACATTCCAAGTAATATCCGGCATGCTAATTACATTGCCGGTTGCCAAATTGAATTATCTCTTATAGTTTCCGAGATATGGACTATCGATAATTTACACCTTAGGCTCTGCTTCTAACTTGGGCCCAAATTGAAAAATGGTCTTATCTATTGGCGATTTCGTTCCAATTCACATTCCAAGTAATATTCGGCATGCTAATTACATTGCCGGTTGCCAAATTGCATTATCTCTTATAGTTTCCGAGATATGGACTATCGATAATTTACACCTTAGGCTCTGCTTCTAACTTGGGACCAAATTGTAAAATGGTCTTATCTATTGGCGATTTCGTTCCAATTCACACTCCAAGTAATATTCGGCATGCTAATTACATTGCCGGTTGCGAAATTGCATTATCTCTTATAGTTTCCGAGATATGGACTATCAATAATTTACACCTTAGGCTCTGCTTCTAACTTGGGCCCAAATTGTAAAATGGTCTTATCTATTGGCGATTTCGTTCCAATTCACATTCCAAGTAATATTCGGCATGCTAATTACATTGCCGGTTGCCAAATTGCATTATCTCTTATAGTTTCCGAGATATGGACTATCAATAATTTACACCTTAGGCTCTGCTTCTAACTTGGGCCCAAATTGTAAAATGGCCTTATCTATTGGCGATTTCGTTCCAATTCACATTCCAAGTAATATTCGGCATGCTAATTACATTGCCGGTTGCCAAATTGCATTAACTCTTATAGTTTCCGAGATATGGACTATCGATAATTTACACCTTAGGCTCTGCTTCTAACTTGGGCCCAAATTGTAAAATGGCCTTATCTATTGGCGATTTCGTTCCAATTCACATTCCAAGTAATATTCGGCATGCTAATTACATTGCCGGTTGCCAAATTGCATTATCTCTTATAGTTTCCGAGATATGGACTATCGATAATTTACACCTTAGGCTCTGCGTCTAACTTGGGCCCAAATTGTAAAATGGCCTTACCTATTGGCGATTTCGTTCCAATTCACACTCCAAGTAATATTCGGCATGCTAATTACATTGCCGGTTGCGAAATTGCATTATCTCTTATAGTTTCCGAGATATGGACTATCAATAATTTACACCTTAGGCTCTGGATCTAACTTGGGCCCAAATTGTAAAATGGTCTTATCTATTGGCGATTTCGTTCCAATTCACATTCCAAGTAATATTCGGCATGCTAATTACATTGCCGGTTGCCAAATTGCATTATCTCTTATAGTTTCCGAGATATGGACTATCGATAATTTACACCTTAGGCTCTGCTTCTAACTTGGGCCCAAATTGTAAAATGGTCTTATCTATTGGCGATTTCGTTCCAATTCACATTCCAAGTAATATTCGACATGCTAATTACATTGCCGGTTGCCAAATTACATTAACTCTTATAGTTTCCGAGATATGGACTATCGATAATTTACACCTTAGGCTCTGCTTCTAACTTGGCCCCAAATTGTAAAATGGTCTTATCTATTGGCGATTTCGTTCCAATTCACATTCCAAGTAATATTCGGCATGCTAATTACATTGCCGGTTGCCAAATTGCATTATCTCTTATAGTTTCCGAGATATGGACTATCGATAATTTACACCTTAGGCTCTACTTCTAACTTGGGCCCAAATTGTAAAATGGTCTTATCTATTGGCGATTTCGTTCCAATTCACATTCCAAGTAATATTCGGCATGCTAATTACATTGCCGGTTGCCAAATTGCATTATCTCTTATAGTTTCCGAGATATGGACTATCGATTATTTACATCTTAGGCTCTGCTTCTAACTTGGGCCCAAATTGTAAAATCGTCTTATCTATTGGCGATTTCGTTCCAATTCACATTCCAAGTAATATTCGGCATGCTAATTACATTGCCGGTTGCCAAATTGCATTATCTCTTATAGTTTCCGAGATATGGACTATCGATAATTAACACCTTAGGCTCTGCTTCTAACTTGGGCCCAAATTGTAAAATGGTCTTATCTATTGGCGATTTCGTTCCAATTCACATTCCAAGTAATATCCGGCATGCTAATTACATTGCCGGTTGCCAAATTGAATTATCTCTTATAGTTTCCGAGATATGGACTATCGATAATTTACACCTTAGGCTCTGCTTCTAACTTGGGCCCAAATTGTAAAATGGTCTTATCTATTGGCGATTTCGTTCCAATTCACATTCCAAGTAATATTCGGCATGCTAATTACATTGCCGGTTGCCAAATTGCATTATCTCTTATAGTTTCCGAGATATGGACTATCGATAATTTACATCTTAGGCTCTGCTTCTAACTTGGGCCCAAATTGTAAAATGGTCTTATCTATTGGCGATTTCGTTCCAATTCACATTCCAAGTAATATTCGGCATGCTAATTACATTGCCGGTTGCCAAATTGCATTATCTCTAATAGTTTCCGAGATATGGACTATCGATAATTTACACCTTAGCCTCTGCTTCTAACTTGGGCCCAAATTGTAAAATGGTCTTATCTATTGGCGATTTCGTCCCAATTCACATTCCAAGTGATATTCGGCATGCTAATTACATTGCCGGTTGCGAAATTGCATTATCTCTTATAGTTTCCGAGATATGGACTATCAATAATTTACACCTTAGGCTCTGCTTCTAACTTGGGCCCAAATTGTAAAATGGTCTTATCTATTGGCGATTTCGTTCCAATTCACATTCCAAGTAATATTCGGCATGCTAATTACATTGCCGGTTGCCAAATTGCATTATCTCTTATAGTTTCCGAGATATGGACTATCGATAATTTACACCTTAGGCTCTGCTTCTAACTTGGGCCCAAATTGTAAAATGGTCTTATCTACTGGCGATTTCGTTCCAATTCACATTCCAAGCAATATTCGGCATGCTAATTACATTGCCGGTTGCCAAATTGCATTATGTCTTATAGTTTCCGAGATATGGACTATCGATAATTTACACCTTAGGCTCTGCTTCTAACTTGGGCCCAAATTGTAAAATGGTCTTATCTATTGGCGATTTCGTTCCAATTCACATTCCAAGTAATATTCGGCATGCTAATTACATTGCCGGTTGCCAAATTGCATTATCTCTTATAGTTTCCGAGATATGGACTATCGATAATTTACACCTTAGGCTCTGCTTCTAACTTGGGCCCAAATTGTAAAATGGTCTTATCTATTGGCGATTTCGTTCCAATTTACATTCCAAGTAATATTCGGCATGCTAATTACATTGCCGGTTGCCAAATTGCATTATCTCTTATAGTTTCCGAGATATGGACTATCGATAATTTACACCTTAGGCTTTGCTTCTAACTTGGGCCCAAATTGTAAAATGGTCTTCTCTATTGGCGATTTCGTTCCAATTCACATTCCAAGTAATATTCGGCATGCTAATTACATTGCCGGTTGCCAAATTGCATTATCTCTTATAGTTTCCGAGATATGGACTATCGATAATTTACACCTTAGGCTCTGCTTCTAACTTGGGCCCAAATTGTAAAATCGTCTTATCTATTGGCGATTTCGTTCCAATTCACATTCCAAATAATATTCGGCATGCTAATTACATTGCCGGTTGCCAAATTGCATTATCTCTTATAGTTTCCGAGATATGGACTATCGATAATTTACACCTTAGGCTCTGCTTCTAACTTGGGCCCAAATTGTAAAATGGCCTTATCTATTGGCGATTTCGTTCCAATTCACATTCCAAGTAATATTCGGCATGCTAATTACATTGCCGGTTGCCAAATTGCATTATCTCTTATAGTTTCCGAGATATGGACTATCGATAATTTACACCTTAGGCTCTGCTTCTAACTTGGGCCCAAATTGTAAAATGGCCTTACCTATTGGCGATTTCGTTCCAATTCACACTCCAAGTAATATTCGGCATGCTAATTACATTGCCGGTTGCGAAATTGCATTATCTCTTATAGTTTCCGAGATATGGACTATCAATAATTTACACCTTAGGCTCTGCTTCTAACTTGGGCCCAAATTGTAAAATGGTCTTATCTATTGGCGATTTCGTTCCAATTCACATTCCAAGTAATATTCGGCATGCTAATTACATTGCCGGTTGATAAATTGCATTATCTCTTATAGTTTCCGAGATATGGACTATCGATAATTTACACCTTAGGCTCTGCTTCTAACTTGGGCCCAAATTGTAAAATGGTCTTATCTATTGGCGATTTCGTTCCAATTCACATTCCAAGTAATATTCGGCATGCTAATTACATTGCCGGTTGCCAAATTGCATTATCTCTTATAGTTTCCGAGATATGGACTATCGATAATTTACACCTTAGGCTCTGCTTCTAACTTGGGCCCAAATTGTAAAATGGTCTTATCTATTGGCGATTTCGTTCCAATTCACATTCCAAGTAATATTCGACATGCTAATTACATTGCCGGTTGCCAAATTGCATTAACTCTTATAGTTTCCGAGATATGGACTATCGATAATTTACACCTTAGGCTCTGCTTCTAACTTGGCCCCAAATTGTAAAATGGTCTTATCTATTGGCGATTTCGTTCCAATTCACATTCCAAGTAATATTCGGCATGCTAATTACATTGCCGGTTGCCAAATTGCATTATCTCTTATAGTTTCCGAGATATGGACTATCGATAATTTACACGTTAGGCTCTACTTCTAACTTGGGCCCAAATTGTAAAATGGTCTTATCTATTGGCGATTTCGTTCCAATTCACATTCCAAGTAATATTCGGCATGCTAATTAAATTGCCGGTTGCCAAATTGCATTATCTCTTATAGTTTCCGAGATATGGACTATCGATTATTTACATCTTAGGCTCTGCTTCTAACTTGGGCCCAAATTGTAAAATCGTCTTATCTATTGGCGATTTCGTTCCAATTCACATTCCAAGTAATATTCGGCATGCTAATTACATTGCCGGTTGCCAAATTGCATTATCTCTTATAGTTTCCGAGATATGGACTATCGATAATTTACACCTTAGGCTCTGCTTCTAACTTGGGCCCAAATTGTAAAATGGTCTTATCTATTGGCGATTTCGTTCCAATTCACATTCCAAGTAATATCCGGCATGCTAATTACATTGCCGGTTGCCAAATTGAATTATCTCTTATAGTTTCCGAGATATGGACTATCGATAATTTACACCTTAGGCTCTGCTTCTAACTTGGGCCCAAATTGTAAAATGGTCTTATCTATTGGCGATTTCGTTCCAATTCACATTCCAAGTAATATTCGGCATGCTAATTACATTGCCGGTTGCCAAATTGCATTATCTCTTATAGTTTCCGAGATATGGACTATCGATAATTTACATCTTAGGCTCTGCTTCTAACTTGGGCCCAAATTGTAAAATGGTCTTATCTATTGGCGATTTCGTCCCAATTCACATTCCAAGTGATATTCGGCATGCTAATTACATTGCCGGTTGCGAAATTGCATTATCTCTTATAGTTTCTGAGATATGGACTATCAATAATTTACACCTTAGGCTCTGCTTCTAACTTGGGCCCAAATTGTAAAATGGTCTTATCTATTGGCGATTTCGTTCCAATTCACATTCCAAGTAATATTCGGCATGCTAATTACATTGCCGGTTGCCAAATTGCATTATCTCTTATAGTTTCCGAGATATGGACTATCGATAATTTACACCTTAGGCTCTGCTTCTAACTTGGGCCCAAATTGTAAAATGGTCTTATCTACTGGCGATTTCGTTCCAATTCACATTCCAAGCAATATTCGGCATGCTAATTACATTGTCGGTTGCCAAATTGCATTATGTCTTATAGTTTCCGAGATATGGACTATCGATAATTTACACCTTAGGCTCTGCTTCTAACTTGGGCCCAAATTGTAAAATGGTCTTATCTATTGGCGATTTCGTCCCAATTCACATTCCAAGTGATATTCGGCATGCTAATTACATTGCCGGTTGCGAAATTGCATTATCTCTTATAGTTTCCGAGATATGGACTATCAATAATTTACACCTTAGGCTCTGCTTCTAACTTGGGCCCAAATTGTAAAATGGTCTTATCTATTGGCGATTTCGTTCCAATTCACATTCCAAGTAATATTCGGCATGCTAATTACATTGCCGGTTGCCAAAGTGCATTATCTCTTATAGTTTCCGAGATATGGACTATCGATAATTTACACCTTAGGCTCTGCTTCTAACTTGGGCCCAAATTGTAAAATGGTCTTATCTATTGGCGATTTCGTTCCAATTCACATTCCAAGTAATATTCGGCATGCTAATTACATTGCCGGTTGCCAAATTGCATTATCTCTTATAGTTTCCGAGATATGGACTATCGATAATTTACACCTTAGGCTCTGCTTCTAACTTGGGCCCAAATTGTAAAATGGTCTTATCTATTGGCGATTTCGTTCCAATTCACATTCCAAGTAATATTCGGCATGCTAATTACATTGCCGGTTGCCAAAGTGCATTATCTCTTATAGTTTCCGAGATATGGACTATCGATAATTTACACCTTAGGCTCTGCTCCTAACTTGGGCCCAAATTGTAAAATGGTCTTATCTATTGGCGATTTCGTTCCAATTCACATTCCAAGTAATATTCGGCATGCTAATTACATTGCCGGTTGCCAAATTGCATTATCTCTTATAGTTTCCGAGATATGGGCTATCGATAATTTACACCTTAGGCTCTGCTTCTAACTTGGGCCCAAATTGTAAAATGGTCTTATCTATTGGCGATTTCGTTCCAATTCACATTCCAAGTAATATTCGGCATGCTAATTACATTGCCGGTTGCCAAATTGCATTATCTCTTATAGTTTCCGAGATATGGACTATCGGTAATTTACACCTTAGGCTCTGCTTCTAACTTGGGCCCAAATTGTAAAATTGTCTTATCTATTGGCGATTTCGTTCCAATTCACATTCCAAGTAATATCCGGCATGCTAATTACATTGCCGGTTGCCAAATTGAATTATCTCTTATAGTTTCCGAGATATGGACTATCGATAATTTACACCTTAGGCTCTGCTTCTAACTTGGGCCCAAATTGTAAAATGGTCTTACCTATTGGCGATTTCGTTCCAATTCACATTCCAAGTAATATTCGGCATGCTAATTACATTGCCGGTTGCCAAATTGCATTATCTCTTATAGTTTCCGAGATATGGACTATCGATAATTTACACCTTAGGCTCTGCTTCTAACTTGGGCCCAAATTGTAAAATGGTCTTATCTATTGGCGATTTCGTTCCAATTCACATTCCAAGTAATATTCGGCATGCTAATTACATTGCCGGTTGCCAAATTGCATTATCTCTTATAGTTTCCGAGATATGGACTATCGATAATTTACATCTTAGGCTCTGCTTCTAACTTGGGCCCAAATTGTAAAATCGTCTTATCTATTGGCGATTTCGTTCCAATTCACATTCCAAGTAATATTCGGCATGCTAATTACATTGCCGGTTGCCAAATTGCATTATCTCTTATAGTTTCCGAGATATGGACTATCGATAATTTACACCTTAGGCTCTGCTTCTAACTTGGGCCCAAATTGTAAAATGGTCTTATCTATTGGCGATTTCGTTCCAATTCACATTCCAAGTAATATCCGGCATGCTAATTACATTGCCGGTTGCCAAATTGAATTATCTCTTATAGTTTCCGAGATATGGACTATCGATAATTTACACCTTAGGCTCTGCTTCTAACTTGGGCCCAAATTGAAAAATGGTCTTATCTATTGGCGATTTCGTTCCAATTCACATTCCAAGTAATATTCGGCATGCTAATTACATTGCCGGTTGCCAAATTGCATTATCTCTTATAGTTTCCGAGATATGGACTATCGATAATTTACACCTTAGGCTCTGCTTCTAACTTGGGCCTAAATTGTAAAATGGTCTTATCTATTGGCGATTTCGTTCCAATTCACACTCCAAGTAATATTCGGCATGCTAATTACATTGCCGGTTGCGAAATTGCATTATCTCTTATAGTTTCCGAGATATGGACTATCAATAATTTACACCTTAGGCTCTGCTTCTAACTTGGGCCCAAATTGTAAAATGGTCTTATCTATTGGCGATTTCGTTCCAATTCACATTCCAAGTAATATTCGGCATGCTAATTACATTGCCGGTTGCCAAATTGCATTATCTCTTATAGTTTCCGAGATATGGACTATCAATAATTTACACCTTAGGCTCTGCTTCTAACTTGGGCCCAAATTGTAAAATGGCCTTATCTATTGGCGATTTCGTTCCAATTCACATTCCAAGTAATATTCGGCATGCTAATTACATTGCCGGTTGCCAAATTGCATTATCTCTTATAGTTTCCGAGATATGGACTATCGATAATTTACACCTTAGGCTGTGCTTCTAACTTGGGCCCAAATTGTAAAATGGCCTTATCTATTGGCGATTTCGTTCCAATTCACATTCCAAGTAATATTCGGCATGCTAATTACATTGCCGGTTGCCAAATTGCATTATCTCTTATAGTTTCCGAGATATGGACTATCGATAATTTACACCTTAGGCTCTGCTTCTAACTTGGGCCCAAATTGTAAAATGGCCTTACCTATTGGCGATTTCGTTCCAATTCACACTCCAAGTAATATTCGGCATGCTAATTACATTGCCGGTTGCGAAATTGTATTATCTCTTATAGTTTCCGAGATATGGACTATCAATAATTTACACCTTAGGCTCTGCTTCTAACTTGGGCCCAAATTGTAAAATGGTCTTATCTATTGGCGATTTCGTTCCAATTCACATTCCAAGTAATATTCGGCATGCTAATTACATTGCCGGTTGCCAAATTGCATTATCTCTTATAGTTTCCGAGATATGGACTATCGATAATTTACACCTTAGGCTCTGCTTCTAACTTGGGCCCAAATTGTAAAATGGTCTTATCTATTGGCGATTTCGTTCCAATTCACATTCCAAGTAATATTCGGCATGCTAATTACATTGCCGGTTGCCAAATTGCATTATCTCTTATAGTTTCCGAGATATGGACTATCGATAATTTACACCTTAGGCTCTGCTTCTAACTTGGGCCCAAATTGTAAAATGGTCTTATCTATTGGCGATTTCGTTCCAATTCACATTCCAAGTAATATTCGACATGCTAATTACATTGCCGGTTGCCAAATTGCATTAACTCTTATAGTTTCCGAGATATGGACTATCGATAATTTACACCTTAGGCTCTGCTTCTAACTTGGGCCCAAATTGTAAAATGGCCTTATCTATTGGCGATTTCGTTCCAATTCACATTCCAAGTAATATTCGGCATGCTAATTACATTGCCGGTTGCCAAATTGCATTATCTCTTATAGTTTCCGAGATATGGACTATCGATAATTTACACCTTAGGCTCTGCTTCTAACTTGGGCCCAAATTGTAAAATGGCCTTACCTATTGGCGATTTCGTTCCAATTCACACTCCAAGTAATATTCGGCATGCTAATTACATTGCCGGTTGCGAAATTGTATTATCTCTTATAGTTTCCGAGATATGGACTATCAATAATTTACACCTTAGGCTCTGCTTCTAACTTGGGCCCAAATTGTAAAATGGTCTTATCTATTGGCGATTTCGTTCCAATTCACATTCCAAGTAATATTCGGCATGCTAATTACATTGCCGGTTGCCAAATTGCATTATCTCTTATAGTTTCCGAGATATGGACTATCGATAATTTACACCTTAGGCTCTGCTTCTAACTTGGGCCCAAATTGTAAAATGGTCTTATCTATTGGCGATTTCGTTCCAATTCACATTCCAAGTAATATTCGGCATGCTAATTACATTGCTGGTTGCCAAATTGCATTATCTCTTATAGTTTCCGAGATATGGACTATCGATAATTTACACCTTAGGCTCTGCTTCTAACTTGGGCCCAAATTGTAAAATGGTCTTATCTATTGGCGATTTCGTTCCAATTCACATTCCAAGTAATATTCGACATGCTAATTACATTGCCGGTTGCCAAATTGCATTAACTCTTATAGTTTCCGAGATATGGACTATCGATAATTTACACCTTAGGCTCTGCTTCTAACTTGGCCCCAAATTGTAAAATGGTCTTATCTATTGGCGATTTCGTTCCAATTCACATTCCAAGTAATATTCGGCATGCTAATTACATTGCCGGTTGCCAAATTGCATTATCTCTTATAGTTTCCGAGATATGGACTATCGATAATTTACACCTTAGGCTCTACTTCTAAATTGGGCCCAAATTGTAAAATGGTCTTATCTATTGGCGATTTCGTTCCAATTCACATTCCAAGTAATATTCGGCATGCTAATTACATTGCCGGTTGCCAAATTGCATTATCTCTTATAGTTTCCGAGATATGGACTATCGATTATTTACATCTTAGGCTCTGCTTCTAACTTGGGCCCAAATTGTAAAATCGTCTTATCTATTGGCGATTTCGTTCCAATTCACATTCCAAGTAATATTCGGCATGCTAATTACATTGCCGGTTGCCAAATTGCATTATCTCTTATAGTTTCCGAGATATGGACTATCGATAATTTACACCTTAGGCTCTGCTTCTAACTTGGGCCCAAATTGTAAAATGGTCTTATCTATTGGCGATTTCGTTCCAATTCACATTCCAAGTAATATCCGGCATGCTAATTACATTGCCGGTTGCCAAATTGAATTATCTCTTATAGTTTCCGAGATATGGACTATCGATAATTTACACCTTAGGCTCTGCTTCTAACTTGGGCCCAAATTGTAAAATGGTCTTATCTATTGGCGATTTCGTTCCAATTCACATTCCAAGTAATATTCGGCATGCTAATTACATTGCCGGTTGCCAAATTGCATTATCTCTTATAGTTTCCGAGATATGGACTATCGATAATTTACATCTTAGGCTCTGCTTCTAACTTGGGCCCAAATTGTAAAATGGTCTTATCTATTGGCGATTTCGTTCCAATTCACATTCCAAGTAATATTCGGCATGCTAATTACATTGCCGGTTGCCAAATTGCATTATCTCTTATAGTTTCCGAGATATGGACTATCGACAATTTACACCTTAGCCTCTGCTTCTAACTTGGGCCCAAATTGTAAAATGGTCTTATCTATTGGCGATTTCGTCCCAATTCACATTCCAAGTGATATTCGGCATGCTAATTACATTGCCGGTTGCGAAATTGCATTATCTCTTATAGTTTCCGAGATATGGACTATCAATAATTTACACCTTAGGCTCTGCTTCTAACTTGGGCCCAAATTGTAAAATGGTCTTATCTATTGGCGATTTCGTTCCAATTCACATTCCAAGTAATATTCGGCATGCTAATTACATTGCCGGTTGCCAAATTGCATTATCTCTTATAGTTTCCGAGATATGGACTATCGATAATTTACACCTTAGGCTCTGCTTCTAACTTGGGCCCAAATTGTAAAATGGTCTTATCTACTGGCGATTTCGTTCCAATTCACATTCCAAGCAATATTCGGCATGCTAATTACATTGCCGGTTGCCAAATTGCATTATGTCTTATAGTTTCCGAGATATGGACTATCGATAATTTACACCTTAGGCTCTGCTTCTAACTTGGGCCCAAATTGTAAAATGGTCTTATCTATTGGCGATTTCGTTCCAATTCACATTCCAAGTAATATTCGGCATGCTAATTACATTGCCGGTTGCCAAATTGCATTATCTCTTATAGTTTCCGAGATATGGACTATCGATTATTTACATCTTAGGCTCTGCTTCTAACTTGGGCCCAAATTGTAAAATCGTCTTATCTATTGGCGATTTCGTTCCAATTCATATTCCAAGTAATATTCGGCATGCTAATTACATTGCCGGTTGCCAAATTGCATTATCTCTTATAGTTTCCGAGATATGGACTATCGATAATTTACACCTTAGGCTCTGCTTCTAACTTGGGCCCAAATTGTAAAATGGTCTTATCTATTGGCGATTTCGTTCCAATTCACATTCCAAGTAATATCCGGCATGCTAATTACATTGCCGGTTGCCAAATTGAATTATCTCTTATAGTTTCCGAGATATGGACTATCGATAATTTACACCTTAGGCTCTGCTTCTAACTTGGGCCCAAATTGTAAAATGGTCTTATCTATTGGCGATTTCGTTCCAATTCACATTCCAAGTAATATTCGGCATGCTAATTACATTGCCGGTTGCCAAATTGCATTATCTCTTATAGTTTCCGAGATATGGACTATCGATAATTTACATCTTAGGCTCTGCTTCTAACTTGGGCCCAAATTGTAAAATGGTCTTATCTATTGGCGATTTCGTCCCAATTCACATTCCAAGTGATATTCGGCATGCTAATTACATTGCCGGTTGCGAAATTGCATTATCTCTTATAGTTTCTGAGATATGGACTATCGATAATTTACACCTTAGGCTCTACTTCTAACTTGGGCCCAAATTGTAAAATGGTCTTATCTATTGGCGATTTCGTTCCAATTCACATTCCAAGTAATATTCAGCATGCTAATTACATTGCCGGTTGCCAAATTGCATTATCTCTTATAGTTTCCGAGATATGGACTATCGATTATTTACATCTTAGGCTCTGCTTCTAACTTGGGCCCAAATTGTAAAATCGTCTTATCTATTGGCGATTTCGTTCCAATTCACATTCCAAGTAATATTCGGCATGCTAATTACATTGCCGGTTGCCAAATTGCATTATCTCTTATAGTTTCCGAGATATGGACTATCGATAATTTACACCTTAGGCTCTGCTTCTAACTTGGGCCCAAATTGTAAAATGGTCTTATCTATTGGCGATTTCGTTCCAATTCACATTCCAAGTAATATCCGGCATGCTAATTACATTGCCGGTTGCCAAATTGAATTATCTCTTATAGTTTCCGAGATATGGACTATCGATAATTTACACCTTAGGCTCTGCTTCTAACTTGGGCCCAAATTGTAAAATGGTCTTATCTATTGGCGATTTCGTTCCAATTCACATTCCAAGTAATATTCGGCATGCTAATTACATTGCCGGTTGCCAAATTGCATTATCTCTTATAGTTTCCGAGATATGGACTATCGATAATTTACATCTTAGGCTCTGCTTCTAACTTGGGCCCAAATTGTAAAATGGTCTTATCTATTGGCGATTTCGTTCCAATTCACATTCCAAGTAATATTCGGCATGCTAATTACATTGCCGGTTGCCAAATTGCATTATCTCTTATAGTTTCCGAGATATGGACTATCGATAATTTACACCTTAGCCTCTGCTTCTAACTTGGGCCCAAATTGTAAAATGGTCTTATCTATTGGCGATTTCGTCCCAATTCACATTCCAAGTGATATTCGGCATGCTAATTACATTGCCGGTTGCGAAATTGCATTATCTCTTATAGTTTCCGAGATATGGACTATCAATAATTTACACCTTAGGCTCTGCTTCTAACTTGGGCCCAAATTGTAAAATGGTCTTATCTATTGGCGATTTCGTTCCAATTCACATTCCAAGTAATATTCGGCATGCTAATTACATTGCCGGTTGCCAAATTGCATTATCTCTTATAGTTTCCGAGATATGGACTATCGATAATTTACACCTTAGGCTCTGCTTCTAACTTGGGCCCAAATTGTAAAATGGTCTTATCTACTGGCGATTTCGTTCCAATTCACATTCCAAGCAATATTCGGCATGCTAATTACATTGCCGGTTGCCAAATTGCATTATGTCTTATAGTTTCCGAGATATGGACTATCGATAATTTACACCTTAGGCTCTGCTTCTAACTTGGGCCCAAATTGTAAAATGGTCTTATCTATTGGCGATTTCGTTCCAATTCACATTCCAAGTAATATTCGGCATGCTAATTACATTGCCGGTTGCCAAATTGCATTATCTCTTATAGTTTCCGAGATATGGACTATCGATTATTTACATCTTAGGCTCTGCTTCTAACTTGGGCCCAAATTGTAAAATCGTCTTATCTATTGGCGATTTCGTTCCAATTCACATTCCAAGTAATATTCGGCATGCTAATTACATTGCCGGTTGCCAAATTGCATTATCTCTTATAGTTTCCGAGATATGGACTATCGATAATTTACACCTTAGGCTCTGCTTCTAACTTGGGCCCAAATTGTAAAATGGTCTTATCTATTGGCGATTTCGTTCCAATTCACATTCCAAGTAATATCCGGCATGCTAATTACATTGCCGGTTGCCAAATTGAATTATCTCTTATAGTTTCCGAGATATGGACTATCGATAATTTACACCTTAGGCTCTGCTTCTAACTTGGGCCCAAATTGTAAAATGGTCTTATCTATTGGCGATTTCGTTCCAATTCACATTCCAAGTAATATTCGGCATGCTAATTACATTGCCGGTTGCCAAATTGCATTATCTCTTATAGTTTCCGAGATATGGACTATCGATAATTTACATCTTAGGCTCTGCTTCTAACTTGGGCCCAAATTGTAAAATGGTCTTATCTATTGGCGATTTCGTCCCAATTCACATTCCAAGTGATATTCGGCATGCTAATTACATTGCCGGTTGCGAAATTGCATTATCTCTTATAGTTTCTGAGATATGGACTATCAATAATTTACACCTTAGGCTCTGCTTCTAACTTGGGCCCAAATTGTAAAATGGTCTTATCTATTGGCGATTTCGTTCCAATTCACATTCCAAGTAATATCCGGCATGCTAATTACATTGCCGGTTGCCAAATTGAATTATCTCTTATAGTTTCCGAGATATGGACTATCGATAATTTACACCTTAGGCTCTGCTTCTAACTTGGGCCCAAATTGTAAAATGGTCTTATCTATTGGCGATTTCGTTCCAATTCACATTCCAAGTAATATTCGGCATGCTAATTACATTGCCGGTTGCCAAATTGCATTATCTCTTATAGTTTCCGAGATATGGACTATCGATAATTTACATCTTAGGCTCTGCTTCTAACTTGGGCCCAAATTGTAAAATGGTCTTATCTATTGGCGATTTCGTCCCAATTCACATTCCAAGTGATATTCGGCATGCTAATTACATTGCCGGTTGCGAAATTGCATTATCTCTTATAGTTTCTGAGATATGGACTATCAATAATTTACACCTTAGGCTCTGCTTCTAACTTGGGCCCAAATTGTAAAATGGTCTTATCTATTGGCGATTTCGTTCCAATTCACATTCCAAGTAATATTCGGCATGCTAATTACATTGCCGGTTGCCAAATTGCATTATCTCTTATAGTTTCCGAGATATGGACTATCGATAATTTACACCTTAGGCTCTGCTTCTAACTTGGGCCCAAATTGTAAAATGGTCTTATCTACTGGCGATTTCGTTCCAATTCACATTCCAAGCAATATTCGGCATGCTAATTACATTGTCGGTTGCCAAATTGCATTATGTCTTATAGTTTCCGAGATATGGACTATCGATAATTTACACCTTAGGCTCTGCTTCTAACTTGGGCCCAAATTGTAAAATGGTCTTATCTATTGGCGATTTCGTCCCAATTCACATTCCAAGTGATATTCGGCATGCTAATTACATTGCCGGTTGCGAAATTGCATTATCTCTTATAGTTTCTGAGATATGGACTATCAATAATTTACACCTTAGGCTCTGCTTCTAACTTGGGCCCAAATTGTAAAATGGTCTTATCTATTGGCGATTTCGTTCCAATTCACATTCCAAGTAATATTCGGCATGCTAATTACATTGCCGGTTGCCAAATTGCATTATCTCTTATAGTTTCCGAGATATGGACTATCGATAATTTACACCTTAGGCTCTGCTTCTAACTTGGGCCCAAATTGTAAAATGGTCTTATCTACTGGCGATTTCGTTCCAATTCACATTCCAAGCAATATTCGGCATGCTAATTACATTGTCGGTTGCCAAATTGCATTATGTCTTATAGTTTCCGAGATATGGACTATCGATAATTTACACCTTAGGCTCTGCTTCTAACTTGGGCCCAAATTGTAAAATGGTCTTATCTATTGGCGATTTCGTCCCAATTCACATTCCAAGTGATATTCGGCATGCTAATTACATTGCCGGTTGCGAAATTGCATTATCTCTTATAGTTTCCGAGATATGGACTATCAATAATTTACACCTTAGGCTCTGCTTCTAACTTGGGCCCAAATTGTAAAATGGTCTTATCTATTGGCGATTTCGTTCCAATTCACATTCCAAGTAATATTCGGCATGCTAATTACATTGCCGGTTGCCAAAGTGCATTATCTCTTATAGTTTCCGAGATATGGACTATCGATAATTTACACCTTAGGCTCTGCTTCTAACTTGGGCCCAAATTGTAAAATGGTCTTATCTATTGGCGATTTCGTTCCAATTCACATTCCAAGTAATATTCGGCATGCTAATTACATTGCCGGTTGCCAAATTGCATTATCTCTTATAGTTTCCGAGATATGGACTATCGATAATTTACACCTTAGGCTCTGCTTCTAACTTGGGCCCAAATTGTAAAATGGTCTTATCTATTGGCGATTTCGTTCCAATTCACATTCCAAGTAATATTCGGCATGCTAATTACATTGCCGGTTGCCAAAGTGCATTATCTCTTATAGTTTCCGAGATATGGACTATCGATAATTTACACCTTAGGCTCTGCTCCTAACTTGGGCCCAAATTGTAAAATGGTCTTATCTATTGGCGATTTCGTTCCAATTCACATTCCAAGTAATATTCGGCATGCTAATTACATTGCCGGTTGCCAAATTGCATTATCTCTTATAGTTTCCGAGATATGGGCTATCGATAATTTACACCTTAGGCTCTGCTTCTAACTTGGGCCCAAATTGTAAAATGGTCTTATCTATTGGCGATTTCGTTCCAATTCACATTCCAAGTAATATTCGGCATGCTAATTACATTGCCGGTTGCCAAATTGCATTATCTCTTATAGTTTCCGAGATATGGACTATCGGTAATTTACACCTTAGGCTCTGCTTCTAACTTGGGCCCAAATTGTAAAATTGTCTTATCTATTGGCGATTTCGTTCCAATTCACATTCCAAGTAATATCCGGCATGCTAATTACATTGCCGGTTGCCAAATTGAATTATCTCTTATAGTTTCCGAGATATGGACTATCGATAATTTACACCTTAGGCTCTGCTTCTAACTTGGGCCCAAATTGTAAAATGGTCTTACCTATTGGCGATTTCGTTCCAATTCACATTCCAAGTAATATTCGGCATGCTAATTACATTGCCGGTTGCCAAATTGCATTATCTCTTATAGTTTCCGAGATATGGACTATCGATAATTTACACCTTAGGCTCTGCTTCTAACTTGGGCCCAAATTGTAAAATGGTCTTATCTATTGGCGATTTCGTTCCAATTCACATTCCAAGTAATATTCGGCATGCTAATTACATTGCCGGTTGCCAAATTGCATTATCTCTTATAGTTTCCGAGATATGGACTATCGATAATTTACATCTTAGGCTCTGCTTCTAACTTGGGCCCAAATTGTAAAATCGTCTTATCTATTGGCGATTTCGTTCCAATTCACATTCCAAGTAATATTCGGCATGCTAATTACATTGCCGGTTGCCAAATTGCATTATCTCTTATAGTTTCCGAGATATGGACTATCGATAATTTACACCTTAGGCTCTGCTTCTAACTTGGGCCCAAATTGTAAAATGGTCTTATCTATTGGCGATTTCGTTCCAATTCACATTCCAAGTAATATCCGGCATGCTAATTACATTGCCGGTTGCCAAATTGAATTATCTCTTATAGTTTCCGAGATATGGACTATCGATAATTTACACCTTAGGCTCTGCTTCTAACTTGGGCCCAAATTGAAAAATGGTCTTATCTATTGGCGATTTCGTTCCAATTCACATTCCAAGTAATATTCGGCATGCTAATTACATTGCCGGTTGCCAAATTGCATTATCTCTTATAGTTTCCGAGATATGGACTATCGATAATTTACACCTTAGGCTCTGCTTCTAACTTGGGCCTAAATTGTAAAATGGTCTTATCTATTGGCGATTTCGTTCCAATTCACACTCCAAGTAATATTCGGCATGCTAATTACATTGCCGGTTGCGAAATTGCATTATCTCTTATAGTTTCCGAGATATGGACTATCAATAATTTACACCTTAGGCTCTGCTTCTAACTTGGGCCCAAATTGTAAAATGGTCTTATCTATTGGCGATTTCGTTCCAATTCACATTCCAAGTAATATTCGGCATGCTAATTACATTGCCGGTTGCCAAATTGCATTATCTCTTATAGTTTCCGAGATATGGACTATCAATAATTTACACCTTAGGCTCTGCTTCTAACTTGGGCCCAAATTGTAAAATGGCCTTATCTATTGGCGATTTCGTTCCAATTCACATTCCAAGTAATATTCGGCATGCTAATTACATTGCCGGTTGCCAAATTGCATTATCTCTTATAGTTTCCGAGATATGGACTATCGATAATTTACACCTTAGGCTGTGCTTCTAACTTGGGCCCAAATTGTAAAATGGCCTTATCTATTGGCGATTTCGTTCCAATTCACATTCCAAGTAATATTCGGCATGCTAATTACATTGCCGGTTGCCAAATTGCATTATCTCTTATAGTTTCCGAGATATGGACTATCGATAATTTACACCTTAGGCTCTGCTTCTAACTTGGGCCCAAATTGTAAAATGGCCTTACCTATTGGCGATTTCGTTCCAATTCACACTCCAAGTAATATTCGGCATGCTAATTACATTGCCGGTTGCGAAATTGTATTATCTCTTATAGTTTCCGAGATATGGACTATCAATAATTTACACCTTAGGCTCTGCTTCTAACTTGGGCCCAAATTGTAAAATGGTCTTATCTATTGGCGATTTCGTTCCAATTCACATTCCAAGTAATATTCGGCATGCTAATTACATTGCCGGTTGCCAAATTGCATTATCTCTTATAGTTTCCGAGATATGGACTATCGATAATTTACACCTTAGGCTCTGCTTCTAACTTGGGCCCAAATTGTAAAATGGTCTTATCTATTGGCGATTTCGTTCCAATTCACATTCCAAGTAATATTCGGCATGCTAATTACATTGCCGGTTGCCAAATTGCATTATCTCTTATAGTTTCCGAGATATGGACTATCGATAATTTACACCTTAGGCTCTGCTTCTAACTTGGGCCCAAATTGTAAAATGGTCTTATCTATTGGCGATTTCGTTCCAATTCACATTCCAAGTAATATTCGACATGCTAATTACATTGCCGGTTGCCAAATTGCATTAACTCTTATAGTTTCCGAGATATGGACTATCGATAATTTACACCTTAGGCTCTGCTTCTAACTTGGGCCCAAATTGTAAAATGGCCTTATCTATTGGCGATTTCGTTCCAATTCACATTCCAAGTAATATTCGGCATGCTAATTACATTGCCGGTTGCCAAATTGCATTATCTCTTATAGTTTCCGAGATATGGACTATCGATAATTTACACCTTAGGCTCTGCTTCTAACTTGGGCCCAAATTGTAAAATGGCCTTACCTATTGGCGATTTCGTTCCAATTCACACTCCAAGTAATATTCGGCATGCTAATTACATTGCCGGTTGCGAAATTGTATTATCTCTTATAGTTTCCGAGATATGGACTATCAATAATTTACACCTTAGGCTCTGCTTCTAACTTGGGCCCAAATTGTAAAATGGTCTTATCTATTGGCGATTTCGTTCCAATTCACATTCCAAGTAATATTCGGCATGCTAATTACATTGCCGGTTGCCAAATTGCATTATCTCTTATAGTTTCCGAGATATGGACTATCGATAATTTACACCTTAGGCTCTGCTTCTAACTTGGGCCCAAATTGTAAAATGGTCTTATCTATTGGCGATTTCGTTCCAATTCACATTCCAAGTAATATTCGGCATGCTAATTACATTGCTGGTTGCCAAATTGCATTATCTCTTATAGTTTCCGAGATATGGACTATCGATAATTTACACCTTAGGCTCTGCTTCTAACTTGGGCCCAAATTGTAAAATGGTCTTATCTATTGGCGATTTCGTTCCAATTCACATTCCAAGTAATATTCGACATGCTAATTACATTGCCGGTTGCCAAATTGCATTAACTCTTATAGTTTCCGAGATATGGACTATCGATAATTTACACCTTAGGCTCTGCTTCTAACTTGGCCCCAAATTGTAAAATGGTCTTATCTATTGGCGATTTCGTTCCAATTCACATTCCAAGTAATATTCGGCATGCTAATTACATTGCCGGTTGCCAAATTGCATTATCTCTTATAGTTTCCGAGATATGGACTATCGATAATTTACACCTTAGGCTCTACTTCTAACTTGGGCCCAAATTGTAAAATGGTCTTATCTATTGGCGATTTCGTTCCAATTCACATTCCAAGTAATATTCGGCATGCTAATTACATTGCCGGTTGCCAAATTGCATTATCTCTTATAGTTTCCGAGATATGGACTATCGATTATTTACATCTTAGGCTCTGCTTCTAACTTGGGCCCAAATTGTAAAATCGTCTTATCTATTGGCGATTTCGTTCCAATTCACATTCCAAGTAATATTCGGCATGCTAATTACATTGCCGGTTGCCAAATTGCATTATCTCTTATAGTTTCCGAGATATGGACTATCGATAATTTACACCTTAGGCTCTGCTTCTAACTTGGGCCCAAATTGTAAAATGGTCTTATCTATTGGCGATTTCGTTCCAATTCACATTCCAAGTAATATCCGGCATGCTAATTACATTGCCGGTTGCCAAATTGAATTATCTCTTATAGTTTCCGAGATATGGACTATCGATAATTTACACCTTAGGCTCTGCTTCTAACTTGGGCCCAAATTGTAAAATGGTCTTATCTATT
Organism: Rhynchophorus ferrugineus; assembly: GCF_030347505.1. Lineage (NCBI taxonomy): Eukaryota > Metazoa > Arthropoda > Insecta > Coleoptera > Curculionidae > Rhynchophorus > Rhynchophorus ferrugineus. Next base: position 1,169,411 of record NW_027472611.1, on the reverse strand, counting down.
GGCGATTTCGTTCCAATTCACATTCCAAGTAATATTCGGCATGCTAATTACATTGCCGGTTGCCAAATTGCATTATCTCTTATAGTTTCCGAGATATGGACTATCGATAATTTACATCTTAGGCTCTGCTTCTAACTTGGGCCCAAATTGTAAAATGGTCTTATCTATTGGCGATTTCGTTCCAATTCACATTCCAAGTAATATTCGGCATGCTAATTACATTGCCGGTTGCCAAATTGCATTATCTCTTATAGTTTCCGAGATATGGACTATCGACAATTTACACCTTAGCCTCTGCTTCTAACTTGGGCCCAAATTGTAAAATGGTCTTATCTATTGGCGATTTCGTCCCAATTCACATTCCAAGTGATATTCGGCATGCTAATTACATTGCCGGTTGCGAAATTGCATTATCTCTTATAGTTTCCGAGATATGGACTATCAATAATTTACACCTTAGGCTCTGCTTCTAACTTGGGCCCAAATTGTAAAATGGTCTTATCTATTGGCGATTTCGTTCCAATTCACATTCCAAGTAATATTCGGCATGCTAATTACATTGCCGGTTGCCAAATTGCATTATCTCTTATAGTTTCCGAGATATGGACTATCGATAATTTACACCTTAGGCTCTGCTTCTAACTTGGGCCCAAATTGTAAAATGGTCTTATCTACTGGCGATTTCGTTCCAATTCACATTCCAAGCAATATTCGGCATGCTAATTACATTGCCGGTTGCCAAATTGCATTATGTCTTATAGTTTCCGAGATATGGACTATCGATAATTTACACCTTAGGCTCTGCTTCTAACTTGGGCCCAAATTGTAAAATGGTCTTATCTATTGGCGATTTCGTTCCAATTCACATTCCAAGTAATATTCGGCATGCTAATTACATTGCCGGTTGCCAAATTGCATTATCTCTTATAGTTTCCGAGATATGGACTATCGATTATTTACATCTTAGGCTCTGCTTCTAACTTGGGCCCAAATTGTAAAATCGTCTTATCTATTGGCGATTTCGTTCCAATTCACATTCCAAGTAATATTCGGCATGCTAATTACATTGCCGGTTGCCAAATTGCATTATCTCTTATAGTTTCCGAGATATGGACTATCGATAATTTACACCTTAGGCTCTGCTTCTAACTTGGGCCCAAATTGTAAAATGGTCTTATCTATTGGCGATTTCGTTCCAATTCACATTCCAAGTAATATCCGGCATGCTAATTACATTGCCGGTTGCCAAATTGAATTATCTCTTATAGTTTCCGAGATATGGACTATCGATAATTTACACCTTAGGCTCTGCTTCTAACTTGGGCCCAAATTGTAAAATGGTCTTATCTATTGGCGATTTCGTTCCAATTCACATTCCAAGTAATATTCGGCATGCTAATTACATTGCCGGTTGCCAAATTGCATTATCTCTTATAGTTTCCGAGATATGGACTATCGATAATTTACATCTTAGGCTCTGCTTCTAACTTGGGCCCAAATTGTAAAATGGTCTTATCTATTGGCGATTTCGTCCCAATTCACATTCCAAGTGATATTCGGCATGCTAATTACATTGCCGGTTGCGAAATTGCATTATCTCTTATAGTTTCTGAGATATGGACTATCGATAATTTACACCTTAGGCTCTACTTCTAACTTGGGCCCAAATTGTAAAATGGTCTTATCTATTGGCGATTTCGTTCCAATTCACATTCCAAGTAATATTCAGCATGCTAATTACATTGCCGGTTGCCAAATTGCATTATCTCTTATAGTTTCCGAGATATGGACTATCGATTATTTACATCTTAGGCTCTGCTTCTAACTTGGGCCCAAATTGTAAAATCGTCTTATCTATTGGCGATTTCGTTCCAATTCACATTCCAAGTAATATTCGGCATGCTAATTACATTGCCGGTTGCCAAATTGCATTATCTCTTATAGTTTCCGAGATATGGACTATCGATAATTTACACCTTAGGCTCTGCTTCTAACTTGGGCCCAAATTGTAAAATGGTCTTATCTATTGGCGATTTCGTTCCAATTCACATTCCAAGTAATATCCGGCATGCTAATTACATTGCCGGTTGCCAAATTGAATTATCTCTTATAGTTTCCGAGATATGGACTATCGATAATTTACACCTTAGGCTCTGCTTCTAACTTGGGCCCAAATTGTAAAATGGTCTTATCTATTGGCGATTTCGTTCCAATTCACATTCCAAGTAATATTCGGCATGCTAATTACATTGCCGGTTGCCAAATTGCATTATCTCTTATAGTTTCCGAGATATGGACTATCGATAATTTACATCTTAGGCTCTGCTTCTAACTTGGGCCCAAATTGTAAAATGGTCTTATCTATTGGCGATTTCGTTCCAATTCACATTCCAAGTAATATTCGGCATGCTAATTACATTGCCGGTTGCCAAATTGCATTATCTCTTATAGTTTCCGAGATATGGACTATCGATAATTTACACCTTAGCCTCTGCTTCTAACTTGGGCCCAAATTGTAAAATGGTCTTATCTATTGGCGATTTCGTCCCAATTCACATTCCAAGTGATATTCGGCATGCTAATTACATTGCCGGTTGCGAAATTGCATTATCTCTTATAGTTTCCGAGATATGGACTATCAATAATTTACACCTTAGGCTCTGCTTCTAACTTGGGCCCAAATTGTAAAATGGTCTTATCTATTGGCGATTTCGTTCCAATTCACATTCCAAGTAATATTCGGCATGCTAATTACATTGCCGGTTGCCAAATTGCATTATCTCTTATAGTTTCCGAGATATGGACTATCGATAATTTACACCTTAGGCTCTGCTTCTAACTTGGGCCCAAATTGTAAAATGGTCTTATCTACTGGCGATTTCGTTCCAATTCACATTCCAAGCAATATTCGGCATGCTAATTACATTGCCGGTTGCCAAATTGCATTATGTCTTATAGTTTCCGAGATATGGACTATCGATAATTTACACCTTAGGCTCTGCTTCTAACTTGGGCCCAAATTGTAAAATGGTCTTATCTATTGGCGATTTCGTTCCAATTCACATTCCAAGTAATATTCGGCATGCTAATTACATTGCCGGTTGCCAAATTGCATTATCTCTTATAGTTTCCGAGATATGGACTATCGATTATTTACATCTTAGGCTCTGCTTCTAACTTGGGCCCAAATTGTAAAATCGTCTTATCTATTGGCGATTTCGTTCCAATTCACATTCCAAGTAATATTCGGCATGCTAATTACATTGCCGGTTGCCAAATTGCATTATCTCTTATAGTTTCCGAGATATGGACTATCGATAATTTACACCTTAGGCTCTGCTTCTAACTTGGGCCCAAATTGTAAAATGGTCTTATCTATTGGCGATTTCGTTCCAATTCACATTCCAAGTAATATCCGGCATGCTAATTACATTGCCGGTTGCCAAATTGAATTATCTCTTATAGTTTCCGAGATATGGACTATCGATAATTTACACCTTAGGCTCTGCTTCTAACTTGGGCCCAAATTGTAAAATGGTCTTATCTATTGGCGATTTCGTTCCAATTCACATTCCAAGTAATATTCGGCATGCTAATTACATTGCCGGTTGCCAAATTGCATTATCTCTTATAGTTTCCGAGATATGGACTATCGATAATTTACATCTTAGGCTCTGCTTCTAACTTGGGCCCAAATTGTAAAATGGTCTTATCTATTGGCGATTTCGTCCCAATTCACATTCCAAGTGATATTCGGCATGCTAATTACATTGCCGGTTGCGAAATTGCATTATCTCTTATAGTTTCTGAGATATGGACTATCAATAATTTACACCTTAGGCTCTGCTTCTAACTTGGGCCCAAATTGTAAAATGGTCTTATCTATTGGCGATTTCGTTCCAATTCACATTCCAAGTAATATTCGGCATGCTAATTACATTGCCGGTTGCCAAATTGCATTATCTCTTATAGTTTCCGAGATATGGACTATCGATAATTTACACCTTAGGCTCTGCTTCTAACTTGGGCCCAAATTGTAAAATGGTCTTATCTACTGGCGATTTCGTTCCAATTCACATTCCAAGCAATATTCGGCATGCTAATTACATTGCCGGTTGCCAAATTGCATTATGTCTTATAGTTTCCGAGATATGGACTATCGATAATTTACACCTTAGGCTCTGCTTCTAACTTGGGCCCAAATTGTAAAATGGTCTTATCTATTGGCGATTTCGTCCCAATTCACATTCCAAGTGATATTCGGCATGCTAATTACATTGCCGGTTGCGAAATTGCATTATCTCTTATAGTTTCCGAGATATGGACTATCAATAATTTACATCTTAGGCTCTGCTTCTAACTTGGGCCCAAATTGTAAAATGGTCTTATCTATTGGCGATTTCGTTCCAATTCACATTCCAAGTAATATTCGGCATGCTAATTACATTGCCGGTTGCCAAAGTGCATTATCTCTTATAGTTTCCGAGATATGGACTATCGATAATTTACACCTTAGGCTCTGCTTCTAACTTGGGCCCAAATTGTAAAATGGTCTTATCTATTGGCGATTTCGTTCCAATTCACATTCCAAGTAATATTCGGCATGCTAATTACATTGCCGGTTGCCAAATTGCATTATCTCTTATAGTTTCCGAGATATGGACTATCGATAATTTACACCTTAGGCTCTGCTTCTAACTTGGGCCCAAATTGTAAAATGGTCTTATCTATTGGCGATTTCGTTCCAATTCACATTCCAAGTAATATTCGGCATGCTAATTACATTGCCGGTTGCCAAAGTGCATTATCTCTTATAGTTTCCGAGATATGGACTATCGATAATTTACACCTTAGGCTCTGCTCCTAACTTGGGCCCAAATTGTAAAATGGTCTTATCTATTGGCGATTTCGTTCCAATTCACATTCCAAGTAATATTCGGCATGCTAATTACATTGCCGGTTGCCAAATTGAATTATCTCTTATAGTTTCCGAGATATGGACTATCGATAATTTACACCTTAGGCTCTGCTTCTAACTTGGGCCCAAATTGTAAAATGGTCTTACCTATTGGCGATTTCGTTCCAATTCACATTCCAAGTAATATTCGGCATGCTAATTACATTGCCGGTTGCCAAATTGCATTATCTCTTATAGTTTCCGAGATATGGACTATCGATAATTTACACCTTAGGCTCTGCTTCTAACTTGGGCCCAAATTGTAAAATGGTCTTATCTATTGGCGATTTCGTTCCAATTCACATTCCAAGTAATATTCGGCATGCTAATTACATTGCCGGTTGCCAAATTGCATTATCTCTTATAGTTTCCGAGATATGGACTATCGATAATTTACATCTTAGGCTCTGCTTCTAACTTGGGCCCAAATTGTAAAATCGTCTTATCTATTGGCGATTTCGTTCCAATTCACATTCCAAGTAATATTCGGCATGCTAATTACATTGCCGGTTGCCAAATTGCATTATCTCTTATAGTTTCCGAGATATGGACTATCGATAATTTACACCTTAGGCTCTGCTTCTAACTTGGGCCCAAATTGTAAAATGGTCTTATCTATTGGCGATTTCGTTCCAATTCACATTCCAAGTAATATCCGGCATGCTAATTACATTGCCGGTTGCCAAATTGAATTATCTCTTATAGTTTCCGAGATATGGACTATCGATAATTTACACCTTAGGCTCTGCTTCTAACTTGGGCCCAAATTGAAAAATGGTCTTATCTATTGGCGATTTCGTTCCAATTCACATTCCAAGTAATATTCGGCATGCTAATTACATTGCCGGTTGCCAAATTGCATTATCTCTTATAGTTTCCGAGATATGGACTATCGATAATTTACACCTTAGGCTCTGCTTCTAACTTGGGCCTAAATTGTAAAATGGTCTTATCTATTGGCGATTTCGTTCCAATTCACACTCCAAGTAATATTCGGCATGCTAATTACATTGCCGGTTGCGAAATTGCATTATCTCTTATAGTTTCCGAGATATGGACTATCAATAATTTACACCTTAGGCTCTGCTTCTAACTTGGGCCCAAATTGTAAAATGGTCTTATCTATTGGCATTTCGTTCCAATTCACATTCCAAGTAATATTCGGCATGCTAATTACATTGCCGGTTGCCAAATTGCATTATCTCTTATAGTTTCCGAGATATGGACTATCAATAATTTACACCTTAGGCTCTGCTTCTAACTTGGGCCCAAATTGTAAAATGGCCTTATCTATTGGCGATTTCGTTCCAATTCACATTCCAAGTAATATTCGGCATGCTAATTACATTGCCGGTTGCCAAATTGCATTATCTCTTATAGTTTCCGAGATATGGACTATCGATAATTTACGCCTTAGGCTCTGCTTCTAACTTGGGCCCAAATTGTAAAATGGCCTTATCTATTGGCGATTTCGTTCCAATTCACATTCCAAGTAATATTCGGCATGCTAATTACATTGCCGGTTGCCAAATTGCATTATCTCTTATAGTTTCCGAGATATGGACTATCGATAATTTACACCTTAGGCTCTGCTTCTAACTTGGGCCCAAATTGTAAAATGGTCTTATCTATTGGCGATTTCGTTCCAATTCACATTCCAAGTAATATTCGGCATGCTAATTACATTGCCGGTTGCCAAATTGCATTATCTCTTATAGTTTCCGAGATATGGACTATCGATAATTTACACCTTAGGCTCTGCTTCTAACTTGGGCCCAAATTGTAAAATGGTCTTATCTATTGGCGATTTCGTTCCAATTCACATTCCAAGTAATATTCGACATGCTAATTACATTGCCGGTTGCCAAATTGCATTAACTCTTATAGTTTCCGAGATATGGACTATCGATAATTTACACCTTAGGCTCTGCTTCTAACTTGGCCCCAAATTGTAAAATGGTCTTATCTATTGGCGATTTCGTTCCAATTCACATTCCAAGTAATATTCGGCATGCTAATTACATTGCCGGTTGCCAAATTGCATTATCTCTTATAGTTTCCGAGATATGGACTATCGATAATTTACACCTTAGGCTCTACTTCTAACTTGGGCCCATATTGTAAAATGGTCTTATCTATTGGCGATTTCGTTCCAATTCACATTCCAAGTAATATTCGGCATGCTAATTACATTGCCGGTTGCCAAATTGCATTATCTCTTATAGTTTCCGAGATATGGACTATCGATTATTTACATCTTAGGCTCTGCTTCTAACTTGGGCCCAAATTGTAAAATCGTCTTATCTATTGGCGATTTCGTTGCAATTCACATTCCAAGTAATATTCGGCATGCTAATTACATTGCCGGTTGCCAAATTGCATTATCTCTTATAGTTTCCGAGATATGGACTATCGATAATTTACACCTTAGGCTCTGCTTCTAACTTGGGCCCAAATTGTAAAATGGTCTTATCTATTGGCGATTTCGTTCCAATTCACATTCCAAGTAATATCCGGCATGCTAATTACATTGCCGGTTGCCAAATTGAATTATCTCTTATAGTTTCCGAGATATGGACTATCGATAATTTACACCTTAGGCTCTGCTTCTAACTTGGGCCCAAATTGTAAAATGGTCTTATCTATTGGCGATTTCGTTCCAATTCACATTCCAAGTAATATTCGGCATGCTAATTACATTGCCGGTTGCCAAATTGCATTATCTCTTATAGTTTCCGAGATATGGACTATCGATAATTTACATCTTAGGCTCTGCTTCTAACTTGGGCCCAAATTGTAAAATGGTCTTATCTATTGGCGATTTCGTTCCAATTCACATTCCAAGTAATATTCGGCATGCTAATTACATTGCCGGTTGCCAAATTGCATTATCTCTTATAGTTTCCGAGATATGGACTATCGATAATTTACACCTTAGCCTCTGCTTCTAACTTGGGCCCAAATTGTAAAATGGTCTTATCTATTGGCGATTTCGTCCCAATTCACATTCCAAGTGATATTCGGCATGCTAATTACATTGCCGGTTGCGAAATTGCATTATCTCTTATAGTTTCCGAGATATGGACTATCAATAATTTACACCTTAGGCTCTGCTTCTAACTTGGGCCCAAATTGTAAAATGGTCTTATCTATTGGCGATTTCGTTCCAATTCACATTCCAAGTAATATTCGGCATGCTAATTACATTGCCGGTTGCCAAATTGCATTATCTCTTATAGTTTCCGAGATATGGACTATCGATAATTTACACCTTAGGCTCTGCTTCTAACTTGGGCCCAAATTGTAAAATGGTCTTATCTACTGGCGATTTCGTTCCAATTCACATTCCAAGCAATATTCGGCATGCTAATTACATTGCCGGTTGCCAAATTGCATTATGTCTTATAGTTTCCGAGATATGGACTATCGATAATTTACACCTTAGGCTCTGCTTCTAACTTGGGCCCAAATTGTAAAATGGTCTTATCTATTGGCGATTTCGTTCCAATTCACATTCCAAGTAATATTCGGCATGCTAATTACATTGCCGGTTGCCAAATTGCATTATCTCTTATAGTTTCCGAGATATGGACTATCGATAATTTACACCTTAGGCTCTGCTTCTAACTTGGGCCCAAATTGTAAAATCGTCTTATCTATCGGCGATTTCGTTCCAATTCACATTCCAAATAATATTCGGCATGCTAATTACATTGCCGGTTGCCAAATTGCATTATCTCTTATAGTTTCCGAGATATGGACTATCGATAATTTACACCTTAGGCTCTGCTTCTAACTTGGGCCCAAATTGTAAAATGGTCTTACCTATTGGCGATTTCGTTCCAATTCACATTCCAAGTAATATTCGGCATGCTAATTACATTGCCGGTTGCCAAATTGCATTATCTCTTATAGTTTCCGAGATATGGACTATCGATAATTTACACCTTAGGCTCTGCTTCTAACTTGTGCCCAAATTGTAAAATGGTCTTATCTATTGGCGATTTCGTTCCAATTCACATTCCAAGTAATATTCGGCATGCTAATTACATTGCCGGTTGCCAAATTGCATTATCTCTTATAGTTTCCGAGATATGGACTATCGATAATTTACATCTTAGGCTCTGCTTCTATCTTGGGCCCAAATTGTAAAATCGTCTTATCTATTGGCGATTTCGTTCCAATTCACATTCCAAGTAATATTCGGCATGCTAATTACATTGCCGGTTGCCAAATTGCATTATCTCTTATAGTTTCCGATATATGGACTATCGATAATTTACACCTTAGGCTCTGCTTCTAACTTGGGCCCAAATTGTAAAATGGTCTTATCTATTGGCGATTTCGTTCCAATTCACATTCCAAGTAATATCCGGCATGCTAATTACATTGCCGGTTGCCAAATTGAATTATCTCTTATAGTTTCCGAGATATGGACTATCGATAATTTACACCTTAGGCTCTGCTTCTAACTTGGGCCCAAATTGTAAAATGGTCTTATCTATTGGCGATTTCGTTCCAATTCACATTCCAAGTAATATTCGGCATGCTAATTACATTGCCGGTTGCCAAATTGCATTATCTCTTATAGTTTCCGAGATATGGACTATCGATAATTCACACCTTAGGCTCTGCTTCTAACTTGGGCCCAAATTGTAAAATGGTCTTATCTATTGGCGATTTCGTCCCAATTCACATTCCAAGTGATATTCGGCATGCTAATTACATTGCCGGTTGCGAAATTGCATTATCTCTTATAGTTTCCGAGATATGGACTATCAATAATTTACACCTTAGGCTCTGCTTCTAACTTGGGCCCAAATTGTAAAATGGTCTTATCTATTGGCGATTTCGTTCCAATTCACATTCCAAGTAATATTCGGCACGCTAATTACATTGCCGGTTGCCAAAGTGCATTATCTCTTATAGTTTCCGAGATATGGACTATCGATAATTTACACCTTAGGCTCTGCTTCTAACTTGGGCCCAAATTGTAAAATGGTCTTATCTATTGGCGATTTCGTTCCAATTCACAATCCAAGTAATATTCGGCATGCTAATTACATTGCCGGTTGCCAAATTGCATTATCTCTTATAGTTTCCGAGATATGGACTATCGATAATTTACACCTTAGGCTCTGCTTCTAACTTGGGCCCAAATTGTAAAATGGTCTTATCTATTGGCGATTTCGTTCCAATTCACATTCCAAGTAATATTCGGCATGCTAATTACATTGCCGGTTGCCATAGTGCATTATCTCTTATAGTTTCCGAGATATGGACTATCGATAATTTACACCTTAGGCTCTGCTCCTAACTTGGGCCCAAATTGTAAAATGGTCTTATCTATTGGCGATTTCGTTCCAATTCACATTCCAAGTAATATTCGGCATGCTAATTACATTGCCGGTTGCCAAATTGCATTATCTCTTATAGTTTCCGAGATATGGACTATCGATAATTTACACCTTAGGCTCTGCTTCTAACTTGGGCCCAAATTGTAAAATGGTCTTATCTATTGGCGATTTCGTTCCAATTCACATTCCAAGTAATATTCGGCATGCTAATTACATTGCCGGTTGCCAAATTGCATTATCTCTTATAGTTTCCGAGATATGGACTATCGGTAATTTACACCTTAGGCTCTGCTTCTAACTTGGGCCCAAATTGTAAAATGGTCTTATCTATTGGCGATTTCGTTCCAATTCACATTCCAAGTAATATCCGGCATGCTAATTACATTGCCGGTTGCCAAATTGAATTATCTCTTACAGTTTCCGAGATATGGACTATCGATAATTTACACCTTAGGCTCTGCTTCTAACTTGGGCCCAAATTGTAAAATGGTCTTACCTATTGGCGATTTCGTTCCAATTCACATTCCAAGTAATATTCGGCATGCTAATTACATTGCCGGTTGCCAAATTGCAATATCTCTTATAGTTTCCGAGATATGGACTATCGATAATTTACACCTTAGGCTCTGCTTCTAACTAGGGCCCAAATTGTAAAATGGTCTTATCTATTGGCGATTTCGTTCCAATTCACATTCCAAGTAATATTCGGCATGCTAATTACATTGCCGGTTGCCAAATTGCATTATCTCTTATAGTTTCCGAGATATGGACTATCGATAATTTACATCTTAGGCTCTGCTTCTAACTTGGGCCCAAATTGTAAAATCGTCTTATCTATTGGCGATTTCGTTCCAATTCACATTCCAAGTAATATTCGGCATGCTAATTACATTGCCGGTTGCCAAATTGCATTATCTCTTATAGCTTCCGAGATATGGACTATCGATAATTTACACCTTAGGCTCTGCTTCTAACTTGGGCCCAAATTGTAAAATGGTCTTATCTATTGGCGATTTCGTTCCAATTCACATTCCAAGTAATATCCGGCATGCTAATTACATTGCCGGTTGCCAAATTGCATTATCTCTTATAGTTTCCGAGATATGGGCTATCGATAATTTACACCTTAGGCTCTGCTTCTAACTTGGGCCCAAATTGTAAAATGGTCTTATCTATTGGCGATTTTGTTCCAATTCACATTCCAAGTAATATTCGGCATGCTAATTACATTGCCGGTTGCCAAATTGCATTATCTCTTATAGTTTCCGAGATATGGACTATCGGTAATTTACACCTTAGGCTCTGCTTCTAACTTGGGCCCAAATTGTAAAATGGTCTTACCTATTGGCGATTTCGTTCCAATTCACATTCCAAGTAATATTCGGCATGCTAATTACATTGCCGGTTGCCAAATTGCATTATCTCTTATAGTTTCCGAGATATGGACTATCGATAATTTACATCTTAGGCTCTGCTTCTAACTTGGGCCCAAATTGTAAAATCGTCTTATCTATAGGCGATTTCGTTCCAATTCACATTCCAAGTAATATTCGGCATGCTAATTACATTGCCGGTTGCCAAATTGCATTATCTCTTATAGTTTCCGAGATATGGACTATCGATAATTTACACCTTAGGCTCTGCTTCTAACTTGGGCCCAAATTGTAAAATGGTCTTATCTATTGGCGATTTCGTTCCAATTCACATTCCAAGTAATATCCGGCATGCTAATTACATTGCCGGTTGCCAAATTGAATTATCTCTTATAGTTTCCGAGATATGGACTATCGATAATTTACACCTTAGGCTCTGCTTCTAACTTGGGCCCAAATTGAAAAATGGTCTTATCTATTGGCGATTTCGTTCCAATTCACATTCCAAGTAATATTCGGCATGCTAATTACATTGCCGGTTGCCAAATTGCATTATCTCTTATAGTTTCCGAGATATGGACTATCGATAATTTACACCTTAGGCTCTGCTTCTAACTTGGGCCCAAATTGTAAAATGGTCTTATCTATTGGCGATTTCGTTCCAATTCACACTCCAAGTAATATTCGGCATGCTAATTACATTGCCGGTTGCGAAATTGCATTATCTCTTATAGTTTCCGAGATATGGACTATCAATAATTTACACCTTAGGCTCTGCTTCTAACTTGGGCCCAAATTGTAAAATGGTCTTATCTATTGGCGATTTCGTTCCAATTCACATTCCAAGTAATATTCGGCATGCTAATTACATTGCCGGTTGCCAAATTGCATTATCTCTTATAGTTTCCGAGATATGGACTATCAATAATTTACACCTTAGGCTCTGCTTCTAACTTGGGCCCAAATTGTAAAATGGCCTTATCTATTGGCGATTTCGTTCCAATTCACATTCCAAGTAATATTCGGCATGCTAATTACATTGCCGGTTGCCAAATTGCATTATCTCTTATAGTTTCCGAGATATGGACTATCGATAATTTACACCTTAGGCTCTGCTTCTAACTTGGGCCCAAATTGTAAAATGGCCTTATCTATTGGCGATTTCGTTCCAATTCACATTCCAAGTAATATTCGGCATGCTAATTACATTGCCGGTTGCCAAATTGCATTATCTCTTATAGTTTCCGAGATATGGACTATCGATAATTTACACCTTAGGCTCTGCTTCTAACTTGGGCCCAAATTGTAAAATGGCCTTACCTATTGGCGATTTCGTTCCAATTCACACTCCAAGTAATATTCGGCATGCTAATTACATTGCCGGTTGCGAAATTGCATTATCTCTTATAGTTTCCGAGATATGGACTATCAATAATTTACACCTTAGGCTCTGCTTCTAACTTGGGCCCAAATTGTAAAATGGTCTTATCTATTGGCGATTTCGTTCCAATTCACATTCCAAGTAATATTCGGCATGCTAATTACATTGCCGGTTGCCAAATTGCATTATCTCTTATAGTTTCCGAGATATGGACTATCGATAATTTACACCTTAGGCTCTGGATCTAACTTGGGCCCAAATTGTAAAATGGTCTTATCTATTGGCGATTTCGTTCCAATTCACATTCCAAGTAATATTCGGCATGCTAATTACATTGCCGGTTGCCAAATTGCATTATCTCTTATAGTTTCCGAGATATGGACTATCGATAATTTACACCTTAGGCTCTGCTTCTAACTTGGCCCCAAATTGTAAAATGGTCTTATCTATTGGCGATTTCGTTCCAATTCACATTCCAAGTAATATTCGGCATGCTAATTACATTGCCGGTTGCCAAATTGCATTATCTCTTATAGTTTCCGAGATATGGACTATCGATAATTTACATCTTAGGCTCTACTTCTAACTTGGGCCCAAATTGTAAAATGGTCTTATCTATTGGCGATTTCGTTCCAATTCACATTCCAAGTAATATTCGGCATGCTAATTACATTGCCGGTTGCCAAATTGCATTATCTCTTATAGTTTCCGAGATATGGACTATCGATTATTTACATCTTAGGCTCTGCTTCTAACTTGGGCCCAAATTGTAAAATCGTCTTATCTATTGGCGATTTCGTTCCAATTCACATTCCAAGTAATATTCGGCATGCTAATTACATTGCCGGTTGCCAAATTGCATTATCTCTTATAGTTTCCGAGATATGGACTATCGATAATTTACATCTTAGGCTCTGCTTCTAACTTGGGCCCAAATTGTAAAATGGTCTTATCTATTGGCGATTTCGTTCCAATTCACATTCCAAGTAATATTCGGCATGCTAATTACATTGCCGGTTGCCAAATTGCATTATCTCTAATAGTTTCCGAGATATGGACTATCGATAATTTACACCTTAGCCTCTGTTTCTAACTTGGGCCCAAATTGTAAAATGGTCTTATCTATTGGCGATTTCGTCCCAATTCACATTCCAAGTGATATTCGGCATGCTAATTACATTGGCGGTTGCGAAATTGCATTATCTCTTATAGTTTCCGAGATATGGACTATCGATAATTTACACCTTAGGCTCTGCTTCTAACTTGGGCCCAAATTGTAAAATGGTCTTATCTACTGGCGATTTCGTTCCAATTCACATTCCAAGCAATATTCGGCATGCTAATTACATTGCCGGTTGCCAAATTGCATTATGTCTTATAGTTTCCGAGATATGGACTATCGATAATTTACACCTTAGGCTCTGCTTCTAACTTGGGCCCAAATTGTAAAATGGTCTTATCTATTGGCGATTTCGTTCCAATTCACATTCCAAGTAATATTCGGCATGCTAATTACATTGCCGGTTGCCAAATTGCATTATCTCTTATAGTTTCCGAGATATGGACTATCGATAATTTACACCTTAGGCTCTGCTTCTAACTTGGGCCCAAATTGTAAAATGGTCTTATCTATTGGCGATTTCGTTCCAATTTACATTCCAAGTAATATTCGGCATGCTAATTACATTGCCGGTTGCCAAATTGCATTATCTCTTATAGTTTCCGAGATATGGACTATCGATAATTTACACCTTAGGCTTTGCTTCTAACTTGGGCCCAAATTGTAAAATGGTCTTCTCTATTGGCGATTTCGTTCCAATTCACATTCCAAGTAATATTCGGCATGCTAATTACATTTCCGGTTGCCAAATTGCATTATCTCTTATAGTTTCCGAGATATGGACTATCGATAATTTACACCTTAGGCTCTGCTTCTAACTTGGGCCCAAATTGTAAAATCGTCTTATCTATTGGCGATTTCGTTCCAATTCACATTCCAAATAATATTCGGCATGCTAATTACATTGCCGGTTGCCAAATTGCATTATCTCTTATAGTTTCCGAGATATGGACTATCGATAATTTACACCTTAGGCTCTGCTTCTAACTTGGGCCCAAATTGTAAAATGGCCTTATCTATTGGCGATTTCGTTCCAATTCACATTCCAAGTAATATTCGGCATGCTAATTACATTGCCGGTTGCCAAATTGCATTATCTCTTATAGTTTCCGAGATATGGACTATCGATAATTTACACCTTAGGCTCTGCTTCTAACTTGGGCCCAAATTGTAAAATGGCCTTACCTATTGGCGATTTCGTTCCAATTCACACTCCAAGTAATATTCGGCATGCTAATTACATTGCCGGTTGCGAAATTGCATTATCTCTTATAGTTTCCGAGATATGGACTATCAATAATTTACACCTTAGGCTCTGCTTCTAACTTGGGCCCAAATTGTAAAATGGTCTTATCTATTGGCGATTTCGTTCCAATTCACATTCCAAGTAATATTCGGCATGCTAATTACATTGCCGGTTGCCAAATTGCATTATCTCTTATAGTTTCCGAGATATGGACTATCGATAATTTACACCTTAGGCTCTGCTTCTAACTTGGGCCCAAATTGTAAAATGGTCTTATCTATTGGCGATTTCGTTCCAATTCACATTCCAAGTAATATTCGGCATGCTAATTACATTGCCGGTTGCCAAATTGCATTATCTCTTATAGTTTCCGAGATATGGACTATCGATAATTTACACCTTAGGCTCTGCTTCTAACTTGGGCCCAAATTGTAAAATGGTCTTATCTATTGGCGATTTCGTTCCAATTCACATTCCAAGTAATATTCGACATGCTAATTACATTGCCGGTTGCCAAATTGCATTAACTCTTATAGTTTCCGAGATATGGACTATCGATAATTTACACCTTAGGCTCTGCTTCTAACTTGGCCCCAAATTGTAAAATGGTCTTATCTATTGGCGATTTCGTTCCAATTCACATTCCAAGTAATATTCGGCATGCTAATTACATTGCCGGTTGCCAAATTGCATTATCTCTTATAGTTTCCGAGATATGGACTATCGATAATTTACACCTTAGGCTCTACTTCTAACTTGGGCCCAAATTGTAAAATGGTCTTATCTATTGGCGATTTCGTTCCAATTCACATTCCAAGTAATATTCGGCATGCTAATTACATTGCCGGTTGCCAAATTGCATTATCTCTTATAGTTTCCGAGATATGGACTATCGATTATTTACATCTTAGGCTCTGCTTCTAACTTGGGCCCAAATTGTAAAATCGTCTTATCTATTGGCGATTTCGTTCCAATTCACATTCCAAGTAATATTCGGCATGCTAATTACATTGCCGGTTGCCAAATTGCATTATCTCTTATAGTTTCCGAGATATGGACTATCGATAATTTACACCTTAGGCTCTGCTTCTGACTTGGGCCCAAATTGTAAAATGGTCTTATCTATTGGCGATTTCGTTCCAATTCACATTCCAAGTAATATCCGGCATGCTAATTACATTGCCGGTTGCCAAATTGAATTATCTCTTATAGTTTCCGAGATATGGACTATCGATAATTTACACCTTAGGCTCTGCTTCTAACTTGGGCCCAAATTGTAAAATGGTCTTATCTATTGGCGATTTCGTTCCAATTCACATTCCAAGTAATATTCGGCATGCTAATTACATTGCCGGTTGCCAAATTGCATTATCTCTTATAGTTTCCGAGATATGGACTATCGATAATTTACATCTTAGGCTCTGCTTCTAACTTGGGCCCAAATTGTAAAATGGTCTTATCTATTGGCGATTTCGTCCCAATTCACATTCCAAGTGATATTCGGCATGCTAATTACATTGCCGGTTGCGAAATTGCATTATCTCTTATAGTTTCTGAGATATGGACTATCAATAATTTACACCTTAGGCTCTGCTTCTAACTTGGGCCCAAATTGTAAAATGGTCTTATCTATTGGCGATTTCGTTCCAATTCACATTCCAAGTAATATTCGGCATGCTAATTACATTGCCGGTTGCCAAATTGCATTATCTCTTATAGTTTCCGAGATATGGACTATCGATAATTTACACCTTAGGCTCTGCTTCTAACTTGGGCCCAAATTGTAAAATGGTCTTATCTACTGGCGATTTCGTTCCAATTCACATTCCAAGCAATATTCGGCATGCTAATTACATTGCCGGTTGCCAAATTGCATTATGTCTTATAGTTTCCGAGATATGGACTATCGATAATTTACACCTTAGGCTCTGCTTCTAACTTGGGCCCAAATTGTAAAATGGTCTTATCTATTGGCGATTTCGTCCCAATTCACATTCCAAGTGATATTCGGCATGCTAATTACATTGCCGGTTGCGAAATTGCATTATCTCTTATAGTTTCCGAGATATGGACTATCAATAATTTACACCTTAGGCTCTGCTTCTAACTTGGGCCCAAATTGTAAAATGGTCTTATCTATTGGCGATTTCGTTCCAATTCACATTCCAAGTAATATTCGGCATGCTAATTACATTGCCGGTTGCCAAAGTGCATTATCTCTTATAGTTTCCGAGATATGGACTATCGATAATTTACACCTTAGGCTCTGCTTCTAACTTGGGCCCAAATTGTAAAATGGTCTTATCTATTGGCGATTTCGTTCCAATTCACATTCCAAGTAATATTCGGCATGCTAATTACATTGCCGGTTGCCAAATTGCATTATCTCTTATAGTTTCCGAGATATGGACTATCGATAATTTACACCTTAGGCTCTGCTTCTAACTTGGGCCCAAATTGTAAAATGGTCTTATCTATTGGCGATTTCGTTCCAATTCACATTCCAAGTAATATTCGGCATGCTAATTACATTGCCGGTTGCCAAATTGCATTATCTCTTATAGTTTCCGAGATATGGGCTATCGATAATTTACACCTTAGGCTCTGCTTCTAACTTGGGCCCAAATTGTAAAATGGTCTTATCTATTGGCGATTTCGTTCCAATTCACATTCCAAGTAATATTCGGCATGCTAATTACATTGCCGGTTGCCAAATTGCATTATCTCTTATAGTTTCCTAGATATGGACTATCGGTAATTTACACCTTAGGCTCTGCTTCTAACTTGGGCCCAAATTGTAAAATTGTCTTATCTATTGGCGATTTCGTTCCAATTCACATTCCAAGTAATATCCGGCATGCTAATTACATTGCCGGTTGCCAAATTGAATTATCTCTTATAGTTTCCGAGATATGGACTATCGATAATTTACACCTTAGGCTCTGCTTCTAACTTGGGCCCAAATTGTAAAATGGTCTTACCTATTGGCGATTTCGTTCCAATTCACATTCCAAGTAATATTCGTCATGCTAATTACATTGCCGGTTGCCAAATTGCATTATCTCTTATAGTTTCCGAGATATGGACTATCGATAATTTACCCCTTAGGCTCTGCTTCTAACTTGGGCCCAAATTGTAAAATGGTCTTATCTATTGGCGATTTCGTTCCAATTCACATTCCAAGTAATATTCGGCATGCTAATTACATTGCCGGTTGCCAAATTGCATTATCTCTTATAGTTTCCGAGATATGGACTATCGATAATTTACATCTTAGGCTCTGCTTCTAACTTGGGCCCAAATTGTAAAATCGTCTTATCTATTGGCGATTTCGTTCCAATTCACATTCCAAGTAATATTCGGCATGCTAATTACATTGCCGGTTGCCAAATTGCATTATCTCTTATAGTTTCCGAGATATGGACTATCGATAATTTACACCTTAGGCTCTGCTTCTAACTTGGGCCCAAATTGTAAAATGGTCTTATCTATTGGCGATTTCGTTCCAATTCACATTCCAAGTAATATCCGGCATGCTAATTACATTGCCGGTTGCCAAATTGAATTATCTCTTATAGTTTCCGAGATATGGACTATCGATAATTTACACCTTAGGCTCTGCTTCTAACTTGGGCCCAAATTGAAAAATGGTCTTATCTATTGGCGATTTCGTTCCAATTCACATTCCAAGTAATATTCGGCATGCTAATTACATTGCCGGTTGCCAAATTGCATTATCTCTTATAGTTTCCGAGATATGGACTATCGATAATTTACACCTTAGGCTCTGCTTCTAACTTGGGCCCAAATTGAAAAATGGTCTTATCTATTGGCGATTTCGTTCCAATTCACATTCCAAGTAATATTCGGCATGCTAATTACATTGCCGGTTGCCAAATTGCATTATCTCTTATAGTTTCCGAGATATGGACTATCGATAATTTACACCTTAGGCTCTGCTTCTAACTTGGGCCTAAATTGTAAAATGGTCTTATCTATTGGCGATTTCGTTCCAATTCACACTCCAAGTAATATTCGGCATGCTAATTACATTGCCGGTTGCGAAATTGCATTATCTCTTATAGTTTCCGAGATATGGACTATCAATAATTTACACCTTAGGCTCTGCTTCTAACTTGGGCCCAAATTGTAAAATGGCCTTATCTATTGGCGATTTCGTTCCAATTCACATTCCAAGTAATATTCGGCATGCTAATTACATTGCCGGTTGCCAAATTGCATTATCTCTTATAGTTTCCGAGATATGGACTATCGATAATTTACACCTTAGGCTCTGCTTCTAACTTGGGCCCAAATTGTAAAATGGCCTTATCTATTGGCGATTTCGTTCCAATTCACATTCCAAGTAATATTCGGCATGCTAATTACATTGCCGGTTGCCAAATTGCATTATCTCTTATAGTTTCCGAGATATGGACTATCGATAATTTACACCTTAGGCTCTGCTTCTAACTTGGGCCCAAATTGTAAAATGGCCTTACCTATTGGCGATTTCGTTCCAATTCACACTCCAAGTAATATTCGGCATGCTAATTACATTGCCGGTTGCGAAATTGCATTATCTCTTATAGTTTCCGAGATATGGACTATCAATAATTTACACCTTAGGCTCTGCTTCTAACTTGGGCCCAAATTGTAAAATGGTCTTATCTACTGGCGATTTCGTTCCAATTCACATTCCAAGCAATATTCGGCATGCTAATTACATTGCCGGTTGCCAAATTGCATTATGTCTTATAGTTTCCGAGATATGGACTATCGATAATTTACACCTTAGGCTCTGCTTCTAACTTGGGCCCAAATTGTAAAATGGTCTTATCTATTGGCGATTTCGTTCCAATTCACATTCCAAGTAATATTCGGCATGCTAATTACATTGCCGGTTGCCAAATTGCATTATCTCTTATAGTTTCCGAGATATGGACTATCGATAATTTACACCTTAGGCTCTGCTTCTAACTTGGGCCCAAATTGTAAAATCGTCTTATCTATTGGCGATTTCGTTCCAATTCACATTCCAAGTAATATTCGGCATGCTAATTACATTGCCGGTTGCCAAATTGCATTATCTCTTATAGTTTCCGAGATATGGACTATCGATAATTTACACCTTAGGCTCTGCTTCTAACTTGGGCCCAAATTGTAAAATGGTCTTATCTATTGGCGATTTCGTTCCAATTCACATTCCAAGTAATATTCGGCATGCTAATTACATTGCCGGTTGCCATAGTGCATTATCTCTTATAGTTTCCGAGATATGGACTATCGATAATTTACACCTTAGGCTCTGCTCCTAACTTGGGCCCAAATTGTAAAATGGTCTTATCTATTGGCGATTTCGTTCCAATTCACATTCCAAGTAATATTCGGCATGCTAATTACATTGCCGGTTGCCAAATTGCATTATCTCTTATAGTTTCCGAGATATGGACTATCGATAATTTACACCTTAGGCTCTGCTTCTAACTTGGGCCCAAATTGTAAAATGGTCTTATCTATTGGCGATTTCGTTCCAATTCACATTCCAAGTAATATTCGGCATGCTAATTACATTGCCGGTTGCCAAATTGCATTATCTCTTATAGTTTCCGAGATATGGACTATCGGTAATTTACACCTTAGGCTCTGCTTCTAACTTGGGCCCAAATTGTAAAATGGTCTTATCTATTGGCGATTTCGTTCCAATTCACATTCCAAGTAATATCCGGCATGCTAATTACATTGCCGGTTGCCAAATTGAATTATCTCTTACAGTTTCCGAGATATGGACTATCGATAATTTACACCTTAGGCTCTGCTTCTATCTTGGGCCCAAATTGTAAAATGGTCTTACCTATTGGCGATTTCGTTCCAATTCACATTCCAAGTAATATTCGGCATGCTAATTACATTGCCGGTTGCCAAATTGCAATATCTCTTATAGTTTCCGAGATATGGACTATCGATAATTTACACCTTAGGCTCTGCTTCTAACTAGGGCCCAAATTGTAAAATGGTCTTATCTATTGGCGATTTCGTTCCAATTCACATTCCAAGTAATATTCGGCATGCTAATTACATTGCCGGTTGCCAAATTGCATTATCTCTTATAGTTTCCGAGATATGGACTATCGATAATTTACATCTTAGGCTCTGCTTCTAACTTGGGCCCAAATTGTAAAATCGTCTTATCTATTGGCGATTTCGTTCCAATTCACATTCCAAGTAATATTCGGCATGCTAATTACATTGCCGGTTGCCAAATTGCATTATCTCTTATAGCTTCCGAGATATGGACTATCGATAATTTACACCTTAGGCTCTGCTTCTAACTTGGGCCCAAATTGTAAAATGGTCTTATCTATTGGCGATTTCGTTCCAATTCACATTCCAAGTAATATCCGGCATGCTAATTACATTGCCGGTTGCCAAATTGAATTATCTCTTATAGTTTCCGAGATATGGACTATCGATAATTTACACCTTAGGCTCTGCTTCTAACTTGGGCCCAAATTGTAAAATGGTCTTATCTATTGGCGATTTCGTTCCAATTCACATTCCAAGTAATATTCGGCATGCTAATTACATTACCGGTTGCCAAATTGCATTATCTCTTATAGTTTCCGAGATATGGACTATCGATAATTTACACCTTAGGCTCTGCTTCTAACTTGGGCCCAAATTGTAAAATGGTCTTATCTATTGGCGATTTCGTTCCAATTCACACTCCAAGTAATATTCGGCATGCTAATTACATTTCCGGTTGCGAAATTGCATTATCTCTTATAGTTTACGAGATATGGACTATCAATAATTTACACCTTAGGCTCTGCTTCTAACTTGGGCCCAAATTGTAAAATGGTCTTATCTATTGGCAATTTCGTTCCAATTCACATTCCAAGTAATATTCGGCATGCTAATTACATTGCCGGTTGCCAAATTGCATTATCTCTTATAGTTTCCGAGATATGGACTATCAATAATTTACACCTTAGGCTCTGCTTCTAACTTGGGCCCAAATTGTAAAATGGCCTTATCTATTGGCGATTTCGTTCCAATTCACATTCCAAGTAATATTCGGCATGCTAATTACATTGCCGGTTGCCAAATTGCATTATCTCTTATAGTTTCCGAGATATGAACTATCGATAATTTACACCTTAGGCTCTGCTTCTAACTTGGGCCCAAATTGTAAAATGGCCTTATCTATTGGCGATTTCGTTCCAATTCACATTCCAAGTAATATTCGGCATGCTAATTACATTGCCGGTTGCCAAATTGCATTATCTCTTATAGTTTCCGAGATATGGACTATCGATAATTTACACCTTAGGCTCTGCTTCTAACTTGGGCCCAAATTGTAAAATGGTCTTATCTATTGGCGATTTCGTTCCAATTCACATTCCAAGTAATATTCGGCATGCTAATTACATTGCCGGTTGCCAAATTGCATTATCTCTTATAGTTTCCGAGATATGGACTATCGATAATTTACACCTTAGGCTCTGCTTCTAACTTGGGCCCAAATTGTAAAATGGTCTTATCTATTGGCGATTTCGTTCCAATTCACATTCCAAGTAATATTCGGAATGCTAATTACATTGCCGGTTGCCAAATTGCATTATCTCTTATAGTTTCCGAGATATGGACTATCGATAATTTACACCTTAGGCTCTGCTTCTAACTTGGGCCCAAATTGTAAAATGGTCTTATCTATTGGCGATTTCGTTCCAATTCACATTCCAAGTAATATTCGACATGCTAATTACATTGCCGGTTGTCAAATTGCATTAACTCTTATAGTTTCCGAGATATGGACTATCGATAATTTACACCTTAGGCTCTGCTTCTAACTTGGCCCCAAATTGTAAAATGGTCTTATCTATTGGCGATTTCGTTCCAATTCACATTCCAAGTAATATTCGGCATGCTAATTACATTGCCGGTTGCCAAATTGCATTATCTCTTATAGTTTCCGAGATATGGACTATCGATAATTTACACCTTAGGCTCTACTTCAAACTTGGGCCCAAATTGTAAAATGGTCTTATCTATTGGCGATTTCGTTCCAATTCACATTCCAAGTAATATTCGGCATGCTAATTACATTGCCGGTTGCCAAATTGCATTATCTCTTATAGTTTCCGAGATATGGACTATCGATTATTTACATCTTAGGCTCTGCTTCTAACTTGGGCCCAAATTGTAAAATCGTCTTATCTATTGGCGATTTCGTTCCAATTCACATTCCAAGTAATATTCGGCATGCTAATTACATTGCCGGTTGCCAAATTGCATTATCTCTTATAGTTTCCGAGATATGGACTATCGATAATTTACACCTTAGGCTCTGCTTCTAACTTGGGCCCAAATTGTAAAATGGTCTTATCTATTGGCGATTTCGTTCCAATTCACATTCCAAGTAATATCCGGCATGCTAATTACATTGCCGGTTGCCAAATTGAATTATCTCTTATAGTTTCCGAGATATGGACTATCGATAATTTACACCTTAGGCTCTGCTTCTAACTTGGGCCCAAATTGTAAAATGGTCTTATCTATTGGCGATTTCGTTCCAATTCACATTCCAAGTAATATTCGGCATGCTAATTACATTGCCGGTTGCCAAATTGCATTATCTCTTATTGTTTCCGAGATATGGACTATCGATAATTTACATCTTAGGCTCTGCTTCTAACTTGGGCCCAAATTGTAAAATGGTCTTATCTATTGGCGATTTCGTCCCAATACACATTCAAAGTAATATTCGGCATACTAATTACATTGCCGGTTGCCAAATTGCATTATCTCTTATAGTTTCCGAGATATGGACTATCGATAATTTACACCTTAGCCTCTGCTTCTAACTTGGGCCCAAATTGTAAAATGGTCTTATCTATTGGCGATTTCGTCCCAATTCACATTCCAAGTGATATTCGGCATGCTAATTACATTGCCGGTTGCGAAATTGCATTATCTCTTATAGTTTCCGAGATATGGACTATCAATAATTTACACCTTAGGCTCTGCTTCTAACTTGGGCCCAAATTGTAAAATGGTCTTATCTATTGGCGATTTCGTTCCAATTCACATTCCAAGTAATATTCGGCATGCTAATTACATTGCCGGTTGCCAAATTGCATTATCTCTTATAGTTTCCGAGATATGGACTATCGATAATTTACACCTTAGGCTCTGCTTCTAACTTGGGCCCAAATTGTAAAATGGTCTTATCTACTGGCGATTTCGTTCCAATTCACATTCCAAGCAATATTCGGCATGCTAATTACATTGCCGGTTGCCAAATTGCATTATGTCTTATAGTTTCCGAGATATGGACTATCGATAATTTACACCTTAGGCTCTGCTTCTAACTTGGGCCCAAATTGTAAAATGGTCTTATCTATTGGCGATTTCGTTCCAATTCACATTCCAAGTAATATTCGGCATGCTAATTACATTGCCGGTTGCCAAATTGCATTATCTCTTATAGTTTCCGAGATATGGACTATCGATAATTTACACCTTAGGCTCTGCTTCTAACTTGGGCCCAAATTGTAAAATGGTCTTATCTATTGGCGATTTCGTTCCAATTCACATTCCAAGTAATATTCGGCATGCTAATTACATTGCCGGTTGCCAAATTGCATTATCTCTTATAGTTTCCGAGATATGGACTATCGATAATTTACACCTTAGGCTCTGCTTCTAACTTGGGCCCAAATTGTAAAATGGTCTTCTCTATTGGCGATTTCGTTCCAATTCACATTCCAAGTAATATTCGGCATGCTAATTACATTGCCGGTTGCCAAATTGCATTATCTCTTATAGTTTCCGAGATATGGACTATCGATAATTTACACCTTAGGCTCTGCTTCTAACTTGGGCCCAAATTGTAAAATCGTCTTATCTATTGGCGATTTCGTTCCAATTCACATTCCAAATAATATTCGGCATGCTAATTACATTGCCGGTTGCCAAATTGCATTATCTCTTATAGTTTCCGAGATATGGACTATCGATAATTTACACCTTAGGCTCTGCTTCTAACTTGGGCCCAAATTGTAAAATGGTCTTACCTATTGGCGATTTCGTTCCAATTCACATTCCAAGTAATATTCGGCATGCTAATTACATTGCCGGTTGCCAAATTGCATTATCTCTTATAGTTTCCGAGATATGGACTATCGATAATTTACACCTTAGGCTCTGCTTCTAACTTGTGCCCAAATTGTAAAATGGTCTTATCTATTGGCGATTTCGTTCCAATTCACATTCCAAGTAATATTCGGCATGCTAATTACATTGCCGGTTGCCAAATTGCATTATCTCTTATAGTTTCCGAGATATGGACTATCGATAATTTACATCTTAGGCTCTGCTTCTATCTTGGGCCCAAATTGTAAAATCGTCTTATCTATTGGCGATTTCGTTCCAATTCACATTCCAAGTAATATTCGGCATGCTAATTACATTGCCGATTGCCAAATTGCATTATCTCTTATAGTTTCCGATATATGGACTATCGATAATTTACACCTTAGGCTCTGCTTCTAACTTGGGCCCAAATTGTAAAATGGTCTTATCTATTGGCGATTTCGTTCCAATTCACATTCCAAGTAATATCCGGCATGCTAATTACATTGCCGGTTGCCAAATTGAATTATCTCTTATAGTTTCCGAGATATGGACTATCGATAATTTACACCTTAGGCTCTGCTTCTAACTTGGGCCCAAATTGTAAAATGGTCTTATCTATTGGCGATTTCGTTCCAATTCACATTCCAAGTAATATTCGGCATGCTAATTACATTGCCGGTTGCCAAATTGCATTATCTCTTATAGTTTCCGAGATATGGACTATCGATAATTTACATCTTAGGCTCTGCTTCTAACTTGGGCCCAAATTGTAAAATGGTCTTATCTATTGGCGATTTCGTTCCAATTCACATTCCAAGTAATATTCGGCATGCTAATTACATTGCCGGTTGCCAAATTGCATTATCTCTTATAGTTTCCGAGATATGGACTATCGATAATTCACACCTTAGGCTCTGCTTCTAACTTGGGCCCAAATTGTAAAATGGTCTTATCTATTGGCGATTTCGTCCCAATTCACATTCCAAGTGATATTCGGCATGCTAATTACATTGCCGGTTGCGAAATTGCATTATCTCTTATAGTTTCCGAGATATGGACTATCAATAATTTACACCTTAGGCTCTGCTTCTAACTTGGGCCCAAATTGTAAAATGGTCTTATCTATTGGCGATTTCGTTCCAATTCAAATTCCAAGTAATATTCGGCATGCTAATTACATTGCCGGTTGCCAAAGTGCATTATCTCTTATAGTTTCCGAGATATGGACTATCGATAATTTACACCTTAGGCTCTGCTTCTAACTTGGGCCCAAATTGTAAAATGGTCTTATCTATTGGCGATTTCGTTCCAATTCACAATCCAAGTAATATTCGGCATGCTAATTACATTGCCGGTTGCCAAATTGCATTATCTCTTATAGTTTCCGAGATATGGACTATCGATAATTTACACCTTAGGCTCTGCTTCTAACTTGGGCCCAAATTGTAAAATGGTCTTATCTATTGGCGATTTCGTTCCAATTCACATTCCAAGTAATATTCGGCATGCTAATTACATTGCCGGTTGCCAAAGTGCATTATCTCTTATAGTTTCCGAGATATGGACTATCGATAATTTACACCTTAGGCTCTGCTCCTAACTTGGGCCCAAATTGTAAAATGGTCTTATCTATTGGCGATTTCGTTCCAATTCACATTCCAAGTAATATTCGGCATGCTAATTACATTGCCGGTTGCCAAATTGCATTATCTCTTATAGTTTCCGAGATATGGACTATCGATAATTTACACCTTAGGCTCTGCTTCTAACTTGGGCCCAAATTGTAAAATGGTCTTATCTATTGGCGATTTCGTTCCAATTCACATTCCAAGTAATATTCGGCATGCTAATTACATTGCCGGTTGACAAATTGCATTATCTCTTATAGTTTCCGAGATATGGACTATCGGTAATTTACACCTTAGGCTCTGCTTCTAACTTGGGCCCAAATTGTAAAATGGTCTTATCTATTGGCGATTTCGTTCCAATTCACATTCCAAGTAATATCCGGCATGCTAATTACATTGCCGGTTGCCAAATTGAATTATCTCTTACAGTTTCCGAGATATGGACTATCGATAATTTACACCTTAGGCTCTGCTTCTAACTTGGGCCCAAATTGTAAAATGGTCTTACCTATTGGCGATTTCGTTCCAATTCACATTCCAAGTAATATTCGGCATGCTAATTACATTGCCGGTTGCCAAATTGCAATATCTCTTATAGTTTCCGAGATATGGACTATCGATAATTTACACCTTAGGCTCTGCTTCTAACTAGGGCCCAAATTGTAAAATGGTCTTATCTATTGGCGATTTCGTTCCAATTCACATTCCAAGTAATATTCGGCATGCTAATTACATTGCCGGTTGCCAAATTGCATTATCTCTTATAGTTTCCGAGATATGGACTATCGATAATTTACATCTTAGGCTCTGCTTCTAACTTGGGCCCAAATTGTAAAATCGTCTTATCTATTGGCGATTTCGTTCCAATTCACATTCCAAGTAATATTCGGCATGCTAATTACATTGCCGGTTGCCAAATTGCATTATCTCTTATAGCTTCCGAGATATGGACTATCGATAATTTACACCTTAGGCTCTGCTTCTAACTTGGGCCCAAATTGTAAAATGGTCTTATCTATTGGCGATTTCGTTCCAATTCACATTCCAAGTAATATCCGGCATGCTAATTACATTGCCGGTTGCCAAATTGAATTATCTCTTATAGTTTCCGAGATATGGACTATCGATAATTTACACCTTAGGCTCTGCTTCTAACTTGGGCCCAAATTGTAAAATGGTCTTATCTATTGGCGATTTCGTTCCAATTCACATTCCAAGTAATATTCGGCATGCTAATTACATTACCGGTTGCCAAATTGCATTATCTCTTATAGTTTCCGAGATATGAACTATCGATAATTTACACCTTAGGCTCTGCTTCTAACTTGGGCCCAAATTGTAAAATGGTCTTATCTATTGGCGATTTCGTTCCAATTCACACTCCAAGTAATATTCGGCATGCTAATTACATTTCCGGTTGCGAAATTGCATTATCTCTTATAGTTTCCGAGATATGGACTATCAATAATTTACACCTTAGGCTCTGCTTCTAACTTGGGCCCAAATTGTAAAATGGTCTTATCTATTGGCGATTTCGTTCCAATTCACATTCCAAGTAATATTCGGCATGCTAATTACATTGCCGGTTGCCAAATTGCATTATCTCTTATAGTTTCCGAGATATGGACTATCAATAATTTACACCTTAGGCTCTGCTTCTAACTTGGGCCCAAATTGTAAAATGGCCTTATCTATTGGCGATTTCGTTCCAATTCACATTCCAAGTAATATTCGGCATGCTAATTACATTGCCGGTTGCCAAATTGCATTATCTCTTATAGTTTCCGAGATATGGACTATCGATAATTTACACCTTAGGCTCTACTTCTAACTTGGGCCCAAATTGTAAAATGATCTTATCTATTGGCGATTTCGTTCCAATTCACATTCCAAGTAATATTCGGCATGCTAATTACATTGCCGGTTGCCAAATTGCATTATCTCTTATAGTTTCCGAGATATGGACTATCGTTAATTTACATCTTAGGCTCTGCTTCTAACTTGGGCCCAAATTGTAAAATCGTCTTATCTATTGGCGATTTCGTTCCAATTCACATTCCAAGTAATATTCGGCATGCTAATTACATTGCCGGTTGCCAAATTGCATTATCTCTTATAGTTTCCGAGATATGGACTATCGATAATTTACACCTTAGGCTCTGCTTCTAACTTGAGCCCAAATTGTAAAATGGTCTTATCTATTGGCGATTTCGTTCCAATTCACATTCCAAGTAATATCCGGCATGCTAATTACATTGCCGGTTGCCAAATTGAATTATCTCTTATAGTTTCCGAGATATGGACTATCGATAATTTACACCTTAGGCTCTGCTTCTAACTTGGGCCCAAATTGTAAAATGGTCTTATCTATTGGCGATTTCGTTCCAATTCACATTCCAAGTAATATTCGGCATGCTAATTACATTGCCGGTTGCCAAATTGCATTATCTCTTATAGTTTCCGAGATATGGACTATCGATAATTTACATCTTAGGCTCTGCTTCTAACTTGGGCCCAAATTGTAAAATGGTCTTATCTATTGGCGATTTCGTTCCAATTCACATTCCAAGTAATATTCGGCATGCTAATTACATTGCCGGTTGCCAAATTGCATTATCTCTTATAGTTTCCGAGATATGGACTATCGATAATTTACACCTTAGGCTCTGCTTCTAACTTGGGCCCAAATTGTAAAATGGTCTTATCTATTGGCGATTTCGTCCCAATTCACATTCCAAGTGATATTCGGCATGCTAATTACATTGCCGGTTGCGAAATTGCATTATCTCTTATAGTTTCCGAGATATGGACTATCAATAATTTACACCTTAGGCTCTGCTTCTAACTTGGGCCCAAATTGTAAAATGGTCTTATCTATTGGCGATTTCGTTCCAATTCACATTCCAAGTAATATTCGGCATGCTAATTACATTGCCGGTTGCCAAATTGCATTATCTCTTATAGTTTCCGAGATATGGACTATCGATAATTTACACCTTAGGCTCTGCTTCTAACTTGGGCCCAAATTGTAAAATGGTCTTATCTATTGGCGATTTCGTTCCAATTCACATTCCAAGTAATATCCGGCATGCTAATTACATTGCCGGTTGCCAAATTGAATTATCTCTTATAGTTTCCGAGATATGGACTATCGATAATTTACACCTTAGGCTCTGCTTCTAACTTGGGCCCAAATTGTAAAATGGTCTTATCTATTGGCGATTTCGTTCCAATTCACATTCCAAGTAATATTCGGCATGCTAATTACATTGCCGGTTGCCAAATTGCATTATCTCTTATAGTTTCCGAGATATGGACTATCGATAATTTACATCTTAGGCTCTGCTTCTAACTTGGGCCCAAATTGTAAAATGGTCTTATCTCTTGGCGATTTCGTTCCAATTCACATTCCAAGTAATATTCGGCATGCTAATTACATTGCCGGTTGCCAAATTGCATTATCTCTTATAGTTTCCGAGATATGGACTATCGATAATTTACACCTTAGGCTCTGCTTCTAACTTGGGCCCAAATTGTAAAATGGTCTTATCTATTGGCGATTTCGTTCCAATTCACACTCCAAGTAATATTCGGCATGCTAATTACATTGCCGGTTGCGAAATTGCATTATCTCTTATAGTTTCCGAGATATGGACTATCAATAATTTACACCTTAGGCTCTGCTTCTAACTTGGGCCCAAATTGTAAAATGGTCTTATCTATTGGCGATTTCGTTCCAATTCACATTCCAAGTAATATTCGGCATGCTAATTACATTGCCGGTTGCCAAATTGCATTATCTCTTATAGTTTCCGAGATATGGACTATCGATAATTTACACCTTAGGCTCTGCTTCTAACTTGGGCCCAAGTTGTAAAATGGTCTTATCTATTGGCGATTTCGTTCCAATTCACATTCCAAGTAATATTCGGCATGCTAATTACATTGCCGGTTGCCAAATTGCATTATCTCTTATAGTTTCCGAGATATGGACTATCGATAATTTACACCTTAGGCTCTGCTTCTAACTTGGGCCCAAATTGTAAAATGGTCTTCTCTATTGGCGATTTCGTTCCAATTCACATTCCAAGTAATATTCGGCATGCTAATTACATTGCCGGTTGCCAAATTGCATTACCACTTATAGTTTCCGAGATATGGACTATCGATAATTTACACCTTAGGCTCTGCTTCTAACTTGGGCCCAAATTGTAAAATGGTCTTATCTATTGGCGATTTCGTTCCAATTCATATTCCAAGTAATATTCGGCATGCTAATTACATTGCCGGTTGCCAAATTGCATTATCTCTTATAGTTTCCGAGATATGGACTATAGATAATTTACACCTTAGGCTCTGCTTCTAACTTGGGCCCAAATTGTAAAATGGTCTTCTCTATTGGCGATTTCGTTCCAATTCACATTCCAAGTAATATTCGGCATGCTAATTACATTGCCGGTTGCCAAATTGCATTATCTCTTATAGTTTCCGACATATGGACTATCAATAATTTACACCTTAGGCTCTGCTTCTAACTTGGGCCCAAATTGTAAAATGGTCTTATCTATTGGCGATTTCGTTCCAATTCACATTCCAAGTAATATTCGGCATGCTATTTACATTGCCGGTTGCCAAATTGAATTATCTCTTATAGTTTCCGAGATATGGACTCTCGATAATTTACACCTTAGGCTCTGCTTCTAACTTGGGCCCAAATTGTAAAATGGTCTTACCTATTGGCGATTTCGTTCCAATTCATATTCCAAGTAATATTCGGCATGCTAATTACATTGCCGGTTGCCAAATTGCATTATCTCTTATAGTTTCCGAGATATGGACTATCAATAATTTACACCTTAGGCTCTGCTTCTAACTTGGGCCCAAATTGTAAAATGGCCTTATCTATTGGCGATTTCGTTCCAATTCACATTCCAAGTAATATTCGGCATGCTAATTACATTGCCGGTTGCCAAATTGCATTATCTCTTATAGTTTCCGAGATATGGACTATCGATAATTTACACCTTAGGCTCTGCTTCTAACTTGGGCCCAAATTGTAAAATGGTCTTATCTATTGGCGATTTCGTTCCAATTCACATTCCAAGTAATATTCGGCATGCTAATTACATTGCCGGTTGCCAAATTGCATTATCTCTTATAGTTTCCGAGATATGGACTATCGATAATTTACACCTTAGGCTCTACTTCTAACTTGGGCCCAAATTGTAAAATGGTCTTATCTATTGGCGATTTCGTTCCAATTCACATTCCAAGTAATATTCGACATGCTAATTACATTGCCGTTTGCCAAATTGCATTAACTCTTATAGTTTCCGAGATATGGACTATCGATAATTTACACCTTAGGCTCTGCTTCTAACTTGGCCCCAAATTGTAAAATGGTCTTATCTATTGGCGATTTCGTTCCAATTCACATTCCAAGTAATATTCGGCATGCTAATTACATTGCCGGTTGCCAAATTGCATTATCTCTTATAGTTTCCGAGATATGGACTATCGATAATTTACACCTTAGGCTCTACTTCTAACTTGGGCCCAAATTGTAAAATGGTCTTATCTATTGGCGATTTCGTTCCAATTCACATTCCAAGTAATATTCGGCATGCTAATTACATTGCCGGTTGCCAAATTGCATTATCTCTTATAGTTTCCGAGATATGGACTATCGATAATTTACATCTTAGGCTCTGCTTCTAACTTGGGCCCAAATTGTAAAATCGTCTTATCTATTGGCGATTTCGTTCCAATTCACATTCCAAGTAATATTCGGCATGCTAATTACATTGCCGGTTGCCAAATTGCATTATCTCTTATAGTTTCCGAGATATGGACTATCGATAATTTACATCTTAGGCTCTGCTTCTAACTTGGGCCCAAATTGTAAAATGGTCTTATCTATTGGCGATTTCGTTCCAATTCACATTCCAAGTAATATTCGGCATGCTAATTACATTGCCGGTTGCCAAATTGCATTATCTCTTATAGTTTCCGAGATATGGACTATCGATAATTTACACCTTAGGCTCTGCTTCTAACTTGGGCCCAAATTGTAAAATGGTCTTATCTATTGGCGATTTCGTCCCAATTCACATTCCAAGTGATATTCGGCATGCTAATTACATTGCCGGTTGCGAAATTGCATTATCTCTTATAGTTTCCGAGATATGGACTATCAATAATTTACACCTTAGGCTCTGCTTCTAACTTGGGCCCAAATTGTAAAATGGTCTTATCTATTGGCGATTTCGTTCCAATTCACATTCCAAGTAATATTCGGCATGCTAATTACATTGCCGGTTGCCAAATTGCATTATCTCTTATAGTTTCCGAGATATGGACTATCGATAATTTACACCTTAGGCTCTGCTTCTAACTTGGGCCCAAATTGTAAAATGGTCTTATCTATTGGCGATTTCGTTCCAATTAACATTCCAAGTAATATTCGGCATGCTAATTACATTGCCGGTTGCCAAATTGCATTATCTCTTATAGTTTCCGAGATATGGACTATCGATAATTTACACTTTAGGCTCTGCTTCTAACTTGGGCCCAAATTGTAAAATGGCCTTATCTATTGGCGATTTCGTTCCAATTCACATTCCTAGTAATATTCGGCATGCTAATTACATTGCCGGTTGCCAAATTGCATTATCTCTTATAGTTTCCGAGATATGGACTATCGATAATTTACACCTTAGGCTCTGCTTCTAACTTGGGCCCAAATTGTAAAATGGTCTTATCTATTGGCGATTTCGTTCCAATTCACATTCCAAGTAATATTCGGCATGCTAATTACATTGCCGGTTGCCAAATTGCATTATCTCTTATAGTTTCCGAGATATGGACTATCGATAATTTACACCTTAGGCTCTGCTTCTAACTTGGGCCCAAATTGTAAAATGGTCTTATCTATTGGCGATTTCGTTCCAATTCACACTCCAAGTAATATTCGGCATGCTAATTACATTGCCGGTTGCGAAATTGCATTATCTCTTATAGTTTCCGAGATATGGACTATCAATAATTTACACCTTAGGCTCTGCTTCTAACTTGGGCCCAAATTGTAAAATGGTCTTCTCTATTGGCGATTTCGTTCCAATTCACATTCCAAGTAATATTCGGCATGCTAATTACATTGCCGGTTGCCAAATTGCATTACCACTTATAGTTTCCGAGATATGGACTATCGATAATTTACACCTTAGGCTCTGCTTCTAACTTGGGCCCAAATTGTAAAATGGTCTTATCTATTGGCGATTTCGTTCCAATTCATATTCCAAGTAATATTCGGCATGCTAATTACATTGCCGGTTGCCAAATTGCATTATCTCTTATAGTTTCCGAGATATGGACTATCGATAATTTACACCTTAGGCTCTGCTTCTAACTTGGGCCCAAATTGTAAAATGGTCTTCTCTATTGGCGATTTCGTTCCAATTCACATTCCAAGTAATATTCGGCATGCTAATTACATTGCCGGTTGCCAAATTGCATTATCTCTTATAGTTTCCGACATATGGACTATCAATAATTTACACCTTAGGCTCTGCTTCTAACTTGGGCCCAAATTGTAAAATGGTCTTATCTATTGGCGATTTCGTTCCAATTCACATTCCAAGTAATATTCGGCATGCTAATTACATTGCCGGTTGCCAAATTGCATTATCTCTTATAGTTTCCGAGATATGGACTATCGATAATTTACACCTTAGGCTCTGCTTCTAACTTGGGCCCAAATTGTAAAATGGTCTTATCTATTGGCGATTCCGTTCCAATTCACATTCCAAGTAATATTCGGCATGCTAATTACATTGCCGGTTGCCAAATTGCATTATCTCTTATAGTTTCCGAGATATGGACTATCGATAATTTACACCTTAGGCTCTGCTTCTAACTTGGGCCCAAATTGTAAAATGGTCTTATCTATTGGCGATTTCGTTCCAATTCACATTCCAAGTAATATTCGGCATGCTAATTACATTGCCGGTTGCCAAATTGAATTATCTCTTATAGTTTCCGAGATATGGACTATCGATAATTTACACCTTAGGCTCTGCTTCTAACTTGGGCCCAAATTGTAAAATGGTCTTACCTATTGGCGATTTCGTTCCAATTCACATTCCAAGTAATATTCGGCATGCTAATTAGATTGCCGGTTGCCAAATTGCATTATCTCTTATAGTTTCCGAGATATGGACTATCGGTAATTTACACCTTAGGCTCTGCTTCTAACTTGGGCCCAAATTGTAAAATGGTCTTATCTATTGGCGATTTCGTTCCAATTCACATTCCAAGTAATATTCGGCATGCTAATTACATTGCCGGTTGCCAAATTGCATTATCTCTTATAGTTTCCGAGATATGGACTATCGATAATTTACACCTTAGGCTCTGCTTCTAACTTGGGCCCAAATTGTAAAATGGTCTTCTCTATTGGCGATTTCGTTCCAATTCACATTCCAAGTAATATTCGGCATGCTAATTACATTGCCGGTTGCCAAATTGCATTATCTCTTATAGTTTCCGAGATATGGACTATCGATAATTTACATCTTAGGCTCTGCTTCTAACTTGGGCCCAAATTGTAAAATCGTCTTATCTATTGGCGATTTCGTTCCAATTCACATTCCAAGTAATATTCGGCATGCTAATTACATTGCCGGTTGCCAAATTGCATTATCTCTTATAGTTTCCGATATATGGACTATCGATAATTTACACCTTAGGCTCTGCTTCTAACTTGGGCCCAAATTGTAAAATGGTCTTATCTATTGGCGATTTCGTTCCAATTCACATTCCAAGTAATATCCGGCATGCTAATTACATTGCCGGTTGCCAAATTGAATTATCTCTTATAGTTTCCGAGATATGGACTATCGATAATTTACACCTTAGGCTCTGCTTCTAACTTGGGCCCAAATTGTAAAATGGTCTTATCTATTGGCGATTTCGTTCCAATTCACATTCCAAGTAATATTCGGCATGCTAATTACATTGCCGGTTGCCAAATTGCATTATCTCTTATAGTTTCCGAGATATGGACTATCGATAATTTACATCTTAGGCTCTGCTTCTAACTTGGGCCCAAATTGTAAAATGGTCTTATCTATTGGCGATTTCGTTCCAATTCACATTCCAAGGAATATTCGGCATGCTAATTACATTGCCGGTTGCCAAATTGCATTATCTCTTATAGTTTCCGAGATATGGACTATCGATAATTCACACCTTAGGCTCTGCTTCTAACTTGGGCCCAAATTGTAAAATGGTCTTATCTATTGGCGATTTCGTCCCAATTCACATTCCAAGTGATATTCGGCATGCTAATTACATTGCCGGTTGCGAAATTGCATTATCTCTTATAGTTTCCGAGATATGGACTATCAATAATTTACACCTTAGGCTCTGCTTCTAAATTGGGCCCAAATTGTAAAATGGTCTTATCTATTGGCGATTTCGTTCCAATTCACATTCCAAGTAATATTCGGCATGCTAATTACATTGCCGGTTGCCAAATTGCATTATCTCTTATAGTTTCCGAGATATGGACTATCGATAATTTACATCTTAGGCTCTGCTTCTAACTTGGGCCCAAATTGTAAAATGGTCTTATCTATTGGCGATTTCGTTCCAATTCACATTCCAAGTAATATTCGGCATGCTAATTACATTGCCGGTTGCCAAATTGCATTATCTCTTATAGTTTCCGAGATATGGACTATCGATAATTTACACCTTAGGCTCTGCTTCTAACTTGGGCCCAAATTGTAAAATGGTCTTATCTATTGGCGATTTCGTCCCAATTCACATTCCAAGTGATATTCGGCATGCTAATTACATTGCCGGTTGCGAAACTGCATTATCTCTTATAGTTTCCCAGATATGGACTATCAATAATTTACACCTTAGGCTCTGCTTCTAACTTGGGCCCAAATTGTAAAATGGTCTTATCTATTGGCGATTTCGTTACAATTCACATTCCAAGTAATATTCGGCATGCTAATTACATTGCCGGTTGCCAAAGTGCATTATCTCTTATAGTTTCCGAGATATGGACTATCGATAATTTACATCTTAGGCTCTGCTTCTAACTTGGGCCCAAATTGTAAAATGGTCTTATCTATTGGCGATTTCGTTCCAATTCACATTCCAAGTAATATTCGGCATGCTAATTACATTGCCGGTTGCCAAATTGCATTATCTCTTATAGTTTCCGAGATATGGACTATCGATAATTTACATCTTAGGCTCTGCTTCTAACTTGGGCCCAAATTGTAAAATGGTCTTATCTATTGGCGATTTCGTTCCAATTCACATTCCAAGTAATATTCGGCATGCTAATTACATTGCCGGTTGCGAAATTGCATTATCTCTTATAGTTTCCGAGATATGGACTATCAATAATTTACACCTTAGGCTCTGCTTCTAACTTGGGCCCAAATTGTAAAATGGTCTTATCTATTGGCGATTTCGTTCCAATTCACATTCCAAGTAATATTCGGCATGCTAATTACATTGCCGGTTGCCAAAGTGCATTATCTCTTATAGTTTCCGAGA
Organism: Rhynchophorus ferrugineus; assembly: GCF_030347505.1. Classification (NCBI taxonomy): domain Eukaryota; kingdom Metazoa; phylum Arthropoda; class Insecta; order Coleoptera; family Curculionidae; genus Rhynchophorus; species Rhynchophorus ferrugineus. The sequence goes on along the minus strand of NW_027472611.1, from coordinate 1,131,631 downwards.
TATGGACTATCGATAATTTACACCTTAGGCTCTGCTTCTAACTTGGGCCCAAATTGTAAAATGGTCTTATCTATTGGCGATTTCGTTCCAATTCACATTCCAAGTAATATTCGGCATGCTAATTACATTGCCGGTTGCCAAATTGCATTATCTCTTATAGTTTCCGAGATATGGACTATCGATAATTTACACCTTAGGCTCTGCTTCTAACTTGGGCCCAAATTGTAAAATGGTCTTATCTATTGGCGATTTCGTTCCAATTCACATTCCAAGTAATATTCGGCATGCTAATTACATTGCCGGTTGCCAAAGTGCATTATCTCTTATAGTTTCCGAGATATGGACTATCGATAATTTACACCTTAGGCTCTGCTCCTAACTTGGGCCCAAATTGTAAAATGGTCTTATCTATTGGCGATTTCGTTCCAATTCACATTCCAAGTAATATTCGGCATGCTAATTACATTGCCGGTTGCCAAATTGCATTATCTCTTATAGTTTCCGAGATATGGGCTATCGATAATTTACACCTTAGGCTCTGCTTCTAACTTGGGCCCAAATTGTAAAATGGTCTTATCTATTGGCGATTTCGTTCCAATTCACATTCCAAGTAATATTCGGCATGCTAATTACATTGCCGGTTGCCAAATTGCATTATCTCTTATAGTTTCCGAGATATGGACTATCGGTAATTTACACCTTAGGCTCTGCTTCTAACTTGGGCCCAAATTGTAAAATGGTCTTATCTATTGGCGATTTCGTTCCAATTCACATTCCAAGTAATATCCGGCATGCTAATTACATTGCCGGTTGCCAAATTGAATTATCTCTTATAGTTTCCGAGATATGGACTATCGATAATTTACACCTTAGGCTCTGCTTCTAACTTGGGCCCAAATTGTAAAATGGTCTTACCTATTGGCGATTTCGTTCCAATTCACATTCCAAGTAATATTCGGCATGCTAATTACATTGCCGGTTGCCAAATTGCATTATCTCTTATAGTTTCCGAGATATGGACTATCGATAATTTACACCTTAGGCTCTGCTTCTAACTTGGGCCCAAATTGTAAAATGGTCTTCTCTATTGGCGATTTCGTTCCAATTCACATTCCAAGTAATATTCGGCATGCTAATTACATTGCCGGTTGCCAAATTGCATTATCTCTTATAGTTTCCGAGATATGGACTATCGATAATTTACACCTTAGGCTCTGCTTCTAACTTGGGCCCAAATTGTAAAATCGTCTTATCTATTGGCGATTTCGTTCCAATTCACATTCCAAGTAATAATCGGCATGCTAATTACATTGCCGGTTGCCAAATTGCATTATCTCTTATAGTTTCCGAGATATGGACTATCGATAATTTACACCTTAGGCTCTGCTTCTAACTTGGGCCCAAATTGTAAAATGGTCTTACCTATTGGCGATTTCGTTCCAATTCACATTCCAATTAATATTCGGCATGCTAATTACATTGCCGGTTGCCAAATTGCATTATCTCTTATAGTTTCCGAGATATGGACTATCGATAATTTACACCTTAGGCTCTGCTTCTAACTTGTGCCCAAATTGTAAAATGGTCTTATCTATTGGCGATTTCGTTCCAATTCACATTCCAAGTAATATTCGGCATGCTAATTACATTGCCGGTTGCCAAATTGCATTATCTCTTATAGTTTCCGAGATATGGACTATCGATAATTTACATCTTAGGCTCTGCTTCTAACTTGGGCCCAAATTGTAAAATCGTCTTATCTATTGGCGATTTCGTTCCAATTCACATTCCAAGTAATATTCGGCATGCTAATTACATTGCCGGTTGCCAAATTGCATTATCTCTTATAGTTTCCGATATATGGACTATCGATAATTTACACCTTAGGCTCTGCTTCTAACTTGGGCCCAAATTGTAAAATGGTCTTATCTATTGGCGATTTCGTTCCAATTCACATTCCAAGTAATATCCGGCATGCTAATTACATTGCCGGTTGCCAAATTGAATTATCTCTTATAGTTTCCGAGATATGGACTATCGATAATTTACACCTTAGGCTCTGCTTCTAACTTGGGCCCAAATTGTAAAATGGTCTTATCTATTGGTGATTTCGTTCCAATTCACATTCCAAGTAATATTCGGCATGCTAATTACATTGCCGGTTGCCTAATTGCATTATCTCTTATAGTTTCCGAGATATGGACTATCGATAATTTACATCTTAGGCTCTGCTTCTAACTTGGGCCCAAATTGTAAAATGGTCTTATCTATTGGCGATTTCGTTCCAATTCACATTCCAAGTAATATTCGGCATGCTAATTACATTGCCGGTTGCCAAATTGCATTATCTCTTATAGTTTCCGAGATATGGACTATCGATAATTCACACCTTAGGCTCTGCTTCTAACTTGGGCCCAAATTGTAAAATGGTCTTATCTATTGGCGATTTCGTCCCAATTCACATTCCAAGTGACATTCGGCATGCTAATTACATTGCCGGTTGCGAAATTGCATTATCTCTTATAGTTTCCGAGATATGGACTATCAATAATTTACACCTTAGGCTCTGCTTCTAACTTGGGCCCAAATTGTAAAATGGTCTTATCTATTGGCGATTTCGTTCCAATTCACATTCCAAGTAATATTCGGCATGCTAATTACATTGCCGGTTACCAAATTGCATTATCTCTTATAGTTTCCGAGATATGGACTATCGATAATTTACATCTTAGGCTCTGCTTCTAACTTGGGCCCAAATTGTAAAATGGTCTTATCTATTGGCGATTTCGTTCCAATTCACATTCCAAGTAATATTCGGCATGCTAATTACATTGCCGGTTGCCAAATTGCATTATCTCTTATAGTTTCCGAGATATGGACTATCGATAATTTACACCTTAGGCTCTGCTTCTAACTTGGGCCCAAATTGTAAAATGGTCTTATCTATTGGCGATTTCGTCCCAATTCACATTCCAAGTGATATTCGGCATGCTAATTACATTGCCGGTTGCGAAATTGCATTATCTCTTATAGTTTCCGAGATATGGACTATCAATAATTTACACCTTAGGCTCTGCTTCTAACTTGGGCCCAAATTGTAAAATGGTCTTATCTATTGGCGATTTCGTTCCAATTCACATTCCAAGTAATATTCGGCATGCTTATTACATTGCCGGTTGCCAAAGTGCATTATCTCTTATAGTTTCCGAGATATGGACTATCGATAATTTACACCTTAGGCTCTGCTTCTAACTTGGGCCCAAATTGTAAAATGGTCTTATCTATTGGCGATTTCGTTCCAATTCACATTCCAAGTAATATTCGGCATGCTAATTACATTGCCGGTTGCCAAATTGCATTATCTCTTATAGTTTCCGAGATATGGACTATCGATAATTTACATCTTAGGCTCTGCTTCTAACTTGGGCCCAAATTGTAAAATGGTCTTATCTATTGGCGATTTCGTTCCAATTCACATTCCAAGTAATATTCGGCATGCTAATTACATTGCCGGTTGCCAAAGTGCATTATCTCTTATAGTTTCCGAGATATGGACTATCGATAATTTACACCTTAGGCTCTGCTTCTAACTTGGGCCCAAATTGTAAAATGGTCTTATCTATTGGCGATTTCGTTCCAATTCACATTCCAAGTAATATTCGGCATGCTAATTACATTGCCGGTTGCCAAATTGCATTATCTCTTATAGTTTCCGAGATATGGACTATCGATAATTTACACCTTAGGCTCTGCTTCTAACTTGGGCCCAAATTGTAAAATGGTCTTATCTATTGGCGATTTCGTTCCAATTCACATTCCAAGTAATATTCGGCATGCTAATTACATTGCCGGTTGCCAAAGTGCATTATCTCTTATAGTTTCCGAGATATGGACTATCGATAATTTACACCTTAGGCTCTGCTCCTAACTTGGGCCCAAATTGTAAAATGGTCTTATCTATTGGCGATTTCGTTCCAATTCACATTCCAAGTAATATTCGGCATGCTAATTACATTGCCGGTTGCCAAATTGCATTATCTCTTATAGTTTCCGAGATATGGGCTATCGATAATTTACACCTTAGGCTCTGCTTCTAACTTGGGCCCAAATTGTAAAATGGTCTTATCTATTGGCGATTTCGTTCCAATTCACATTCCAAGTAATATTCGGCATGCTAATTACATTGCCGGTTGCCAAATTGCATTATCTCTTATAGTTTCCGAGATATGGACTATCGATAATTTACACCTTAGGCTCTGCTTCTAACTCGGGCCCAAATTGTAAAATGGTCTTATCTATTGGCGATTTCGTTCCAATTCACATTCCAAGTAATATTCGGCATGCTAATTACATTGCCGGTTGCCAAATTGCATTATCTCTTATAGTTTCCGAGATATGGACTATCGATAATTTACATCTTAGGCTCTGCTTCTAACTTGGGCCCAAATTGTAAAATCGTCTTATCTATTGGCGATTTCGTTCCAATTCACATTCCAAGTAATATTCGGCATGCTAATTACATTGCCGGTTGCCAAATTGCATTATCTCTTATAGTTTCCGAGATATGGACTATCGATAATTTACACCTTAGGCTCTGCTTCTAACTTGGGCCCAAATTGTAAAATGGTCTTCTCTATTGGCGATTTCGTTCCAATTCACATTCCAAGTAATATTCGGCATGCTAATTACATTGCCGGTTGCCAAATTGCATTATCTCTTATAGTTTCCGAGATATGGACTATCGATAATTTACACCTTAGGCTCTGCTTCTAACTTGGGCCCAAATTGTAAAATCGTCTTATCTATTGGCGATTTCGTTCCAATTCACATTCCAAGTAATAATCGGCATGCTAATTACATTGCCGGTTGCCAAATTGCATTATCTCTTATAGTTTCCGAGATATGGACTATCGATAATTTACACCTTAGGCTCTGCTTCTAACTTGGGCCCAAATTGTAAAATGGTCTTACCTATTGGCGATTTCGTTCCAATTCACATTCCAAGTAATATTCGGCATGCTAATTACATTGCCGGTTGCCAAATTGCATTATCTCTTATAGTTTCCGTGATATGGACTATCGATAATTTACACCTTAGGCTCTGCTTCTAACTTGTGCCCAAATTGTAAAATGGTCTTATCTATTGGCGATTTCGTTCCAATTCACATTCCAAGTAATATTCGGCATGCTAATTACATTGCCGGTTGCCAAATTGCATTATCTCTTATAGTTTCCGAGATATGGACTATCGATAATTTACATCTTAGGCTCTGCTTCTAACTTGGGCCCAAATTGTAAAATCGTCTTATCTATTGGCGATTTCGTTCCAATTCACATTCCAAGTAATATTCGGCATGCTAATTACATTGCCGGTTGCCAAATTGCATTATCTCTTATAGTTTCCGATATATGGACTATCGATAATTTACACCTTAGGCTCTGCTTCTAACTTGGGCCCAAATTGTAAAATGGTCTTATCTATTGGCGATTTCGTTCCAATTCACATTCCAAGTAATATCCGGCATGCTAATTACATTGCCGGTTGCCAAATTGAATTATCTCTTATAGTTTCCGAGATATGGACTATCGATAATTTACACCTTAGGCTCTGCTTCTAACTTGGGCCCAAATTGTAAAATGGTCTTATCTATTGGTGATTTCGTTCCAATTCACATTCCAAGTAATATTCGGCATGCTAATTACATTGCCGGTTGCCAAATTGCATTATCTCTTATAGTTTCCGAGATATGGACTATCGATAATTTACATCTTAGGCTCTGCTTCTAACTTGGGCCCAAATTGTAAAATGGTCTTATCTATTGGCGATTTCGTTCCAATTCACATTCCAAGTAATATTCGGCATGCTAATTACATTGCCGGTTGCCAAATTGCATTATCTCTTATAGTTTCCGAGATATGGACTATCGATAATTCACACCTTAGGCTCTGCTTCTAACTTGGGCCCAAATTGTAAAATGGTCTTATCTATTGGCGATTTCGTCCCAATTCACATTCCAAGTGATATTCGGCATGCTAATTACATTGCCGGTTGCGAAATTGCATTATCTCTTATAGTTTCCGAGATATGGACTATCAATAATTTACACCTTAGGCTCTGCTTCTAACTTGGGCCCAAATTGTAAAATGGTCTTATCTATTGGCGATTTCGTTCCAATTCACATTATAAGTAATATTCGGCATGCTAATTACATTGCCGGTTGCTAAATTGCATTATCTCTTATAGTTTCCGAGATATGGACTATCGATAATTTACATCTTAGGCTCTGCTTCTAACTTGGGCCCAAATTGTAAAATGGTCTTATCTATTGGCGATTTCGTTCCAATTCACATTCCAAGTAATATTCGGCATGCTAATTACATTGCCGGTTGCCAAATTGCATTATCTCTTATAGTTTCCGAGATATGGACTATCGATAATTTACACCTTAGGCTCTGCTTCTAACTTGGGCCCAAATTGTAAAATGGTCTTATCTATTGGCGATTTCGTCCCAATTCACATTCCAAGTGATATTCGGCATGCTAATTACATTGCCGGTTGCGAAATTGCATTATCTCTTATAGTTTCCGAGATATGGACTATCAATAATTTACACCTTAGGCTCTGCTTCTAACTTGGGCCCAAATTGTAAAATGGTCTTATCTATTGGCGATTTCGTTCCAATTCACAATCCAAGTAATATTCGGCATGCTAATTACATTGCCGGTTGCCAAAGTGCATTATCTCTTATAGTTTCCGAGATATGGACTATCGATAATTTACACCTTAGGCTCTGCTTCTAACTTGGGCCCAAATTGTAAAATGGTCTTATCTATTGGCGATTTCGTTCCAATTCACATTCCAAGTAATATTCGGCATGCTAATTACATTGCCGGTTGCCAAATTGCATTATCTCTTATAGTTTCCGAGATATGGACTATCGATAATTTACATCTTAGGCTCTGCTTCTAACTTGGGCCCAAATTGTAAAATCGTCTTATCTATTGGCGATTTCGTTCCAATTCACATTCCAAGTAATATTCGGCATGCTAATTACATTGCCGGTTGCCAAATTGCATTATCTCTTATAGTTTCCGATATATGGACTATCGATAATTTACACCTTAGGCTCTGCTTCTAACTTGGGCCCAAATTGTAAAATGGTCTTATCTATTGGCGATTTCGTTCCAATTCACATTCCAAGTAATATTCGGCATGCTAATTACATTGCCGGTTGCCAAATTGCATTATCTCTTATAGTTTCCGAGATATGGACTATCGATAATTTACATCTTAGGCTCTGCTTCTAACTTGGGCCCAAATTGTAAAATGGTCTTATCTATTGGCGATTTCGTTCCAATTCACATTCCAAGTAATATTCGGCATGCTAATTACATTGCCGGTTGCCAAATTGCATTATCTCTTATAGTTTCCGAGATATGGACTATCGATAATTTACACCTTAGGCTCTGCTTCTAACTTGGGCCCAAATTGTAAAATGGTCTTATCTATTGGCGATTTCGTCCCAATTCACATTCCAAGTGATATTCGGCATGCTAATTACATTGCCGGTTGCGAAATTGCATTATCTCTTATAGTTTCCGAGATATGGACTATCAATAATTTACACCTTAGGCTCTGCTTCTAACTTGGGCCCAAATTGTAAAATGGTCTTATCTATTGGCGATTTCGTTCCAATTCACATTCCAAGTAATATTCGGCATGCTAATTACATTGCCGGTTGCCAAAGTGCATTATCTCTTATAGTTTCCGAGATATGGACTATCGATAATTTACACCTTAGGCTCTGCTTCTAACTTGGGCCCAAATTGTAAAATGGTCTTATCTATTGGCGATTTCGTTCCAATTCACATTCCAAGTAATATTCGGCATGCTAATTACATTGCCGGTTGCCAAATTGCATTATCTCTTATAGTTTCCGAGATATGGACTATCGATAATTTACACCTTAGGCTCTGCTTCTAACTTGGGCCCAAATTGTAAAATGGTCTTATCTATTGGCGATTTCGTTCCAATTCACATTCCAAGTAATATTCGGCATGCTAATTACATTGCCGGTTGCCAAAGTGCATTATCTCTTATAGTTTCCGAGATATGGACTATCGATAATTTACACCTTAGGCTCTGCTCCTAACTTGGGCCCAAATTGTAAAATGGTCTTATCTATTGGCGATTTCGTTCCAATTCACATTCCAAGTAATATTCGGCATGCTAATTACATTGCCGGTTGCCAAATTGCATTATCTCTTATAGTTTCCGAGATATGGGCTATCGATAATTTACACCTTAGGCTCTGCTTCTAACTTGGGCCCAAATTGTAAAATGGTCTTACCTATTGGCGATTTCGTTCCAATTCACATTCCAAGTAATATTCGGCATGCTAATTACATTGCCGGTTGCCAAATTGCATTATCTTTTATAGTTTCCGAGATATGGACTATCGATAATTTACACCTTAGGCTCTGCTTCTAACTTGGGCCCAAATTGTAAAATGGTCTTATCTATTGGCGATTTCGTTCCCATTCACATTCCAAGTAATATTCGGCATGCTAATTACATTGCCGGTTGCCAAATTGCATTATCTCTTATAGTTTCCGAGATATGGACTATCGATAATTTACATCTTAGGCTCTGCTTCTAACTTGGGCCCAAATTGTAAAATCGTCTTATCTATTGGCGATTTCGTTCCAATTCACATTCCAAGTAATATTCGGCATGCTAATTACATTGCCGGTTGCCAATTTGCATTATCTCTTATAGTTTCCGAGATATGGACTATCGATAATTTACACCTTAGGCTCTGCTTCTAACTTGGGCCCAAATTGTAAAATGGTCTTATCTATTGGCGATTTCGTTCCAATTCACATTCCAAGTAATATCCGGCATGCTAATTACATTGCCGGTTGCCAAATTGAATTATCTCTTATAGTTTCCGAGATATGGACTATCGATAATTTACACCTTAGGCTCTGCTTCTAACTTGGGCCCAAATTGTAAAATGGTCTTATCTATTGGCGATTTCGTTCCAATTCACATTCCAAGTAATATTCGGCATGCTAATTACATTGCCGGTTGCCAAATTGCATTATCTCTTATAGTTTCCGAGATATGGACTATCGATAATTTACACCTTAGGCTCTGCTTCTAACTTGGGCCCAAATTGTAAAATGGTCTTATCTATTGGCGATTTCGTTCCAATTCACACTCCAAGTAATATTCGGCATGCTAATTACATTGCCGGTTGCGAAATTGCATTATCTCTTATAGTTTCCGAGATATGGACTATCAATAATTTACACCTTAGGCTCTGCTTCTAACTTGGGCCCAAATTGTAAAATGGTCTTATCTATTGGCGATTTCGTTCCAATTCACATTCCAAGTAATATTCGGCATGCTAATTACATTGCCGGTTGCCAAATTGCATTATCTCTTATAGTTTCCGAGATATGGACTATCAATAATTTACACCTTAGGCTCTGCTTCTAACTTGGGCCCAAATTGTAAAATGGCCTTATCTATTGGCGATTTCGTTCCAATTCACATTCCAAGTAATATTCGGCATGCTAATTACTTTGCCGGTTGCCAAATTGCATTATCTCTTATAGTTTCCGAGATATGGACTATCGATAATTTACACCTTAGGCTCTGCTTCTAACTTGGGCCCAAATTGTAAAATGGCCTTATCTATTGGCGATTTCGTTCCAATTCACATTCCAAGTAAAATTCGGCATGCTAATTACATTGCCGGTTGCCGAATTGCATTATCTCTTATAGTTTCCGAGATATGGACTATCGATAATTTACACCTTAGGCACTGCTTCTAACTTGGGCCCAAATTGTAAAATGGCCTTACCTATTGGCGATTTCGTTCCAATTCACACTCCAAGTAATATTCGGCATGCTAATTACATTGCCGGTTGCGAAATTGCCTTATCTCTTATAGTTTCCGAGATATGGACTATCAATAATTTACACCTTAGGCTCTGCTTCTAACTTGGGCCCAAATTGTAAAATGGTCTTATCTATTGGCGATTTCGTTCCAATTCACATTCCAAGTAATATTCGGCATGCTAATTACATTGCCGGTTGCCAAATTGCATTATCTCTTATAGTTTCCGAGATATGGACTATCGATAATTTACACCTTAGGCTCTGCTTCTAACTTGGGCCCAAATTGTAAAATGGTCTTATCTATTGGCGATTTCGTTCCAATTCACATTCCAAGTAATATTCGGCATGCTAATTACATTGCCGGTTGCCAAATTGCATTATCTCTTATAGTTTCCGAGATATGGACTATCGATAATTTACACCTTAGGCTCTGCTTCTAACTTGGGCCCAAATTGTAAAATGGTCTTATCTATTGGCGATTTCGTTCCAATTCACATTCCAAGTAATATTCGACATGCTAATTACATTGCCGGTTGCCAAATTGCATTAACTCTTATAGTTTCCGAGATATGGACTATCGATAATTTACACCTTAGGCTCTGCTTCTAACTTGGCCCCAAATTGTAAAATGGTCTTATCTATTGGCGATTTCGTTCCAATTCACATTCCAAGTAATATTCGGCATGCTAATTACATTGCCGGTTGCCAAATTGCATTATCTCTTATAGTTTCCGAGATATGGACTATCGATAATTTACACCTTAGGCTCTGCTTCTAACTTGGGCCCAAATTGTAAAATGGTCTTATCTATTGGCGATTTCGTTCCAATTCACATTCCAAGTAATATCCGGCATGCTAATTACATTGCCGGTTGCCAAATTGAATTATCTCTTATAGTTTCCGAGATATGGACTATCGATAATTTACACCTTAGGCTCTGCTTCTAACTTGGGCCCAAATTGTAAAATGGTCTTATCTATTGGCGATTTCGTTCCAATTCACATTCCAAGTAATATTCGGCATGCTAATTACATTGCCGGTTGCCAAATTGCATTATCTCTTATAGTTTCCGAGATATGGACTATAGATTATTTACATCTTAGGCTCTGCTTCTAACTTGGGCCCAAATTGTAAAATGGTCTTATCTATTGGCGATTTCGTTCCAATTCACATTCCAAGTAATATTCGGCATGCTAATTACATTGCCGGTTGCCAAATTGCATTATCTCTTATAGTTTCCGAGATATGGACTATCGATAATTTACACCTTAGGCTCTGCTTCTAACTTGGGCCCAAATTGTAAAATGGTCTTATCTATTGGCGATTTCGTCCCAATTCACATTCCAAGTGATATTCGGCATGCTAATTACATTGCCGGTTGCGAAATTGCATTATCTCTTATAGTTTCCGAGATATGGACTATCAATAATTTACACCTTAGGCTCTGCTTCTAACTTGGGCCCAAATTGTAAAATGGTCTTATCTATTGGCGATTTCGTTCCAATTCACATTCCAAGTAATATTCGGCATGCTAATCACATTGCCGGTTGCCAAATTGCATTATCTCTTATAGTTTCCGAGATATGGACTATCGATAATTTACACCTTAGGCTCTGCTTCTAACTTGGGCCCAAATTGTAAAATGGTCTTATCTACTGGCGATTTCGTTCCAATTCACATTCCAAGCAATATTCGGCATGCTAATTACATTGCCGGTTGCCAAATTGCATTATGTCTTATAGTTTCCGAGATATGGACTATCGATAATTTACACCTTAGGCTCTGCTTCTAACTTGGGCCCAAATTGTAAAATGGTCTTATCTATTGGCGATTTCGTTCCAATTCACATTCCAAGTAATATTCGGCATGCTAATTACATTGCCGGTTGCCAAATTGCATTATCTCTTATAGTTTCCGAGATATGGACTATCGATAATTTACACCTTAGGCTCTGCTTCTAACTTGGGCCCAAATTGTAAAATGGTCTTATCTATTGGCGATTTCGTTCCAATTCACATTCCAAGTAATATTCGGGATGCTAATTACATTGCCGGTTGCCAAATTGCATTATCTCTTATAGTTTCCGAGATATGGACTATCGATAATTTACACCTTAGGCTCTGCTTCTAACTTGGGCCCAAATTGTAAAATGGTCTTCTCTATTGGCGATTTCGTTCCAATTCACATTCCAAGTAATATTCGGCATGCTAATTACATTGCCGGTTGCCAAATTGCATTATCTCTTATAGTTTCCGAGATATGGACTATCGATAATTTACACCTTAGGCTCTGCTTCTAAGTTGGGCCCAAATTGTAAAATCGTCTTATCTATTGGCGATTTCGTTCCAATTCACATTCCAAGTAATATTCGGCATGCTAATTACATTGCCGGTTGCCAAATTGCATTATCTCTTATAGTTTCCGAGATATGGACTATCGATAATTTACACCTTAGGCTCTGCTTCTAACTTGGGCCCAAATTGTAAAATGGTCTTACCTATTGGCGATTTCGTTCCAATTCACATTCCAAGTAATATTCGGCATGCTAATTACATTGCCGGTTGCCAAATTGCATTATCTCTTATAGTTTCCGAGATATGGACTATCGATAATTTACATCTTAGGCTCTGCTTCTAACTTGGGCCCAAATTGTAAAATCGTCTTATCTATTGGCGATTTCGTTCCAATTCACATTCCAAGTAATATTCGGCATGCTAATTACATTGCCGGTTGCCAAATTGCATTATCTCTTATAGTTTCCGTGATATGGACTATCGATAATTTACATCTTAGGCTCTGCTTCTAACTTGGGCCCAAATTGTAAAATGGTCTTATCTATTGGCGATTTCGTTCCAATTCACATTCCAAGTAATATCCGGCATGCTAATTACATTGCCGGTTGCCAAATTGAATTATCTCTTATAGTTTCCGAGATATGGACTATCGATAATTTACACCTTAGGCTCTGCTTCTAACTTGGGCCCAAATTGTAAAATGGTCTTATCTATTGGCGATTTCGTTCCAATTCACATTCCAAGTAATATTCGGCATGCTAATTACATTGCCGGTTGCCAAATTGCATTATCTCTTATAGTTTCCGAGATATGGACTATCGATAATTTACACCTTAGGCTCTGCTTCTAACTTGGGCCCAAATTGTAAAATGGTCTTATCTATTGGCGATTTCGTTCCAATTCACACTCCAAGTAATATTCGGCATGCTAATTACATTTCCGGTTGCGAAATTGCATTATCTCTTATAGTTTCCGAGATATGGACTATCAATAATTTACACCTTAGGCTCTGCTTCTAACTTGGGCCCAAATTGTAAAATGGTCTTATCTATTGGCGATTTCGTTCCAATTCACATTCCAAGTAATATTCGGCATGCTAATTACATTGCCGGTTGCCAAATTGCATTATCTCTTATAGTTTCCGAGATATGGACTATCAATAATTTACACCTTAGGCTCTGCTTCTAACTTGGGCCCAAATTGTAAAATGGCCTTATCTATTGGCGATTTCGTTCCAATTCACATTCCAAGTAATATTCGGCATGCTAATTACATTGCCGGTTGCCAAATTGCATTATCTCTTATAGTTTCCGAGATATGGACTATCGATAATTTACACCTTAGGCTCTGCTTCTAACTTGGGCCCAAATTGTAAAATGGCCTTATCTATTGGCGATTTCGTTCCAATTCACATTCCAAGTAATATTCGGCATGCTAATTACATTGCCGGTTGCCAAATTGCATTATCTCTTATAGTTTCCGAGATATGGACTATCGATAATTTACACCTTAGGCTCTGCTTCTAACTTGGGCCCAAATTGTAAAATGGTCTTACCTATTGGCGATTTCGTTCCAATTCACATTCCAAGTAATATTCGGCATGCTAATTACATTGCCGGTTGCGAAATTGCATTATCTCTTATAGTTTCCGAGATATGGACTATCAATAATTTACACCTTAGGCTCTGCTTCTAACTTGGGCCCAAATTGTAAAATGGCCTTATCTATTGGCGATTTCGTTCCAATTCACATTCCAAGTAATATTCGGCATGCTAATTACATTGCCGGTTGCCAAATTGCATTATCTCTTATAGTTTCCGAGATATGGACTATCGATAATTTACACCTTAGGCTCTGCTTCTAACTAGGGCCCAAATTGTAAAATGGTCTTATCTATTGGCGATTTCGTTCCAATTCACATTCCAAGTAATATTCGGCATGCTAATTACATTGCCGGTTGCCAAATTGCATTATCTCTTATAGTTTCCGAGATATGGACTATCGATAATTTACACCTTAGGCTCTACTTCTAACTTGGGCCCAAATTGTAAAATGGTCTTATCTATTGGCGATTTCGTTCCAATTCACATTCCAAGTAATATTCGACATGCTAAATACATTGCCGGTTGCCAAATTGCATTAACTCTTATAGTTTCCGAGATATGGACTATCGATAATTTACACCTTAGGCTCTGCTTCTAACTTGGCCCCAAATTGTAAAATGGTCTTATCTATTGGCGATTTCGTTCCAATTCACATTCCAAGTAATATTCGGCATGCTAATTACATTGCCGGTTGCCAAATTGCATTATCTCTTATAGTTTCCGAGATATGGACTATCGATAATTTACACCTTAGGCTCTACTTCTAACTTGGGCCCAAATTGTAAAATGGCCTTATCTATTGGCGATTTCGTTCCAATTCACATTCCAAGTAATATTCGGCATGCTAATTACATTGCCGGTTGCCAAATTGCATTATCTCTTATAGTTTCCGAGATATGGACTATCGATAATTTACATCTTAGGCTCTGCTTCTAACTTGGGCCCAAATTGTAAAATCGTCTTATCTATTGGCGATTTCGTTCCAATTCACATTCCAAGTAATATTCGGCATGCTAATTACATTGCCGGTTGCTAAATTGCATTATCTCTTATAGTTTCCGAGATATGGACTATCGATAATTTACACCTTAGGCTCTGCTTCTAACTTGGGCCCAAATTGTAAAATGGTCTTATCTATTGGCGATTTCGTTCCAATTCACATTCCAAGTAATATCCGGCATGCTAATTACATTGCCGGTTGCCAAATTGAATTATCTCTTATAGTTTCCGAGATATGGACTATCGATAATTTACACCTTAGGCTCTGCTTCTAACTTGGGCCCAAATTGTAAAATGGTCTTATCTATTGGCGATTTCGTTCCAATTCACATTCCAAGTAATATTCGGCATGCTAATTACATTGCCGGTTGCCAAATTGCATTATCTCTTATAGTTTCCGAGATATGGACTATCGATAATTTACATCTTAGGCTCTGCTTCTAACTTGGGCCCAAATTGTAAAATGGTCTTATCTATTGGCGATTTCGTTCCAATTCACATTCCAAGTAATATTCGGCATGCTAATTACATTGCCGGTTGCCAAATTGCATTATCTCTTATAGTTTCCGAGATATGGACTATCGATAATTTACACCTTAGGCTCTGCTTCTAACTTGGGCCCAAATTGTAAAATGGTCTTATCTATTGGCGATTTCGTCCCAATTCACATTCCAAGTGATATTCGGCATGCTAATTACATTGCCGGTTGCGAAATTGCATTATCTCTTATAGTTTCCGAGATATGGACTATCAATAATTTACACCTTAGGCTCTGCTTCTAACTTGGGCCCAAATTGTAAAATGGTCTTATCTATTGGCGATTTCGTTCCAATTCACATTCCAAGTAATATTCGGCATGCTAATTACATTGCCGGTTGCCAAATTGCATTATCTCTTATAGTTTCCGAGATATGGACTATCGATAATTTACACCTTAGGCTCTGCTTCTAACTTGGGCCCAAATTGTAAAATGGTCTTATCTATTGGCGATATCGTTCCAATTCACATTCCAAGTAATATTCGGCATGCTAATTACATTGCCGGTTGCCAAATTGCATTATCTCTTATAGTTTCCGAGATATGGACTATCGATAATTTACACTTTAGGCTCTGCTTCTAACTTGGGCCCAAATTGTAAAATGGTCTTATCTATTGGCGATTTCGTTCCAATTCACATACCAAGTAATATTCGGCATGCTAATTACATTGCCGGTTGCCAAATTGCATTATCTCTTATAGTTTCCGAGATATGGACTATCGATAACTTACACCTTAGGCTCTGCTTCTAACTTGGGTCCAAATTGTAAAATGGTCTTATCTATTGGCGATTTCGTTCCAATTCACATTCCAAGTAATATTCGGCATGCTAATTACATTGCCGGTTGCCAAATTGCATTATCTCTTATAGTTTCCGAGATATGGACTATCGATAATTTACACCTTAGGCTCTGCTTCTAACTTGGGCCCAAATTTTAAAATGGTCTTATCTATTGGCGATTTCGTTCCAATTCACACTCCAAGTAATATTCGGCATGCTAATTACATTGCCGGTTGCGAAATTGCAATATCTCTTATAGTTTCCGAGATATGGACTATCAATAATTTACACCTTAGGCTCTGCTTCTAACTTGGGCCCAAATTGTAAAATGGTCTTATCTATTGGCGATTTCGTTCCAATTCACATTCCAAGTAATATTCGGCATGCTAATTACATTGGCGGTTGCCAAATTGCATTATCTCTTATAGTTTCCGAGATATGGACTATCGATAATTTACACCTTAGGCTCTGCTTCTAACTTGGGCCCAAGTTGTAAAATGGTCTTATCTATTGGCGATTTCGTTCCAATTCACATTCCAAGTAATATTCGGCATGCTAATTACATTGCCGGTTGCCAAATTGCATTATCTCTTATAGTTTCCGAGATATGGACTATCGATAATTTACACCTTAGGCTCTGCTTCTAACTTGGGCCCAAATTGTAAAATGGTCTTCTCTATTGGCGATTTCGTTCCAATTCACATTCCAAGTAATATTCGGCATGCTAATTACATTGCCGGTTGCCAAATTGCATTACCACTTATAGTTTCCGAGATATGGACTATCGATAATTTACACCTTAGGCTCTGTTTCTAACTTGGGCCCAAATTGTAAAATGGTCTTATCTATTGGCGATTTCGTTCCAATTCATATTCCAAGTAATATTCGGCATGCTAATTACATTGCCGGTTGCCAAATTGCATTATCTCTTATAGTTTCCGAGATATGGACTATCGATAATTTACACCTTAGGCTCTGCTTTTAACTTGGGCCCAAATTGTAAAATGGTCTTCTCTATTGGCGATTTCGTTCCAATTCACATTCCAAGTAATATTCGGCATGCTAATTACATTGCCGGTTGCCAAATTGCATTATCTCTTATAGTTTCCGACATATGGACTATCAATAATTTACACCTTAGGCTCTGCTTTTAACTTGGGCCCAAATTGTAAAATGGTCTTCTCTATTGGCGATTTCGTTCCAATTCACATTCCAAGTAATATTCGGCATGCTAATTACATTGCCGGTTGCCAAATTGAATTATCTCTTATAGTTTCCGAGATATGGACTCTCGATAATTTACACCTTAGGCTCTGCTTCTAATTTGGGCCCAAATTGTAAAATGGTCTTACCTATTGGCGATTTCGTTCCAATTCACATTCCAAGTAATATTCGGCATGCTAATTACATTGCCGGTTGCCAAATTGCATTATCTCTTATAGTTTCCGAGATATGGACTATCGATAATTTACACCTTAGGCTCTGCTTCTAACTTGGGCCCAAATTGTAAAATGGTCATATCTATTGGCGATTTCGTTCCAATTCACATTCCAATTAATATTCGGCATGCTAATTACATTGCCGGTTGCCAAATTGCATTATCTCTTATAGTTTCCGAGATATGGACTATCGATAATTTACACCTTAGGCTCTGCTTCTAACTTGGGCCCAAATTGTAAAATGGTCTTATCTGTTGGCGATTCCGTTCCAATTCACAGTCCAAGTAATATTCGGCATGCTAATTACATTGCCGGTTGCCAAATTGCATTATCTCTTATAGTTTCCGAGATATGGACTATCGATAATTTACACCTTAGGCTCTGCTTCTAACTTGGGCCCAAATTGTAAAATGGTCTTATCTATTGGCGATTTCGTTCCAATTCACATTCCAAGTAATATTCGGCATGCTAATTACATTGCCGGTTGCCAAATTGCATTATCTCTTATAGTTTCCGAGATATGGGCTATCGATAATTTACACCTTAGGCTCTGCTTCTAACTTGGGCCCAAATTGTAAAATGGTCTTATCTATTGGCGATTTCGTTCCAATTCACATTCCAAGTAATATTCGGCATGCTAATTACATTGCCGGTTGCCAAATTGCATTATCACTTATAGTTTCCGAGATATGGACTATCGATAATTTACACCTTAGGCTCTGCTTCTAACTTGGGCCCAAATTGTAAAATGGTCTTATCTATTGGCGATTTCGTTCCAATTCACATTCCAAGTAATATTCGGCATGCTAATTACATTGCCGGTTGCCAAATTGCATTATCTCTTATAGTTTCCGAGATATGGACTATCGATAATTTACACCTTAGGCTCTGCTTCTAACTTGGGCCCAAATTGTAAAATGGTCTTATCTATTGGCGATTTCGTTCCAATTCACATTCCAAGTAATATTCGGCATGCTAATTACATTGCCGGTTGCCAAATTGCATTATCTCTTATAGTTTCCGAGATATGGACTATCGATAATTTACACCTTAAGCTCTGCTTCTAACTTGGGCCCAAATTGTAAAATGGTCTTATCTATTGGCGATTTCGTTCCAATTCACATTCCAAGTAATATTCGGCATGCTAATTACATTGCCGGTTGCCAAATTGCATTATCTCTTATAGTTTCCGAGATATGGAGTATCGATAATTTACACCTTAGGCTCTGCTTCTAACTTGGGCCCAAATTGTAAAATGGTCTTACCTATTGGCGATTTCGTTCCAATTCACATTCCAAGTAATATTCGGCATGCTAATTACATTGCCGGTTGCCAAATTGCATTATCTCTTATAGTTTCCGAGATATGGACTATCGATAATTTACACCTTAGGCTCTGCTTCTAACTTGGGCCCAAATTGTAAAATGGTCTTATCTATTGGCGATTTCGTTCCAATTCACATTCCAATTAATATTCGGCATGCTAATTACATTGCCGGTTGCCAAATTGCATTATCTCTTATAGTTTCCGAGATATGGACTATCGATAATTTACACCTTAGGCTCTGCTTCTAACTTGGGCCCAAATTGTAAAATGGTCTTATCTATTGGCGATTCCGTTCCAATTCACATTCCAAGTAATATTCGGCATGCTAATTACATTGCCGGTTGCCAAATTGCATTATCTCTTATAGTTTCCGAGATATGGACTATCGATAATTTACACCTTAGGCTCTGCTTCTAACTTGGGCCCAAATTGTAAAATGGTCTTATCTATTGGCGATTTCGTTCCAATTCACATTCCAAGTAATATTCGGCATGCTAATTACATTGCCGGTTGCCAAATTGCATTATCTCTTATAGTTTCCGAGATATGGACTATCGATAATTTACACCTTAGGCTCTGCTTCTAACTTGGGCCCAAATTGTAAAATGGTCTTATCTATTGGCGATTTCGTTCCAATTCACATTCCAAGTAATATTCGGCATGCTAATTACATTGCCGGTTGCCAAATTGCATTATCTCTTATAGTTTCCGAGATATGGACTATCGATAATTTACACCTTAGGCTCTGCTTCTAACTTGGGCCCAAATTGTAAAATGGTCTTATCTATTGGCGATTTCGTTCCAATTCACATTCCAAGTAATATTCGGCATGCTAATTACATTGCCGGTTGCCAAATTGCATTATCTCTTATAGTTTCCGAGATATGGACTATCGATAATTTACACCTTAGGCTCTGCTTCTAACTTGGGCCCAAATTGTAAAATGGTCTTATCTATTGGCGATTTCGTTCCAATTCACATTCCAAGTAATATTCGGCATGCTAATTACATTGCCGGTTGCCAAATTGCATTATCTCTTATAGTTTCCGAGATATGGACTATCGATAATTTACACCTTAAGCTCTGCTTCTAACTTGGGCCCAAATTGTAAAATGGTCTTATCTATTGGCGATTTCGTTCCAATTCACATTCCAAGTAATATTCGGCATGCTAATTACATTGCCGGTTGCCAAATTGCATTATCTCTTATAGTTTCCGAGATATGGAGTATCGATAATTTACACCTTAGGCTCTGCTTCTAACTTGGGCCCAAATTGTAAAATGGCCTTATCTATTGGCGATTTCGTTCCAATTCACATTCCAAGTAATATTCGGCATGCTAATTACATTGCCGGTTGCGAAATTGCATTATCTCTTATAGTTTCCGAGATATGGACTATCAATAATTTACACCTTAGGCTCTGCTTCTAACTTGGGCCCAAATTGTAAAATGGTCTTATCTATTGGCGATTTCGTTCCAATTCACATTCCAAGTAATATTCGGCATGCTAATTACATTGCCGGTTGCCAAATTGCATTATCTCTTATAGTTTCCGAGATATGGATTATCGATAATTTACACCTTAGGCTCTGCTTCTAACTTGGGCCCAAATTGTAAAATGGTCTTATCTATTGGCGATTTCGTTCCAATTCACATTCCAAGTAATATTCGGCATGCTAATTACATTGCCGGTTGCCAAATTGCATTATCTCTTATAGTTTCCGAGATATGGACTATCGATAATTTACACCTTAGGCTCTGCTTCTAACTTGGGCCCAAATTGTAAAATGGTCTTACCTATTGGCGATTTCGTTCCAATTCACATTCCAAGTAATATTCGGCATGCTAATTACATTGCCGGTTGCCAAATTGCATTATCTCTTATAGTTTCCGAGATATGGACTATCGATAATTTACACCTTAGGCTCTACTTCTAACTTGGGCCCAAATTGTAAAATGGTCTTATCTATTGGCGATTTCGTTCCAATTCACATTCCAATTAATATTCGTCATGCTAATTACATTGCCGGTTGCCAAATTGCATTATCTCTTATAGTTTCCGAGATATGGACTATCGATAATTTACACCTTAGGCTCTGCTTCTAACTTGGGCCCAAATTGTAAAATGGTCTTATCTATTGGCGATTTCGTTCCAATTCACATTCCAAGTAATATTCGGCATGCTAATTACATTGCCGGTTGCCAAATTGCATTATCTCTTATAGTTTCCGAGATATGGACTATCGATAATTTACACCTTAGGCTCTGCTTCTAACTTGGGCCCAAATTGTAAAATGGCCTTATCTATTGGCGATTTCGTTCCAATTCACATTCCAAGTAATATTCGGCATGCTAAATACATTGCCGGTTGCCAAATTGAATTATCTCTTATAGTTTCCGAGATATGGACTATCGATAATTTACACCTTAGGCTCTGCTTCTAACTTGGGCCCAAATTGTAAAATGGTCTTACCTATTGGCGATTTCGTTCCAATTCACATTCCAAGTAATATTCGGCATGCTAATTACATTGCCGGTTGCCAAATTGCATTATCTCTTATAGTTTCCGAGATATGGACTATCGATAATTTACACCTTAGGCTCTGCTTCTAACTTGGGCCCAAATTGTAAAATGGTCTTATCTATTGGCGATTTCGTTCCAATTCACATTCCAAGTAATATTCGGCATGCTAATTACATTGCCGGTTGCGAAATTGCATTATCTCTTATAGTTTCCGAGATATGGACTATCAATAATTTACACCTTAGGCTCTGCTTCTAACTTGGGCCCAAATTGTAAAATGGCCTTATCTATTGGCGATTTCGTTCCAATTCACATTCCAAGTAATATTCGGCATGCTAATTACATTGCCGGTTGCCAAATTGCATTATCTCTTATAGTTTCCGAGATATGGACTATCGATAATTTACACCTTAGGCTCTGCTTCTAACTTGGGCCCAAATTGTAAAATGGTCTTATCTATTGGCGATTTCGTTCCAATTCACATTCCAAGTAATATTCGGCATGCTAATTACATTGCCGGTTGCCAAATTGCATTATCTCTTATAGTTTCCGAGATATGGACTATCGATTATTTACACCTTAGGCTCTACTTCTAACTTGGGCCCAAATTGTAAAATGGTCTTATCTATTGGCGATTTCGTTCCAATTCACATTCCAAGTAATATTCGACATGCTAAATACATTGCCGGTTGCCAAATTGCATTATCTCTTATAGTTTCCGAGATATGGACTATCGATAATTTACACCTTAGGCTCTGCTTCTAACTTGGGCCCAAATTGTAAAATGGTCTTATCTATTGGCGATTTCGTTCCAATTCACATTCCAAGTAATATTCGGCATGCTAATTACATTGCCGGTTGCCAAATTGCATTATCTCTTATAGTTTCCGAGATATGGACTATCGATAATTTACATCTTAGGCTCTGCTTCTAACTTGGGCCCAAATTGTAAAATGGTCTTATCTATTGGCGATTTCGTTCCAATTCACATTCCAAGTAATATTCGGCATGCTAATTACATTGCCGGTTGCCAAATTGCATTATCTCTTATAGTTTCCGAGATATGGACTATCGATAATTTACATCTTAGGCTCTGCTTCTAACTTGGGACCAAATTGTAAAATGGTCTTATCTATTGGCGATTTCGTTCCAATTCACATTCCAAGTAATATTCGGCATGCTAATTACATTGCCGGTTGCCAAATTGCATTATCTCTTATAGTTTCCGAGATATGGACTATCGATAATTTACACCTTATGCTCTGCTTCTAACTTGGGCCCAAATTGTAAAATGGTCTTATCTATTGGCGATTTCGTTCCAATTCACATTCCAAGTAATATTCGGCATGCTAATTACATTGCCGGTTGCCAAATTGCATTATCTCTTATAGTTTCCGAGATATGGACTATCGATTATTTACACCTTAGGCTCTACTTCTAACTTGGGCCCAAATTGTAAAATGGTCTTATCTATTGGCGATTTCGTTCCAATTCACATTCCAAGTAATATTCGACATGCTAAATACATTGCCGGTTGCCAAATTGCATTATCTCTTATAGTTTCCGAGATATGGACTATCGATAATTTACACCTTAGGCTCTGCTTCTAACTTGGGCCCAAATTGTAAAATGGTCTTATCTATTGGCGATTTCGTTCCAATTCACATTCCAAGTAATATTCGGCATGCTAATTACATTGCCGGTTGCCAAATTGCATTATCTCTTATAGTTTCCGAGATATGGACTATCGATAATTTACATCTTAGGCTCTGCTTCTAACTTGGGCCCAAATTGTAAAATGGTCTTATCTATTGGCGATTTCGTTCCAATTCACATTCCAAGTAATATTCGGCATGCTAATTACATTGCCGGTTGCCAAATTGCATTATCTCTTATAGTTTCCGAGATATGGACTATCGATAATTTACATCTTAGGCTCTGCTTCTAACTTGGGCCCAAATTGTAAAATGGTCTTATCTATTGGCGATTTCGTTCCAATTCACATTCCAAGTAATATTCGGCATGCTAATTACATTGCCGGTTGCCAAATTGCATTATCTCTTATAGTTTCCGAGATATGGACTATCGATAATTTACACCTTAGGCTCTGCTTCTAACTTGGGCCCAAATTGTAAAATGGTCTTATCTATTGGCGATTTCGTCCCAATTCACATTCCAAGTGATATTCGGCATGCTAATTACATTGCCGGTTGCGAAATTGCATTATCTCTTATAGTTTCCGAGATATGGACTATCAATAATTTACACCTTAGGCTCTGCTTCTAACTTGGGCCCAAATTGTAAAATGGTCTTATCTATTGGCGATTTCGTTCCAATTCACATTCCAAGTAATATTCGGCATGCTAATTACATTGCCGGTTGCCAAATTGCATTATCTCTTATAGTTTCCGAGATATGGACTATCGATAATTTACACCTTAGGCTCTGCTTCTAACTTGGGCCCAAATTGTAAAATGGTCTTATCTATTGGCGATTTCGTTCCAATTCACATTCCAAGTAATATTCGGCATGCTAATTACATTGCCGGTTGCCAAATTGCATTATCTCTTATAGTTTCCGAGATATGGACTATCGATAATTTACACTTTAGGCTCTGCTTCTAACTTGGGCCCAAATTGTAAAATGGTCTTATCTATTGGCGATTTCGTTCCAATTCACATTCCAAGTAATATTCGGCATGCTAATTACATTGCCGGTTGCCAAATTGCATTATCTCTTATAGTTTCCGAGATATGGACTATCGATAACTTACACCTTAGGCTCTGCTTCTAACTTGGGCCCAAATTGTAAAATGGTCTTATCTATTGGCGATTTCGTTCCAATTCACATTCCAAGTAATATTCGGCATGCTAATTACATTGCCGGTTGCCAAATTGCATTATCTCTTATAGTTTCCGAGATATGGACTATCGATAATTTACACCTTAGGCTCTGCTTCTAACTTGGGCCCAAATTGTAAAATGGTCTTATCTATTGGCGATTTCGTTCCAATTCACACTCCAAGTAATATTCGGCATGCTAATTACACTGCCGGTTGCGAAATTGCAATATCTCTTATAGTTTCCGAGATATGGACTATCAATAATTTACACCTTAGGCTCTGCTTCTAACTTGGGCCCAAATTGTAAAATGGTCTTATCTATTGGCGATTTCGTTCCAATTCACATTCCAAGTAATATTCGGCATGCTAATTACATTGCCGGTTGCCAAATTGCATTATCTCTTATAGTTTCCGAGATATGGACTATCGATAATTTACACCTTAGGCTCTGCTTCTAACTTGGGCCCAAGTTGTAAAATGGTCTTATCTATTGGCGATTTCGTTCCAATTCACATTCCAAGTAATATTCGGCATGCTAATTACATTGCCGGTTGCCAAATTGCATTATCTCTTATAGTTTCCGAGATATGGACTATCGATAATTTACACCTTAGGCTCTGCTTCTAACTTGGGCCCAAATTGTAAAATGGTCTTCTCTATTGGCGATTTCGTTCCAATTCACATTCCAAGTAATATTCGGCATGCTAATTACATTGCCGGTTGCCAAATTGCATTACCACTTATAGTTTCCGAGATATGGACTATCGATAATTTACACCTTAGGCTCTGCTTCTAACTTGGGCCCAAATTGTAAAATGGTCTTATCTATTGGCGATTTCGTTCCAATTCATATTCCAAGTAATATTCGGCATGCTAATTACATTGCCGGTTGCCAAATTGCATTATCTCTTATAGTTTCCGAGATATGGACTATCGATAATTTACACCTTAGGCTCTGCTTCTAACTTGGGCCCAAATTGTAAAATGGTCTTCTCTATTGGCGATTTCGTTCCAATTCACATTCCAAGTAATATTCGGCATGCTAATTACATTGCCGGTTGCCAAATTGCATTATCTCTTATAGTTTCCGACATATGGACTATCAATAATTTACACCTTAGGCTCTGCTTCTAACTTGGGCCCAAATTGTAAAATGGCCTTATCTATTGGCGATTTCGTTCCAATTCACATTCCAAGTAATATTCGGCATGCTAATTACATTGCCGGTTGCCAAATTGAATTATCTCTTATAGTTTCCGAGATATGGACTCTCGATAATTTACACCTTAGGCTCTGCTTCTAACTTGGGCCCAAATTGTAAAATGGTCTTACCTATTGGCGATTTCGTTCCAATTCACATTCCAAGTAATATTCGGCATGCTAATTACATTGCCGGTTGCCAAATTGCATTATCTCTTATAGTTTCCGAGATATGGACTATCGATAATTTACACCTTAGGCTCTGCTTCTAACTTGGGCCCAAATTGTAAAATGGTCTTTTCTATTGGCGATTTCGTTCCAATTCACATTCCAATTAATATTCGGCATGCTAATTACATTGCCGGTTGCCAAATTGCATTATCTCTTATAGTTTCCGAGATATGGACTATCGATAATTTACACCTTAGGCTCTGCTTCTAACTTGGGCCCAAATTGTAAAATGGTCTTATCTATTGGCGATTCCGTTCCAATTCACATTCCATGTAATATTCGGCATGCTAATTACATTGCCGGTTGCCAAATTGCATTATCTCTTATAGTTTCCGAGATATGGACTATCGATAATTTACACCTTAGGCTCTGCTTCTAACTTGGGCCCAAATTGTAAAATGGTCTTATCTATTGGCGATTTCGCTCCAATTCACATTCCAAGTAATATTCGGCATGCTAATTACATTGCCGGTTGCCAAATTGCATTATCTCTTATAGTTTCCGAGATATGGACTATCGATAATTTACACCTTAGGCTCTGCTTCTAACTTGGGCCCAAATTGTAAAATGGTCTTATCTATTGGCGATTTCGTTCCAATTCACATTCCAAGTAATATTCGGCATGCTAATTACATTGCCGGTTGCCAAATTGAATTATCTCTTATAGTTTCCGAGATATGGACTATCGATAATTTACACCTTAGGCTCTGCTTCTAACTTGGGCCCAAATTGTAAAATGGTCTTACCTATTGGCGATTTCGTTCCAATTCACATTCCAAGTAATATTCGGCATGCTAATTACATTGCCGGTTGCCAAATTGCATTATCTCTTATAGTTTCCGAGATATGGACTATCGATAATTTACACCTTAGGCTCTGCTTCTAACTTGGGCCCAAATTGTAAAATGGTCTTATCTATTGGCGATTTCGTTCCAATTCACATTCCAAGTAATATTCGGCATGCTAATTACATTGCCGGTTGCCAAATTGAATTATCTCTTATAGTTTCCGAGATATGGACTATCGATAATTTACACCTTAGGCTCTGCTTCTAACTTGGGCCCAAATTGTAAAATGGTCTTACCTATTGGCGATTTCGTTCCAATTCACATTCCAAGTAATATTCGGCATGCTAATTACATTGCCGGTTGCCAAATTGAATTATCTCTTATAGTTTCCGAGATATGGACTATCGATAATTTACACCTTACGCTCTGCTTCTAACTTGGGCCCAAATTGTAAAATGGTCTTATCTATTGGCGATTTCGTTCCAATTCACATTCCAAGTAATATTCGGCATGCTAATTACATTGCCGGTTGCCAAATTGCATTATCTCTTATAGTTTCCGAGATATGGACTATCGATAATTTACACCTTAGGCTCTGCTTCTAACTTGGGCCCAAATTGTAAAATGGTCTTATCTATTGGCGATTTCCTTCCAATTCACATTCCAAGTAATATTCGGCATGCTAATTACATTGCCGGTTGTCAAATTGCATTATCTCTTATAGTTTCCGAGATATGGACTATCGATAATTTACACCTTAGGCTCTGCTTCTAACTTGGGCCCAAATTGTAAAATGGTCTTATCTATTGGCGATTTCGTTCCAATTCACATTCCAAGTAATATTCGGCATGCTAATTACATTGCCGGTTGCCAAATTGCATTATCTCTTATAGTTTCCGAGATATGGACTATCGATAATTTACACCTTAGGCTCTGCTTCTAACTTGGGCCCAAATTGTAAAATGGTCTTATCTATTGGCGATTTCGTTCCAATTCATATTCCAAGTAATATTCGGCATGCTAATTACATTGCCGGTTGCCAAATTGCATTATCTCTTATAGTTTCCGAGATATGGACTATCGATAATTTACACCTTAGGCTCTGCTTCTAACTTGGGCCCAAATTGTAAAATGGTCTTATCTATTGGCGATTTCGTTCCAATTCACATTCCAAGTAATATTCGGCATGCTAATTACATTGCCGGTTGCCAAATTGCATTATCTCTTATAGTTTCCGAGATATGGACTATCGATAATTTACACCTTAGGCTCTGCTTCTAACTTGGGCCCAAATTGTAAAATGGTCTTATCTATTGGCGATTTCGTTCCAATTCACATTCCAAGTAATATTCGGCATGCTAATTACATTGCCGGTTGCCAAATTGCATTATCTCTTATAGTTTCCGAGATATGGACTATCGATAATTTACACTTTAGGCTCTGCTTCTAACTTGGGCCCAAATTGTAAAATGGTCTTATCTATTGGCGATTTCGTTCCAATTCACATTCCAAGTAATATTCGGCATGCTAATTACATTGCCGGTTGCCAAATTGCATTATCTCTTATAGTTTCCGAGATATGGACTATCGATAACTTACACCTTAGGCTCTGCTTCTAACTTGGGCCCAAATTGTAAAATGGTCTTATCTATTGGCGATTTCGTTCCAATTCACATTCCAAGTAATATTCGGCATGCTAATTACATTGCCGGTTGCCAAATTGCATTATCTCTTATAGTTTCCGAGATATGGACTATCGATAATTTACACCTTAGGCTCTGCTTCTAACTTGGGCCCAAATTGTAAAATGGTCTTATCTATTGGCGATTTCGTTCCAATTCACACTCCAAGTAATATTCGGCATGCTAATTACACTGCCGGTTGCGAAATTGCAATATCTCTTATAGTTTCCGAGATATGGACTATCAATAATTTACACCTTAGGCTCTGCTTCTAACTTGGGCCCAAATTGTAAAATGGTCTTATCTATTGGCGATTTCGTTCCAATTCACATTCCAAGTAATATTCGGCATGCTAATTACATTGCCGGTTGCCAAATTGCATTATCTCTTATAGTTTCCGAGATATGGACTATCGATAATTTACACCTTAGGCTCTGCTTCTAACTTGGGCCCAAGTTGTAAAATGGTCTTATCTATTGGCGATTTCGTTCCAATTCACATTCCAAGTAATATTCGGCATGCTAATTACATTGCCGGTTGCCAAATTGCATTATCTCTTATAGTTTCCGAGATATGGACTATCGATAATTTACACCTTAGGCTCTGCTTCTAACTTGGGCCCAAATTGTAAAATGGTCTTCTCTATTGGCGATTTCGTTCCAATTCACATTCCAAGTAATATTCGGCATGCTAATTACATTGCCGGTTGCCAAATTGCATTACCACTTATAGTTTCCGAGATATGGACTATCGATAATTTACACCTTAGGCTCTGCTTCTAACTTGGGCCCAAATTGTAAAATGGTCTTATCTATTGGCGATTTCGTTCCAATTCATATTCCAAGTAATATTCGGCATGCTAATTACATTGCCGGTTGCCAAATTGCATTATCTCTTATAGTTTCCGAGATATGGACTATCGATAATTTACACCTTAGGCTCTGCTTCTAACTTGGGCCCAAATTGTAAAATGGTCTTCTCTATTGGCGATTTCGTTCCAATTCACATTCCAAGTAATATTCGGCATGCTAATTACATTGCCGGTTGCCAAATTGCATTATCTCTTATAGTTTCCGAGATATGGACTCTCGATAATTTACACCTTAGGCTCTGCTTCTAACTTGGGCCCAAATTGTAAAATGGTCTTACCTATTGGCGATTTCGTTCCAATTCACATTCCAAGTAATATTCGGCATGCTAATTACATTGCCGGTTGCCAAATTGCATTATCTCTTATAGTTTCCGAGATATGGACTATCGATAATTTACACCTTAGGCTCTGCTTCTAACTTGGGCCCAAATTGTAAAATGGTCTTTTCTATTGGCGATTTCGTTCCAATTCACATTCCAATTAATATTCGGCATGCTAATTACATTGCCGGTTGCCAAATTGCATTATCTCTTATAGTTTCCGAGATATGGACTATCGATAATTTACACCTTAGGCTCTGCTTCTAACTTGGGCCCAAATTGTAAAATGGCCTTATCTATTGGCGATTCCGTTCCAATTCACATTCCATGTAATATTCGGCATGCTAATTACATTGCCGGTTGCCAAATTGCATTATCTCTTATAGTTTCCGAGATATGGACTATCGATAATTTACACCTTAGGCTCTGCTTCTAACTTGGGCCCAAATTGTAAAATGGTCTTATCTATTGGCGATTTCGCTCCAATTCACATTCCAAGTAATATTCGGCATGCTAATTACATTGCCGGTTGCCAAATTGCATTATCTCTTATAGTTTCCGAGATATGGACTATCGATAATTTACACCTTAGGCTCTGCTTCTAACTTGGGCCCAAATTGTAAAATGGTCTTATCTATTGGCGATTTCGTTCCAATTCACATTCCAAGTAATATTCGGCATGCTAATTACATTGCCGGTTGCCAAATTGAATTATCTCTTATAGTTTCCGAGATATGGACTATCGATAATTTACACCTTAGGCTCTGCTTCTAACTTGGGCCCAAATTGTAAAATGGTCTTACCTATTGGCGATTTCGTTCCAATTCACATTCCAAGTAATATTCGGCATGCTAATTACATTGCCGGTTGCCAAATTGCATTATCTCTTATAGTTTCCGAGATATGGACTATCGATAATTTACACCTTACGCTCTGCTTCTAACTTGGGCCCAAATTGTAAAATGGTCTTATCTATTGGCGATTTCGTTCCAATTCACATTCCAAGTAATATTCGGCATGCTAATTACATTGCCGGTTGCCAAATTGCATTATCTCTTATAGTTTCCGAGATATGGACTATCGATAATTTACACCTTAGGCTCTGCTTCTAACTTGGGCCCAAATTGTAAAATGGTCTTATCTATTGGCGATTTCGTTCCAATTCACATTCCAAGTAATATTCGGCATGCTAATTACATTGCCGGTTGTCAAATTGCATTATCTCTTATAGTTTCCGAGATATGGACTATCGATAATTTACACCTTAGGCTCTGCTTCTAACTTGGGCCCAAATTGTAAAATGGTCTTATCTATTGGCGATTTCGTTCCAATTCACATTCCAAGTAATATTCGGCATGCTAATTACATTGCCGGTTGCCAAATTGCATTATCTCTTATAGTTTCCGAGATATGGACTATCGATAATTTACACCTTAGGCTCTGCTTCTAACTTGGGCCCAAATTGTAAAATGGTCTTATCTATTGGCGATTTCGTTCCAATTCATATTCCAAGTAATATTCGGCATGCTAATTACATTGCCGGTTGCCAAATTGCATTATCTCTTATAGTTTCCGAGATATGGACTATCGATAATTTACACCTTAGGCTCTGCTTCTAACTTGGGCCCAAATTGTAAAATGGTCTTATCTATTGGCGATTTCGTTCCAATTCACATTCCAAGTAATATTCGGCATGCTAATTACATTGCCGGTTGCCAAATTGCATTATCTCTTATAGTTTCCGAGATATGGACTATCGATAATTTACACCTTAAGCTCTGCTTCTAACTTGGGCCCAAATTGTAAAATGGTCTTATCTATTGGCGATTTCGTTCCAATTCACATTCCAAGTAATATTCGGCATGCTAATTACATTGCCGGTTGCCAAATTGCATTATCTCTTATAGTTTCCGAGATATGGACTATCGATAATTTACACCTTAGGCTCTGCTTCTAACTTGGGCCCAAATTGTAAAATGGTCTTATCTATTGGCGATTTCGTTCCAATTCACACTCCAAGTAATATTCGGCATGCTAATTACATTTCCGGTTGCGAAATTGCATTATCTCTTATAGTTTCCGAGATATGGACTATCAATAATTTACACCTTAGGCTCTGCTTCTAACTTGGGCCCAAATTGTAAAATGGTCTTATCTATTGGCGATTTCGTTCCAATTCACATTCCAAGTAATATTCGGCATGCTAATTACATTGCCGGTTGCCAAATTGCATTATCTCTTATAGTTTCCGAGATATGGACTATCAATAATTTACACCTTAGGCTCTGCTTCTAACTTGGGCCCAAATTGTAAAATGGCCTTATCTATTGGCGATTTCGTTCCAATTCACATTCCAAGTAATATTCGGCATGCTAATTACATTGCCGGTTGCCAAATTGCATTATCTCTTATAGTTTCCGAGATATGGACTATCGATAATTTACACCTTAGGCTCTGCTTCTAACTTGGGCCCAAATTGTAAAATGGCCTTATCTATTGGCGATTTCGTTCCAATTCACATTCCAAGTAATATTCGGCATGCTAATTACATTGCCGGTTGCCAAATTGCATTATCTCTTATAGTTTCCGAGATATGGACTATCGATAATTTACACCTTAGGCTCTGCTTCTAACTTGGGCCCAAATTGTAAAATGGTCTTACCTATTGGCGATTTCGTTCCAATTCACATTCCAAGTAATATTCGGCATGCTAATTACATTGCCGGTTGCGAAATTGCATTATCTCTTATAGTTTCCGAGATATGGACTATCAATAATTTACACCTTAGGCTCTGCTTCTAACTTGGGCCCAAATTGTAAAATGGCCTTATCTATTGGCGATTTCGTTCCAATTCACATTCCAAGTAATATTCGGCATGCTAATTACATTGCCGGTTGCCAAATTGCATTATCTCTTATAGTTTCCGAGATATGGACTATCGATAATTTACACCTTAGGCTCTGCTTCTAACTAGGGCCCAAATTGTAAAATGGTCTTATCTATTGGCGATTTCGTTCCAATTCACATTCCAAGTAATATTCGGCATGCTAATTACATTGCCGGTTGCCAAATTGCATTATCTCTTATAGTTTCCGAGATATGGACTATCGATAATTTACACCTTAGGCTCTACTTCTAACTTGGGCCCAAATTGTAAAATGGTCTTATCTATTGGCGATTTCGTTCCAATTCACATTCCAAGTAATATTCGACATGCTAATTACATTGCCGGTTGCCAAATTGCATTAACTCTTATAGTTTCCGAGATATGGACTATCGATAATTTACACCTTAGGCTCTGCTTCTAACTTGGCCCCAAATTGTAAAATGGTCTTATCTATTGGCGATTTCGTTCCAATTCACATTCCAAGTAATATTCGGCATGCTAATTACATTGCCGGTTGCCAAATTGCATTATCTCTTATAGTTTCCGAGATATGGACTATCGATAATTTACACCTTAGGCTCTACTTCTAACTTGGGCCCAAATTGTAAAATGGCCTTATCTATTGGCGATTTCGTTCCAATTCACATTCCAAGTAATATTCGGCATGCTAATTACATTGCCGGTTGCCAAATTGCATTATCTCTTATAGTTTCCGAGATATGGACTATCGATAATTTACATCTTAGGCTCTGCTTCTAACTTGGGCCCAAATTGTAAAATCGTCTTATCTATTGGCGATTTCGTTCCAATTCACATTCCAAGTAATATTCGGCATGCTAATTACATTGCCGGTTGCCAAATTGCATTATCTCTTATAGTTTCCGAGATATGGACTATCGATAATTTACACCTTAGGCTCTGCTTCTAACTTGGGCCCAAATTGTAAAATGGTCTTATCTATTGGCGATTTCGTTCCAATTCACATTCCAAGTAATATCCGGCATGCTAATTACATTGCCGGTTGCCAAATTGAATTATCTCTTATAGTTTCCGAGATATGGACTATCGATAATTTACACCTTAGGCTCTGCTTCTAACTTGGGCCCAAATTGTAAAATGGTCTTATCTATTGGCGATTTCGTTCCAATTCACATTCCAAGTAATATTCGGCATGCTAATTACATTGCCGGTTGCCAAATTGCATTATCTCTTATAGTTTCCGAGATATGGACTATCGATAATTTACATCTTAGGCTCTG
Organism: Rhynchophorus ferrugineus; assembly: GCF_030347505.1. Taxonomy (NCBI): domain Eukaryota; kingdom Metazoa; phylum Arthropoda; class Insecta; order Coleoptera; family Curculionidae; genus Rhynchophorus; species Rhynchophorus ferrugineus. The sequence continues at coordinate 1,098,135 of NW_027472611.1, read as the reverse complement.
CTTCTAACTTGGGCCCAAATTGTAAAATGGTCTTATCTATTGGCGATTTCGTTCCAATTCACATTCCAAGTAATATTCGGCATGCTAATTACATTGCCGGTTGCCAAATTGCATTATCTCTTATAGTTTCCGAGATATGGGCTATCGATAATTTACACCTTAGGCTCTGCTTCTAACTTGGGCCCAAATTGTAAAATGGTCTTATCTATTGGCGATTTCGTCCCAATTCACATTCCAAGTGATATTCGGCATGCTAATTACATTGCCGGTTGCGAAATTGCATTATCTCTTATAGTTTCCGAGATATGGACTATCAATAATTTACACCTTAGGCTCTGCTTCTAACTTGGGCCCAAATTGTAAAATGGTCTTATCTATTGGCGATTTCGTTCCAATTCACATTCCAAGTAATATTCGGCATGCTAATTACATTGCCGGTTGCCAAATTGCATTATCTCTTATAGTTTCCGAGATATGGACTATCGATAATTTACACCTTAGGCTCTGCTTCTAACTTGGGCCCAAATTGTAAAATGGTCTTATCTATTGGCGATATCGTTCCAATTCACATTCCAAGTAATATTCGGCATGCTAATTACATTGCCGGTTGCCAAATTGCATTATCTCTTATAGTTTCCGAGATATGGACTATCGATAATTTACACTTTAGGCTCTGCTTCTAACTTGGGCCCAAATTGTAAAATGGTCTTATCTAATGGCGATTTCGTTCCAATTCACATTCCAAGTAATATTCGGCATGCTAATTACATTGCCGGTTGCCAAATTGCATTATCTCTTATAGTTTCCGAGATATGGACTATCGATAACTTACACCTTAGGCTCTGCTTCTAACTTGGGTCCAAATTGTAAAATGGTCTTATCTATTGGCGATTTCGTTCCAATTCACATTCCAAGTAATATTCGGCATGCTAATTACATTGCCGGTTGCCAAATTGCATTATCTCTTATAGTTTCCGAGATATGGACTATCGATAATTTACACCTTAGGCTCTGCTTCTAACTTGGGCCCAAATTGTAAAATGGTCTTATCTATTGGCGATTTCGTTCCAATTCACACTCCAAGTAATATTCGGCATGCTAATTACATTGCCGGTTGCGAAATTGCAATATCTCTTATAGTTTCCGAGATATGGACTATCAATAATTTACACCTTAGGCTCTGCTTCTAACTTGGGCCCAAATTGTAAAATGGTCTTATCTATTGGCGATTTCGTTCCAATTCACATTCCAAGTAATATTCGGCATGCTAATTACATTGGCGGTTGCCAAATTGCATTATCTCTTATAGTTTCCGAGATATGGACTATCGATAATTTACACCTTAGGCTCTGCTTCTAACTTGGGCCCAAGTTGTAAAATGGTCTTATCTATTGGCGATTTCGTTCCAATTCACATTCCAAGTAATATTCGGCATGCTAATTACATTGCCGGTTGCCAAATTGCATTATCTCTTATAGTTTCCGAGATATGGACTATCGATAATTTACACCTTAGGCTCTGCTTCTAACTTGGGCCCAAATTGTAAAATGGTCTTCTCTATTGGCGATTTCGTTCCAATTCACATTCCAAGTAATATTCGGCATGCTAATTACATTGCCGGTTGCCAAATTGCATTACCACTTATAGTTTCCGAGATATGGACTATCGATAATTTACACCTTAGGCTCTGTTTCTAACTTGGGCCCAAATTGTAAAATGGTCTTATCTATTGGCGATTTCGTTCCAATTCATATTCCAAGTAATATTCGGCATGCTAATTACATTGCCGGTTGCCAAATTGCATTATCTCTTATAGTTTCCGAGATATGGACTATCGATAATTTACACCTTAGGCTCTGCTTTTAACTTGGGCCCAAATTGTAAAATGGTCTTCTCTATTGGCGATTTCGTTCCAATTCACATTCCAAGTAATATTCGGCATGCTAATTACATTGCCGGTTGCCAAATTGCATTATCTCTTATAGTTTCCGACATATGGACTATCAATAATTTACACCTTAGGCTCTGCTTTTAACTTGGGCCCAAATTGTAAAATGGTCTTCTCTATTGGCGATTTCGTTCCAATTCACATTCCAAGTAATATTCGGCATGCTAATTACATTGCCGGTTGCCAAATTGAATTATCTCTTATAGTTTCCGAGATATGGACTCTCGATAATTTACACCTTAGGCTCTGCTTCTAACTTGGGCCCAAATTGTAAAATGGTCTTACCTATTGGCGATTTCGTTCCAATTCACATTCCAAGTAATATTCGGCATGCTAATTACATTGCCGGTTGCCAAATTGCATTATCTCTTATAGTTTCCGAGATATGGACTATCGATAATTTACACCTTAGGCTCTGCTTCTAACTTGGGCCCAAATTGTAAAATGGTCTTATCTATTGGCGATTTCGTTCCAATTCACATTCCAATTAATATTCGGCATGCTAATTACATTGCCGGTTGCCAAATTGCATTATCTCTTATAGTTTCCGAGATATGGACTATCGATAATTTACACCTTAGGCTCTGCTTCTAACTTGGGCCCAAATTGTAAAATGGTCTTATCTGTTGGCGATTCCGTTCCAATTCACAGTCCAAGTAATATTCGGCATGCTAATTACATTGCCGGTTGCCAAATTGCATTATCTCTTATAGTTTCCGAGATATGGACTATCGATAATTTACACCTTAGGCTCTGCTTCTAACTTGGGCCCAAATTGTAAAATGGTCTTATCTATTGGCGATTTCGTTCCAATTCACATTCCAAGTAATATTCGGCATGCTAATTACATTGCCGGTTGCCAAATTGCATTATCTCTTATAGTTTCCGAGATATGGACTATCGATAATTTACACCTTAGGCTCTGCTTCTAACTTGGGCCCAAATTGTAAAATGGTCTTATCTATTGGCGATTTCGTTCCAATTCACATTCCAAGTAATATTCGGCATGCTAATTACATTGCCGGTTGCCAAATTGCATTATCACTTATAGTTTCCGAGATATGGACTATCGATAATTTACACCTTAGGCTCTGCTTCTAACTTGGGCCCAAATTGTAAAATGGTCTTATCTATTGGCGATTTCGTTCCAATTCACATTCCAAGTAATATTCGGCATGCTAATTACATTGCCGGTTGCCAAATTGCATTATCTCTTATAGTTTCCGAGATATGGACTATCGATAATTTACACCTTAGGCTCTGCTTCTAACTTGGGCCCAAATTGTAAAATGGTCTTATCTATTGGCGATTTCGTTCCAATTCACATTCCAAGTAATATTCGGCATGCTAATTACATTGCCGGTTGCCAAATTGCATTATCTCTTATAGTTTCCGAGATATGGACTATCGATAATTTACACCTTAAGCTCTGCTTCTAACTTGGGCCCAAATTGTAAAATGGTCTTATCTATTGGCGATTTCGTTCCAATTCACATTCCAAGTAATATTCGGCATGCTAATTACATTGCCGGTTGCCAAATTGCATTATCTCTTATAGTTTCCGAGATATGGAGTATCGATAATTTACACCTTAGGCTCTGCTTCTAACTTGGGCCCAAATTGTAAAATGGCCTTATCTATTGGCGATTTCGTTCCAATTCACATTCCAAGTAATATTCGGCATGCTAATTACATTGCCGGTTGCCAAATTGCATTATCTCTTATAGTTTCCGAGATATGGACTATCGATAATTTACACCTTAGGCTCTGCTTCTAACTTGGGCCCAAATTGTAAAATGGTCTTCTCTATTGGCGATTTCGTTCCAATTCACATTCCAAGTAATATTCGGCATGCTAATTACATTGCCGGTTGCCAAATTGCATTACCACTTATAGTTTCCGAGATATGGACTATCGATAATTTACACCTTAGGCTCTGCTTCTAACTTGGGCCCAAATTGTAAAATGGTCTTACCTATTGGCGATTTCGTTCCAATTCACATTCCAAGTAATATTCGGCATGCTAATTACATTGCCGGTTGCCAAATTGCATTATCTCTTATAGTTTCCGAGATATGGACTATCGATAATTTACACCTTAGGCTCTGCTTCTAACTTGGGCCCAAATTGTAAAATGGTCTTATCTATTGGCGATTTCGTTCCAATTCACATTCCAATTAATATTCGGCATGCTAATTACATTGCCGGTTGCCAAATTGCATTATCTCTTATAGTTTCCGAGATATGGACTATCTATAATTTACACCTTAGGCTCTGCTTCTAACTTGGGCCCAAATTGTAAAATGGTCTTATCTATTGGCGATTCCGTTCCAATTCACATTCCAAGTAATATTCGGCATGCTAATTACATTGCCGGTTGCCAAATTGCATTATCTCTTATAGTTTCCGAGATATGGACTATCGATAATTTACACCTTAGGCTCTGCTTCTAACTTGGGCCCAAATTGTAAAATGGTCTTATCTATTGGCGATTTCGTTCCAATTCACATTCCAAGTAATATTCGGCATGCTAATTACATTGCCGGTTGCCAAATTGCATTATCTCTTATAGTTTCCGAGATATGGACTATCGATAATTTACACCTTAGGCTCTGCTTCTAACTTGGGCCCAAATTGTAAAATGGTCTTATCTATTGGCGATTTCGTTCCAATTCACATTCCAAGTAATATTCGGCATGCTAATTACATTGCCGGTTGCCAAATTGCATTATCTCTTATAGTTTCCGAGATATGGACTATCGATAATTTACACCTTAGGCTCTGCTTCTAACTTGGGCCCAAATTGTAAAATGGTCTTATCTATTGGCGATTTCGTTCCAATTCACATTCCAAGTAATATTCGGCATGCTAATTACATTGCCGGTTGCCAAATTGCATTATCTCTTATAGTTTCCGAGATATGGACTATCGATAATTTACACCTTAGGCTCTGCTTCTAACTTGGGCCCAAATTGTAAAATGGTCTTATCTATTGGCGATTTCGTTCCAATTCACATTCCAAGTAATATTCGGCATGCTAATTACATTGCCGGTTGCCAAATTGCATTATCTCTTATAGTTTCCGAGATATGGACTATCGATAATTTACACCTTAAGCTCTGCTTCTAACTTGGGCCCAAATTGTAAAATGGTCTTATCTATTGGCGATTTCGTTCCAATTCACATTCCAAGTAATATTCGGCATGCTAATTACATTGCCGGTTGTCAAATTGCATTATCTCTTATAGTTTCCGAGATATGGAGTATCGATAATTTACACCTTAGGCTCTGCTTCTAACTTGGGCCCAAATTGTAAAATGGCCTTATCTATTGGCGATTTCGTTCCAATTCACATTCCAAGTAATATTCGGCATGCTAATTACATTGCCGGTTGCGAAATTGCATTATCTCTTATAGTTTCCGAGATATGGACTATCAATAATTTACACCTTAGGCTCTGCTTCTAACTTGGGCCCAAATTGTAAAATGGTCTTATCTATTGGCGATTTCGTTCCAATTCACATTCCAAGTAATATTCGGCATGCTAATTACATTGCCGGTTGCCAAATTGCATTATCTCTTATAGTTTCCGAGATATGGATTATCGATAATTTACACCTTAGGCTCTGCTTCTAACTTGGGCCCAAATTGTAAAATGGTCTTATCTATTGGCGATTTCGTTCCAATTCACATTCCAAGTAATATTCGGCATGCTAATTACATTGCCGGTTGCCAAATTGCATTATCTCTTATAGTTTCCGAGATATGGACTATCGATAATTTACACCTTAGGCTCTGCTTCTAACTTGGGCCCAAATTGTAAAATGGTCTTACCTATTGGCGATTTCGTTCCAATTCACATTCCAAGTAATATTCGGCATGCTAATTACATTGCCGGTTGCCAAATTGCATTATCTCTTATAGTTTCCGAGATATGGACTATCGATAATTTACACCTTAGGCTCTACTTCTAACTTGGGCCCAAATTGTAAAATGGTCTTATCTATTGGCGATTTCGTTCCAATTCACATTCCAATTAATATTCGTCATGCTAATTACATTGCCGGTTGCCAAATTGCATTATCTCTTATAGTTTCCGAGATATGGACTATCGATAATTTACACCTTAGGCTCTGCTTCTAACTTGGGCCCAAATTGTAAAATGGTCTTATCTATTGGCGATTTCGTTCCAATTCACATTCCAAGTAATATTCGGCATGCTAATTACATTGCCGGTTGCCAAATTGCATTATCTCTTATAGTTTCCGAGATATGGACTATCGATAATTTACACCTTAGGCTCTGCTTCTAACTTGGGCCCAAATTGTAAAATGGCCTTATCTATTGGCGATTTCGTTCCAATTCACATTCCAAGTAATATTCGGCATGCTAAATACATTGCCGGTTGCCAAATTGAATTATCTCTTATAGTTTCCGAGATATGGACTATCGATAATTTACACCTTAGGCTCTGCTTCTAACTTGGGCCCAAATTGTAAAATGGTCTTACCTATTGGCGATTTCGTTCCAATTCACATTCCAAGTAATATTCGGCATGCTAATTACATTGCCGGTTGCCAAATTGCATTATCTCTTATAGTTTCCGAGATATGGACTATCGATAATTTACACCTTAGGCTCTGCTTCTAACTTGGGCCCAAATTGTAAAATGGTCTTATCTATTGGCGATTTCGTTCCAATTCACATTCCAAGTAATATTCGGCATGCTAATTACATTGCCGGTTGCGAAATTGCATTATCTCTTATAGTTTCCGAGATATGGACTATCAATAATTTACACCTTAGGCTCTGCTTCTAACTTGGGCCCAAATTGTAAAATGGCCTTATCTATTGGCGATTTCGTTCCAATTCACATTCCAAGTAATATTCGGCATGCTAATTACATTGCCGGTTGCCAAATTGCATTATCTCTTATAGTTTCCGAGATATGGACTATCGATAATTTACACCTTAGGCTCTGCTTCTAACTTGGGCCCAAATTGTAAAATGGTCTTATCTATTGGCGATTTCGTTCCAATTCACATTCCAAGTAATATTCGGCATGCTAATTACATTGCCGGTTGCCAAATTGCATTATCTCTTATAGTTTCCGAGATATGGACTATCGATTATTTACACCTTAGGCTCTACTTCTAACTTGGGCCCAAATTGTAAAATGGTCTTATCTATTGGCGATTTCGTTCCAATTCACATTCCAAGTAATATTCGACATGCTAAATACATTGCCGGTTGCCAAATTGCATTATCTCTTATAGTTTCCGAGATATGGACTATCGATAATTTACACCTTAGGCTCTGCTTCTAACTTGGGCCCAAATTGTAAAATGGTCTTATCTATTGGCGATTTCGTTCCAATTCACATTCCAAGTAATATTCGGCATGCTAATTACATTGCCGGTTGCCAAATTGCATTATCTCTTATAGTTTCCGAGATATGGACTATCGATAATTTACATCTTAGGCTCTGCTTCTAACTTGGGCCCAAATTGTAAAATGGTCTTATCTATTGGCGATTTCGTTCCAATTCACATTCCAAGTAATATTCGGCATGCTAATTACATTGCCGGTTGCCAAATTGCATTATCTCTTATAGTTTCCGAGATATGGACTATCGATAATTTACATCTTAGGCTCTGCTTCTAACTTGGGACCAAATTGTAAAATGGTCTTATCTATTGGCGATTTCGTTCCAATTCACATTCCAAGTAATATTCGGCATGCTAATTACATTGCCGGTTGCCAAATTGCATTATCTCTTATAGTTTCCGAGATATGGACTATCGATAATTTACACCTTATGCTCTGCTTCTAACTTGGGCCCAAATTGTAAAATGGTCTTATCTATTGGCGATTTCGTTCCAATTCACATTCCAAGTAATATTCGGCATGCTAATTACATTGCCGGTTGCCAAATTGCGTTATCTCTTATAGTTTCCGAGATATGGACTATCGATTATTTACACCTTAGGCTCTACTTCTAACTTGGGCCCAAATTGTAAAATGGTCTTATCTATTGGCGATTTCGTTCCAATTCACATTCCAAGTAATATTCGACATGCTAAATACATTGCCGGTTGCCAAATTGCATTATCTCTTATAGTTTCCGAGATATGGACTATCGATAATTTACACCTTAGGCTCTGCTTCTAACTTGGGCCCAAATTGTAAAATGGTCTTATCTATTGGCGATTTCGTTCCAATTCACATTCCAAGTAATATTCGGCATGCTAATTACATTGCCGGTTGCCAAATTGCATTATCTCTTATAGTTTCCGAGATATGGACTATCGATAATTTACATCTTAGGCTCTGCTTCTAACTTGGGCCCAAATTGTAAAATGGTCTTATCTATTGGCGATTTCGTTCCAATTCACATTCCAAGTAATATTCGGCATGCTAATTACATTGCCGGTTGCCAAATTGCATTATCTCTTATAGTTTCCGAGATATGGACTATCGATAATTTACATCTTAGGCTCTGCTTCTAACTTGGGCCCAAATTGTAAAATGGTCTTATCTATTGGCGATTTCGTTCCAATTCACATTCCAAGTAATATTCGGCATGCTAATTACATTGCCGGTTGCCAAATTGCATTATCTCTTATAGTTTCCGAGATATGGACTATCGATAATTTACACCTTAGGCTCTGCTTCTAACTTGGGCCCAAATTGTAAAATGGTCTTATCTATTGGCGATTTCGTCCCAATTCACATTCCAAGTGATATTCGGCATGCTAATTACATTGCCGGTTGCGAAATTGCATTATCTCTTATAGTTTCCGAGATATGGACTATCAATAATTTACACCTTAGGCTCTGCTTCTAACTTGGGCCCAAATTGTAAAATGGTCTTATCTATTGGCGATTTCGTTCCAATTCACATTCCAAGTAATATTCGGCATGCTAATTACATTGCCGGTTGCCAAATTGCATTATCTCTTATAGTTTCCGAGATATGGACTATCGATAATTTACACCTTAGGCTCTGCTTCTAACTTGGGCCCAAATTGTAAAATGGTCTTATCTATTGGCGATTTCGTTCCAATTCACATTCCAAGTAATATTCGGCATGCTAATTACATTGCCGGTTGCCAAATTGCATTATCTCTTATAGTTTCCGAGATATGGACTATCGATAATTTACACTTTAGGCTCTGCTTCTAACTTGGGCCCAAATTGTAAAATGGTCTTATCTATTGGCGATTTCGTTCCAATTCACATTCCAAGTAATATTCGGCATGCTAATTACATTGCCGGTTGCCAAATTGCATTATCTCTTATAGTTTCCGAGATATGGACTATCGATAACTTACACCTTAGGCTCTGCTTCTAACTTGGGCCCAAATTGTAAAATGGTCTTATCTATTGGCGATTTCGTTCCAATTCACATTCCAAGTAATATTCGGCATGCTAATTACATTGCCGGTTGCCAAATTGCATTATCTCTTATAGTTTCCGAGATATGGACTATCGATAATTTACACCTTAGGCTCTGCTTCTAACTTGGGCCCAAATTGTAAAATGGTCTTATCTATTGGCGATTTCGTTCCAATTCACACTCCAAGTAATATTCGGCATGCTAATTACACTGCCGGTTGCGAAATTGCAATATCTCTTATAGTTTCCGAGATATGGACTATCAATAATTTACACCTTAGGCTCTGCTTCTAACTTGGGCCCAAATTGTAAAATGGTCTTATCTATTGGCGATTTCGTTCCAATTCACATTCCAAGTAATATTCGGCATGCTAATTACATTGCCGGTTGCCAAATTGCATTATCTCTAATAGTTTCCGAGATATGGACTATCGATAATTTACACCTTAGGCTCTGCTTCTAACTTGGGCCCAAGTTGTAAAATGGTCTTATCTATTGGCGATTTCGTTCCAATTCACATTCCAAGTAATATTCGGCATGCTAATTACATTGCCGGTTGCCAAATTGCATTATCTCTTATAGTTTCCGAGATATGGACTATCGATAATTTACACCTTAGGCTCTGCTTCTAACTTGGGCCCAAATTGTAAAATGGTCTTCTCTATTGGCGATTTCGTTCCAATTCACATTCCAAGTAATATTCGGCATGCTAATTACATTGCCGGTTGCCAAATTGCATTACCACTTATAGTTTCCGAGATATGGACTATCGATAATTTACACCTTAGGCTCTGCTTCTAACTTGGGCCCAAATTGTAAAATGGTCTTATCTATTGGCGATTTCGTTCCAATTCATATTCCAAGTAATATTCGGCATGCTAATTACATTGCCGGTTGCCAAATTGCATTATCTCTTATAGTTTCCGAGATATGGACTATCGATAATTTACACCTTAGGCTCTGCTTCTAACTTGGGCCCAAATTGTAAAATGGTCTTCTCTATTGGCGATTTCGTTCCAATTCACATTCCAAGTAATATTCGGCATGCTAATTACATTGCCGGTTGCCAAATTGCATTATCTCTTATAGTTTCCGACATATGGACTATCAATAATTTACACCTTAGGCTCTGCTTCTAACTTGGGCCCAAATTGTAAAATGGCCTTATCTATTGGCGATTTCGTTCCAATTCACATTCCAAGTAATATTCGGCATGCTAATTACATTGCCGGTTGCCAAATTGAATTATCTCTTATAGTTTCCGAGATATGGACTCTCGATAATTTACACCTTAGGCTCTGCTTCTAACTTGGGCCCAAATTGTAAAATGGTCTTACCTATTGGCGATTTCGTTCCAATTCACATTCCAAGTAATATTCGGCATGCTAATTACATTGCCGGTTGCCAAATTGCATTATCTCTTATAGTTTCCGAGATATGGACTATCGATAATTTACACCTTAGGCTCTGCTTCTAACTTGGGCCCAAATTGTAAAATGGTCTTTTCTATTGGCGATTTCGTTCCAATTCACATTCCAATTAATATTCGGCATGCTAATTACATTGCCGGTTGCCAAATTGCATTATCTCTTATAGTTTCCGAGATATGGACTATCGATAATTTACACCTTAGGCTCTGCTTCTAACTTGGGCCCAAATTGTAAAATGGTCTTATCTATTGGCGATTCCGTTCCAATTCACATTCCATGTAATATTCGGCATGCTAATTACATTGCCGGTTGCCAAATTGCATTATCTCTTATAGTTTCCGAGATATGGACTATCGATAATTTACACCTTAGGCTCTGCTTCTAACTTGGGCCCAAATTGTAAAATGGTCTTATCTATTGGCGATTTCGCTCCAATTCACATTCCAAGTAATATTCGGCATGCTAATTACATTGCCGGTTGCCAAATTGCATTATCTCTTATAGTTTCCGAGATATGGACTATCGATAATTTACACCTTAGGCTCTGCTTCTAACTTGGGCCCAAATTGTAAAATGGTCTTATCTATTGGCGATTTCGTTCCAATTCACATTCCAAGTAATATTCGGCATGCTAATTACATTGCCGGTTGCCAAATTGAATTATCTCTTATAGTTTCCGAGATATGGACTATCGATAATTTACACCTTAGGCTCTGCTTCTAACTTGGGCCCAAATTGTAAAATGGTCTTACCTATTGGCGATTTCGTTCCAATTCACATTCCAAGTAATATTCGGCATGCTAATTACATTGCCGGTTGCCAAATTGCATTATCTCTTATAGTTTCCGAGATATGGACTATCGATAATTTACACCTTACGCTCTGCTTCTAACTTGGGCCCAAATTGTAAAATGGTCTTATCTATTGGCGATTTCGTTCCAATTCACATTCCAAGTAATATTCGGCATGCTAATTACATTGCCGGTTGCCAAATTGCATTATCTCTTATAGTTTCCGAGATATGGACTATCGATAATTTACACCTTAGGCTCTGCTTCTAACTTGGGCCCAAATTGTAAAATGGTCTTATCTATTGGCGATTTCCTTCCAATTCACATTCCAAGTAATATTCGGCATGCTAATTACATTGCCGGTTGTCAAATTGCATTATCTCTTATAGTTTCCGAGATATGGACTATCGATAATTTACACCTTAGGCTCTGCTTCTAACTTGGGCCCAAATTGTAAAATGGTCTTATCTATTGGCGATTTCGTTCCAATTCACATTCCAAGTAATATTCGGCATGCTAATTACATTGCCGGTTGCCAAATTGCATTATCTCTTATAGTTTCCGAGATATGGACTATCGATAATTTACACCTTAGGCTCTGCTTCTAACTTGGGCCCAAATTGTAAAATGGTCTTATCTATTGGCGATTTCGTTCCAATTCATATTCCAAGTAATATTCGGCATGCTAATTACATTGCCGGTTGCCAAATTGCATTATCTCTTATAGTTTCCGAGATATGGACTATCGATAATTTACACCTTAGGCTCTGCTTCTAACTTGGGCCCAAATTGTAAAATGGTCTTATCTATTGGCGATTTCGTTCCAATTCACATTCCAAGTAATATTCGGCATGCTAATTACATTGCCGGTTGCCAAATTGCATTATCTCTTATAGTTTCCGAGATATGGACTATCGATAATTTACACCTTAGGCTCTGCTTCTAACTTGGGCCCAAATTGTAAAATGGTCTTATCTATTGGCGATTTCGTTCCAATTCACATTCCAAGTAATATTCGGCATGCTAATTACATTGCCGGTTGCCAAATTGCATTATCTCTTATAGTTTCCGAGATATGGACTATCGATAATTTACACTTTAGGCTCTGCTTCTAACTTGGGCCCAAATTGTAAAATGGTCTTATCTATTGGCGATTTCGTTCCAATTCACATTCCAAGTAATATTCGGCATGCTAATTACATTGCCGGTTGCCAAATTGCATTATCTCTTATAGTTTCCGAGATATGGACTATCGATAACTTACACCTTAGGCTCTGCTTCTAACTTGGGCCCAAATTGTAAAATGGTCTTATCTATTGGCGATTTCGTTCCAATTCACATTCCAAGTAATATTCGGCATGCTAATTACATTGCCGGTTGCCAAATTGCATTATCTCTTATAGTTTCCGAGATATGGACTATCGATAATTTACACCTTAGGCTCTGCTTCTAACTTGGGCCCAAATTGTAAAATGGTCTTATCTATTGGCGATTTCGTTCCAATTCACACTCCAAGTAATATTCGGCATGCTAATTACACTGCCGGTTGCGAAATTGCAATATCTCTTATAGTTTCCGAGATATGGACTATCAATAATTTACACCTTAGGCTCTGCTTCTAACTTGGGCCCAAATTGTAAAATGGTCTTATCTATTGGCGATTTCGTTCCAATTCACATTCCAAGTAATATTCGGCATGCTAATTACATTGCCGGTTGCCAAATTGCATTATCTCTTATAGTTTCCGAGATATGGACTATCGATAATTTACACCTTAGGCTCTGCTTCTAACTTGGGCCCAAGTTGTAAAATGGTCTTATCTATTGGCGATTTCGTTCCAATTCACATTCCAAGTAATATTCGGCATGCTAATTACATTGCCGGTTGCCAAATTGCATTATCTCTTATAGTTTCCGAGATATGGACTATCGATAATTTACACCTTAGGCTCTGCTTCTAACTTGGGCCCAAATTGTAAAATGGTCTTCTCTATTGGCGATTTCGTTCCAATTCACATTCCAAGTAATATTCGGCATGCTAATTACATTGCCGGTTGCCAAATTGCATTACCACTTATAGTTTCCGAGATATGGACTATCGATAATTTACACCTTAGGCTCTGCTTCTAACTTGGGCCCAAATTGTAAAATGGTCTTATCTATTGGCGATTTCGTTCCAATTCATATTCCAAGTAATATTCGGCATGCTAATTACATTGCCGGTTGCCAAATTGCATTATCTCTTATAGTTTCCGAGATATGGACTATCGATAATTTACACCTTAGGCTCTGCTTCTAACTTGGGCCCAAATTGTAAAATGGTCTTCTCTATTGGCGATTTCGTTCCAATTCACATTCCAAGTAATATTCGGCATGCTAATTACATTGCCGGTTGCCAAATTGCATTATCTCTTATAGTTTCCGAGATATGGACTCTCGATAATTTACACCTTAGGCTCTGCTTCTAACTTGGGCCCAAATTGTAAAATGGTCTTACCTATTGGCGATTTCGTTCCAATTCACATTCCAAGTAATATTCGGCATGCTAATTACATTGCCGGTTGCCAAATTGCATTATCTCTTATAGTTTCCGAGATATGGACTATCGATAATTTACACCTTAGGCTCTGCTTCTAACTTGGGCCCAAATTGTAAAATGGTCTTTTCTATTGGCGATTTCGTTCCAATTCACATTCCAATTAATATTCGGCATGCTAATTACATTGCCGGTTGCCAAATTGCATTATCTCTTATAGTTTCCGAGATATGGACTATCGATAATTTACACCTTAGGCTCTGCTTCTAACTTGGGCCCAAATTGTAAAATGGTCTTATCTATTGGCGATTCCGTTCCAATTCACATTCCATGTAATATTCGGCATGCTAATTACATTGCCGGTTGCCAAATTGCATTATCTCTTATAGTTTCCGAGATATGGACTATCGATAATTTACACCTTAGGCTCTGCTTCTAACTTGGGCCCAAATTGTAAAATGGTCTTATCTATTGGCGATTTCGCTCCAATTCACATTCCAAGTAATATTCGGCATGCTAATTACATTGCCGGTTGCCAAATTGCATTATCTCTTATAGTTTCCGAGATATGGACTATCGATAATTTACACCTTAGGCTCTGCTTCTAACTTGGGCCCAAATTGTAAAATGGTCTTATCTATTGGCGATTTCGTTCCAATTCACATTCCAAGTAATATTCGGCATGCTAATTACATTGCCGGTTGCCAAATTGAATTATCTCTTATAGTTTCCGAGATATGGACTATCGATAATTTACACCTTAGGCTCTGCTTCTAACTTGGGCCCAAATTGTAAAATGGTCTTACCTATTGGCGATTTCGTTCCAATTCACATTCCAAGTAATATTCGGCATGCTAATTACATTGCCGGTTGCCAAATTGCATTATCTCTTATAGTTTCCGAGATATGGACTATCGATAATTTACACCTTACGCTCTGCTTCTAACTTGGGCCCAAATTGTAAAATGGTCTTATCTATTGGCGATTTCGTTCCAATTCACATTCCAAGTAATATTCGGCATGCTAATTACATTGCCGGTTGCCAAATTGCATTATCTCTTATAGTTTCCGAGATATGGACTATCGATAATTTACACCTTAGGCTCTGCTTCTAACTTGGGCCCAAATTGTAAAATGGTCTTATCTATTGGCGATTTCGTTCCAATTCACATTCCAAGTAATATTCGGCATGCTAATTACATTGCCGGTTGTCAAATTGCATTATCTCTTATAGTTTCCGAGATATGGACTATCGATAATTTACACCTTAGGCTCTGCTTCTAACTTGGGCCCAAATTGTAAAATGGTCTTATCTATTGGCGATTTCGTTCCAATTCACATTCCAAGTAATATTCGGCATGCTAATTACATTGCCGGTTGCCAAATTGCATTATCTCTTATAGTTTCCGAGATATGGACTATCGATAATTTACACCTTAGGCTCTGCTTCTAACTTGGGCCCAAATTGTAAAATGGTCTTATCTATTGGCGATTTCGTTCCAATTCATATTCCAAGTAATATTCGGCATGCTAATTACATTGCCGGTTGCCAAATTGCATTATCTCTTATAGTTTCCGAGATATGGACTATCGATAATTTACACCTTAGGCTCTGCTTCTAACTTGGGCCCAAATTGTAAAATGGTCTTATCTATTGGCGATTTCGTTCCAATTCACATTCCAAGTAATATTCGGCATGCTAATTACATTGCCGGTTGCCAAATTGCATTATCTCTTATAGTTTCCGAGATATGGACTATCGATAATTTACACCTTAAGCTCTGCTTCTAACTTGGGCCCAAATTGTAAAATGGTCTTATCTATTGGCGATTTCGTTCCAATTCACATTCCAAGTAATATTCGGCATGCTAATTACATTGCCGGTTGCCAAATTGCATTATCTCTTATAGTTTCCGAGATATGGAGTATCGATAATTTACACCTTAGGCTCTGCTTCTAACTTGGGCCCAAATTGTAAAATGGCCTTATCTATTGGCGATTTCGTTCCAATTCACATTCCAAGTAATATTCGGCATGCTAATTACATTGCCGGTTGCCAAATTGCATTATCTCTTATAGTTTCCGAGATATGGACTATCGATAATTTACACCTTAGGCTCTGCTTCTAACTTGGGCCCAAATTGTAAAATGGTCTTATCTATTGGCGATTTCGTTCCAATTCACATTCCAAGTAATATTCGGCATGCTAATTACATTGCCGGTTGCGAAATTGCATTATCTCTTATAGTTTCCGAGATATGGACTATCAATAATTTACACCTTAGGCTCTGCTTCTAACTTGGGCCCAAATTGTAAAATGGTCTTATCTATTGGCGATTTCGTTCCAATTCACATTCCAAGTAATATTCGGCATGCTAATTACATTGTCGGTTGCCAAATTGCATTATCTCTTATAGTTTCCGACATATGGACTATCAATAATTTACACCTTAGGCTCTGCTTCTAACTTGGGCCCAAATTGTAAAATGGTCTTATCTATTGGCGATTTCGTTCCAATTCACATTCCAAGTAATATTCGGCATGCTAATTACATTGCCGGTTGCCAAATTGCATTATCTCTTATAGTTTCCGAGATATGGACTATCGATAATTTACACCTTAGGCTCTGCTTCTAACTTGGGCCCAAATTGTAAAATGGTCTTATCTATTAGCGATTTCGTTCCAATTCACATTCCAAGTAATATTCGGCATGCTAATTACATTGCCGGTTGCGAAATTGCATTATCTCTTATAGTTTCCGAGATATGGACTATCAATAATTTACACCTTAGGCTCTGCTTCTAACTTGGGCCCAAATTGTAAAATGGTCTTATCTATTGGCGATTTCGTTCCAATTCACATTCCAAGTAATATTCGGCATGCTAATTACATTGCCGGTTGCCAAATTGCATTATCTCTTATAGTTTCCGAGATATGGACTATCGATAATTTACACCTTAGGCTCTGCTTCTAACTTGGGCCCAAATTGTAAAATGGTCTTATCTATTGGCGATTTCGTTCCAATTCACATTCCAAGTAATATTCGGCATGCTAATTACATTGCCGGTTGCCAAATTGCATTATCTCTTATAGTTTCCGAGATATGGACTATCGATAATTTACACCTTAGGCTCTGCTTCTAACTTGGGCCCAAATTGTAAAATGGTCTTATCTATTGGCGATTTCGTTCCAATTCACATTCCAAGTAATATTCGGCATGCTAATTACATTGCCGGTTGCCAAATTGCATTATCTCTTATAGTTTCCGAGATATGGACTATCGATAATTTACACCTTAAGCTCTGCTTCTAACTTGGGCCCAAATTGTAAAATGGTCTTATCTATTGGCGATTTCGTTCCAATTCACATTCCAAGTAATATTCGGCATGCTAATTACATTGCCGGTTGCCAAATTGCATTATCTCTTATAGTTTCCGAGATATGCAGTATCGATAATTTACACCTTAGGCTCTGCTTCTAACTTGGGCCCAAATTGTAAAATGGCCTTATCTATTAGCGATTTCGTTCCAATTCACATTCCAAGTAATATTCGGCATGCTAATTACATTGCCGGTTGCGAAATTGCATTATCTCTTATAGTTTCCGAGATATGGACTATCAATAATTTACACCTTAGGCTCTGCTTCTAACTTGGGCCCAAATTGTAAAATGGTCTTATCTATTGGCGATTTCGTTCCAATTCACATTCCAAGTAATATTCGGCATGCTAATTACATTGCCGGTTGCCAAATTGCATTATCTCTTATAGTTTCCGAGATATGGATTATCGATAATTTACACCTTAGGCTCTGCTTCTAACTTGGGCCCAAATTGTAAAATGGTCTTATCTATTGGCGATTTCGTTCCAATTCACATTCCAAGTAATATTCGGCATGCTAATTACATTGCCGGTTGCCAAATTGCATTATCTCTTATAGTTTCCGAGATATGGACTATCGATAATTTACACCTTAGGCTCTGCTTCTAACTTGGGCCCAAATTGTAAAATGGTCTTACCTATTGGCGATTTCGTTCCAATTCACATTCCAAGTAATATTCGGCATGCTAATTACATTGCCGGTTGCCAAATTGCATTATCTCTTATAGTTTCCGAGATATGGACTATCGATAATTTACACCTTAGGCTCTACTTCTAACTTGGGCCCAAATTGTAAAATGGTCTTATCTATTGGCGATTTCGTTCCAATTCACATTCCAATTAATATTCGTCATGCTAATTACATTGCCGGTTGCCAAATTGCATTATCTCTTATAGTTTCCGAGATATGGACTATCGATAATTTACACCTTAGGCTCTGCTTCTAACTTGGGCCCAAATTGTAAAATGGTCTTATCTATTGGCGATTTCGTTCCAATTCACATTCCAAGTAATATTCGGCATGCTAATTACATTGCCGGTTGCCAAATTGCATTATCTCTTATAGTTTCCGAGATATGGACTATCGATAATTTACACCTTAGGCTCTGCTTCTAACTTGGGCCCAAATTGTAAAATGGCCTTATCTATTGGCGATTTCGTTCCAATTCACATTCCAAGTAATATTCGGCATGCTAATTACATTGCCGGTTGCCAAATTGAATTATCTCTTATAGTTTCCGAGATATGGACTATCGATAATTTACACCTTAGGCTCTGCTTCTAACTTGGGCCCAAATTGTAAAATGGTCTTACCTATTGGCGATTTCGTTCCAATTCACATTCCAAGTAATATTCGGCATGCTAATTACATTGCCGGTTGCCAAATTGCATTATCTCTTATAGTTTCCGAGATATGGACTATCGATAATTTACACCTTAGGCTCTGCTTCTAACTTGGGCCCAAATTGTAAAATGGTCTTATCTATTGGCGATTTCGTTCCAATTCACATTCCAAGTAATATTCGGCATGCTAATTACATTGCCGGTTGCGAAATTGCATTATCTCTTATAGTTTCCGAGATATGGACTATCAATAATTTACACCTTAGGCTCTGCTTCTAACTTGGGCCCAAATTGTAAAATGGCCTTATCTATTGGCGATTTCGTTCCAATTCACATTCCAAGTAATATTCGGCATGCTAATTACATTGCCGGTTGCCAAATTGCATTATCTCTTATAGTTTCCGAGATATGGACTATCGATAATTTACACCTTAGGCTCTGCTTCTAACTTGGGCCCAAATTGTAAAATGGTCTTATCTATTGGCGATTTCGTTCCAATTCACATTCCAAGTAATATTCGGCATGCTAATTACATTGCCGGTTGCCAAATTGCATTATCTCTTATAGTTTCCGAGATATGGACTATCGATTATTTACACCTTAGGCTCTACTTCTAACTTGGGCCCAAATTGTAAAATGGTCTTATCTATTGGCGATTTCGTTCCAATTCACATTCCAAGTAATATTCGACATGCTAAATACATTGCCGGTTGCCAAATTGCATTATCTCTTATAGTTTCCGAGATATGGACTATCGATAATTTACACCTTAGGCTCTGCTTCTAACTTGGGCCCAAATTGTAAAATGGTCTTATCTATTGGCGATTTCGTTCCAATTCACATTCCAAGTAATATTCGGCATGCTAATTACATTGCCGGTTGCCAAATTGCATTATCTCTTATAGTTTCCGAGATATGGACTATCGATAATTTACATCTTAGGCTCTGCTTCTAACTTGGGCCCAAATTGTAAAATGGTCTTATCTATTGGCGATTTCGTTCCAATTCACATTCCAAGTAATATTCGGCATGCTAATTACATTGCCGGTTGCCAAATTGCATTATCTCTTATAGTTTCCGAGATATGGACTATCGATAATTTACATCTTAGGCTCTGCTTCTAACTTGGGACCAAATTGTAAAATGGTCTTATCTATTGGCGATTTCGTTCCAATTCACATTCCAAGTAATATTCGGCATGCTAATTACATTGCCGGTTGCCAAATTGCATTATCTCTTATAGTTTCCGAGATATGGACTATCGATAATTTACACCTTATGCTCTGCTTCTAACTTGGGCCCAAATTGTAAAATGGTCTTATCTATTGGCGATTTCGTTCCAATTCACATTCCAAGTAATATTCGGCATGCTAATTACATTGCCGGTTGCCAAATTGCATTATCTCTTATAGTTTCCGAGATATGGACTATCGATTATTTACACCTTAGGCTCTACTTCTAACTTGGGCCCAAATTGTAAAATGGTCTTATCTATTGGCGATTTCGTTCCAATTCACATTCCAAGTAATATTCGACATGCTAAATACATTGCCGGTTGCCAAATTGCATTATCTCTTATAGTTTCCGAGATATGGACTATCGATAATTTACACCTTAGGCTCTGCTTCTAACTTGGGCCCAAATTGTAAAATGGTCTTATCTATTGGCGATTTCGTTCCAATTCACATTCCAAGTAATATTCGGCATGCTAATTACATTGCCGGTTGCCAAATTGCATTATCTCTTATAGTTTCCGAGATATGGACTATCGATAATTTACATCTTAGGCTCTGCTTCTAACTTGGGCCCAAATTGTAAAATGGTCTTATCTATTGGCGATTTCGTTCCAATTCACATTCCAAGTAATATTCGGCATGCTAATTACATTGCCGGTTGCCAAATTGCATTATCTCTTATAGTTTCCGAGATATGGACTATCGATAATTTACACCTTAGGCTCTGCTTCTAACTTGGGCCCAAATTGTAAAATGGTCTTATCTATTGGCGATTTCGTTCCAATTCATATTCCAAGTAATATTCGGCATGCTAATTACATTGCCGGTTGCCAAATTGCATTATCTCTTATAGTTTCCGAGATATGGACTATCGATAATTTACACCTTAGGCTCTGCTTCTAACTTGGGCCCAAATTGTAAAATGGTCTTATCTATTGGCGATTTCGTTCCAATTCACATTCCAAGTAATATTCGGCATGCTAATTACATTGCCGGTTGCCAAATTGCATTATCTCTTATAGTTTCCGAGATATGGACTATCGATAATTTACACCTTAAGCTCTGCTTCTAACTTGGGCCCAAATTGTAAAATGGTCTTATCTATTGGCGATTTCGTTCCAATTCACATTCCAAGTAATATTCGGCATGCTAATTACATTGCCGGTTGCCAAATTGCATTATCTCTTATAGTTTCCGAGATATGGAGTATCGATAATTTACACCTTAGGCTCTGCTTCTAACTTGGGCCCAAATTGTAAAATGGCCTTATCTATTGGCGATTTCGTTCCAATTCACATTCCAAGTAATATTCGGCATGCTAATTACATTGCCGGTTGCCAAATTGCATTATCTCTTATAGTTTCCGAGATATGGACTATCGATAATTTACACCTTAGGCTCTGCTTCTAACTTGGGCCCAAATTGTAAAATGGTCTTATCTATTGGCGATTTCGTTCCAATTCACATTCCAAGTAATATTCGGCATGCTAATTACATTGCCGGTTGCGAAATTGCATTATCTCTTATAGTTTCCGAGATATGGACTATCAATAATTTACACCTTAGGCTCTGCTTCTAACTTGGGCCCAAATTGTAAAATGGTCTTATCTATTGGCGATTTCGTTCCAATTCACATTCCAAGTAATATTCGGCATGCTAATTACATTGCCGGTTGCCAAATTGCATTATCTCTTATAGTTTCCGACATATGGACTATCAATAATTTACACCTTAGGCTCTGCTTCTAACTTGGGCCCAAATTGTAAAATGGTCTTATCTATTGGCGATTTCGTTCCAATTCACATTCCAAGTAATATTCGGCATGCTAATTACATTGCCGGTTGCCAAATTGCATTATCTCTTATAGTTTCCGAGATATGGACTATCGATAATTTACACCTTAGGCTCTGCTTCTAACTTGGGCCCAAATTGTAAAATGGTCTTATCTATTAGCGATTTCGTTCCAATTCACATTCCAAGTAATATTCGGCATGCTAATTACATTGCCGGTTGCGAAATTGCATTATCTCTTATAGTTTCCGAGATATGGACTATCAATAATTTACACCTTAGGCTCTGCTTCTAACTTGGGCCCAAATTGTAAAATGGTCTTATCTATTGGCGATTTCGTTCCAATTCACATTCCAAGTAATATTCGGCATGCTAATTACATTGCCGGTTGCCAAATTGCATTATCTCTTATAGTTTCCGAGATATGGACTATCGATAATTTACACCTTAGGCTCTGCTTCTAACTTGGGCCCAAATTGTAAAATGGTCTTATCTATTGGCGATTTCGTTCCAATTCACATTCCAAGTAATATTCGGCATGCTAATTACATTGCCGGTTGACAAATTACATTATCTCTTGTAGTTTCCGAGATATGGACTATCGATAATTTACACCTTAGGCTCTGCTTCTAACTTGGGCCCAAATTGTAAAATGGTCTTATCTATTGGCGATTTCGTTCCAATTCACATTCCAAGTAATATTCGGCATGCTAATTACATTGCCGGTTGCCAAATTGCATTATCTCTTATAGTTTCCGAGATATGGACTATCGATAATTTACACCTTAAGCTCTGCTTCTAACTTGGGCCCAAATTGTAAAATGGTCTTATCTATTGGCGATTTCGTTCCAATTCACATTCCAAGTAATATTCGGCATGCTAATTACATTGCCGGTTGCCAAATTGCATTATCTCTTATAGTTTCCGAGATATGCAGTATCGATAATTTACACCTTAGGCTCTGCTTCTAACTTGGGCCCAAATTGTAAAATGGCCTTATCTATTAGCGATTTCGTTCCAATTCACATTCCAAGTAATATTCGGCATGCTAATTACATTGCCGGTTGCGAAATTGCATTATCTCTTATAGTTTCCGAGATATGGACTATCAATAATTTACACCTTAGGCTCTGCTTCTAACTTGGGCCCAAATTGTAAAATGGTCTTATCTATTGGCGATTTCGTTCCAATTCACATTCCAAGTAATATTCGGCATGCTAATTACATTGCCGGTTGCCAAATTGCATTATCTCTTATAGTTTCCGAGATATGGATTATCGATAATTTACACCTTAGGCTCTGCTTCTAACTTGGGCCCAAATTGTAAAATGGTCTTATCTATTGGCGATTTCGTTCCAATTCACATTCCAAGTAATATTCGGCATGCTAATTACATTGCCGGTTGCCAAATTGCATTATCTCTTATAGTTTCCGAGATATGGACTATCGATAATTTACACCTTAGGCTCTGCTTCTAACTTGGGCCCAAATTGTAAAATGGTCTTACCTATTGGCGATTTCGTTCCAATTCACATTCCAAGTAATATTCGGCATGCTAATTACATTGCCGGTTGCCAAATTGCATTATCTCTTATAGTTTCCGAGATATGGACTATCGATAATTTACACCTTAGGCTCTACTTCTAACTTGGGCCCAAATTGTAAAATGGTCTTATCTATTGGCGATTTCGTTCCAATTCACATTCCAATTAATATTCGTCATGCTAATTACATTGCCGGTTGCCAAATTGCATTATCTCTTATAGTTTCCGAGATATGGACTATCGATAATTTACACCTTAGGCTCTGCTTCTAACTTGGGCCCAAATTGTAAAATGGTCTTATCTATTGGCGATTTCGTTCCAATTCACATTCCAAGTAATATTCGGCATGCTAATTACATTGCCGGTTGCCAAATTGCATTATCTCTTATAGTTTCCGAGATATGGACTATCGATAATTTACACCTTAGGCTCTGCTTCTAACTTGGGCCCAAATTGTAAAATGGCCTTATCTATTGGCGATTTCGTTCCAATTCACATTCCAAGTAATATTCGGCATGCTAATTACATTGCCGGTTGCCAAATTGAATTATCTCTTATAGTTTCCGAGATATGGACTATCGATAATTTACACCTTAGGCTCTGCTTCTAACTTGGGCCCAAATTGTAAAATGGTCTTACCTATTGGCGATTTCGTTCCAATTCACATTCCAAGTAATATTCGGCATGCTAATTACATTGCCGGTTGCCAAATTGCATTATCTCTTATAGTTTCCGAGATATGGACTATCGATAATTTACACCTTAGGCTCTGCTTCTAACTTGGGCCCAAATTGTAAAATGGTCTTATCTATTGGCGATTTCGTTCCAATTCACATTCCAAGTAATATTCGGCATGCTAATTACATTGCCGGTTGCGAAATTGCATTATCTCTTATAGTTTCCGAGATATGGACTATCAATAATTTACACCTTAGGCTCTGCTTCTAACTTGGGCCCAAATTGTAAAATGGCCTTATCTATTGGCGATTTCGTTCCAATTCACATTCCAAGTAATATTCGGCATGCTAATTACATTGCCGGTTGCCAAATTGCATTATCTCTTATAGTTTCCGAGATATGGACTATCGATAATTTACACCTTAGGCTCTGCTTCTAACTTGGGCCCAAATTGTAAAATGGTCTTATCTATTGGCGATTTCGTTCCAATTCACATTCCAAGTAATATTCGGCATGCTAATTACATTGCCGGTTGCCAAATTGCATTATCTCTTATAGTTTCCGAGATATGGACTATCGATTATTTACACCTTAGGCTCTACTTCTAACTTGGGCCCAAATTGTTAAATGGTCTTATCTATTGGCGATTTCGTTCCAATTCACATTCCAAGTAATATTCGACATGCTAAATACATTGCCGGTTGCCAAATTGCATTATCTCTTATAGTTTCCGAGATATGGACTATCGATAATTTACACCTTAGGCTCTGCTTCTAACTTGGGCCCAAATTGTAAAATGGTCTTATCTATTGGCGATTTCGTTCCAATTCACATTCCAAGTAATATTCGGCATGCTAATTACATTGCCGGTTGCCAAATTGCATTATCTCTTATAGTTTCCGAGATATGGACTATCGATAATTTACATCTTAGGCTCTGCTTCTAACTTGGGCCCAAATTGTAAAATGGTCTTATCTATTGGCGATTTCGTTCCAATTCACATTCCAAGTAATATTCGGCATGCTAATTACATTGCCGGTTGCCAAATTGCATAATCTCTTATAGTTTCCGAGATATGGACTATCGATAATTTACATCTTAGGCTCTGCTTCTAACTTGGGACCAAATTGTAAAATGGTCTTATCTATTGGCGATTTCGTTCCAATTCACATTCCAAGTAATATTCGGCATGCTAATTACATTGCCGGTTGCCAAATTGCATTATCTCTTATAGTTTCCGAGATATGGACTATCGATAATTTACACCTTATGCTCTGCTTCTAACTTGGGCCCAAATTGTAAAATGGTCTTATCTATTGGCGATTTCGTTCCAATTCACATTCCAAGTAATATTCGGCATGCTAATTACATTGCCGGTTGCCAAATTGCATTATCTCTTATAGTTTCCGAGATATGGACTATCGATTATTTACACCTTAGGCTCTACTTCTAACTTGGGCCCAAATTGTAAAATGGTCTTATCTATTGGCGATTTCGTTCCAATTCACATTCCAAGTAATATTCGACATGCTAAATACATTGCCGGTTGCCAAATTGCATTATCTCTTATAGTTTCCGAGATATGGACTATCGATAATTTACACCTTAGGCTCTGCTTCTAACTTGGGCCCAAATTGTAAAATGGTCTTATCTATTGGCGATTTCGTTCCAATTCACATTCCAAGTAATATTCGGCATGCTAATTACATTGCCGGTTGCCAAATTGCATTATCTCTTATAGTTTCCGAGATATGGACTATCGATAATTTACATCTTAGGCTCTGCTTCTAACTTGGGCCCAAATTGTAAAATGGTCTTATCTATTGGCGATTTCGTTCCAATTCACATTCCAAGTAATATTCGGCATGCTAATTACATTGCCGGTTGCCAAATTGCATTATCTCTTATAGTTTCCGAGATATGGACTATCGATAATTTACATCTTAGGCTCTGCTTCTAACTTGGGCCCAAATTGTAAAATGGTCTTATCTATTGGCGATTTCGTTCCAATTCACATTCCAAGTAATATTCGGCATGCTAATTACATTGCCGGTTGCCAAATTGCATTATCTCTTATAGTTTCCGAGATATGGACTATCGATAATTTACACCTTAGGCTCTGCTTCTAACTTGGGCCCAAATTGTAAAATGGTCTTATCTATTGGCGATTTCGTCCCAATTCACATTCCAAGTGATATTCGGCATGCTAATTACATTGCCGGTTGCGAAATTGCATTATCTCTTATAGTTTCCGAGATATGGACTATCAATAATTTACACCTTAGGCTCTGCTTCTAACTTGGGCCCAAATTGTAAAATGGTCTTATCTATTGGCGATTTCGTTCCAATTCACATTCCAAGTAATATTCGGCATGCTAATTACATTGCCGGTTGCCAAATTGCATTATCTCTTATAGTTTCCGAGATATGGACTATCGATAATTTACACCTTAGGCTCTGCTTCTAACTTGGGCCCAAATTGTAAAATGGTCTTATCTATTGGCGATTTCGTTCCAATTCACATTCCAAGTAATATTCGGCATGCTAATTACATTGCCGGTTGCCAAATTGCATTATCTCTTATAGTTTCCGAGATATGGACTATCGATAATTTACACTTTAGGCTCTGCTTCTAACTTGGGCCCAAATTGTAAAATGGTCTTATCTATTGGCGATTTCGTTCCAATTCACATTCCAAGTAATATTCGGCATGCTAATTACATTGCCGGTTGCCAAATTGCATTATCTCTTATAGTTTCCGAGATATGGACTATCGATAACTTACACCTTAGGCTCTGCTTCTAACTTGGGCCCAAATTGTAAAATGGTCTTATCTATTGGCGATTTCGTTCCAATTCACATTCCAAGTAATATTCGGCATGCTAATTACATTGCCGGTTGCCAAATTGCATTATCTCTTATAGTTTCCGAGATATGGACTATCGATAATTTACACCTTAGGCTCTACTTCTAACTTGGGCCCAAATTGTAAAATGGTCTTATCTATTGGCGATTTCGTTCCAATTCACATTCCAATTAATATTCGTCATGCTAATTACATTGCCGGTTGCCAAATTGCATTATCTCTTATAGTTTCCGAGATATGGACTATCGATAATTTACACCTTAGGCTCTGCTTCTAACTTGGGCCCAAATTGTAAAATGGTCTTATCTATTGGCGATTTCGTTCCAATTCACATTCCAAGTAATATTCGGCATGCTAATTACATTGCCGGTTGCCAAATTGCATTATCTCTTATAGTTTCCGAGATATGGACTATCGATAATTTACACCTTAGGCTCTGCTTCTAACTTGGGCCCAAATTGTAAAATGGCCTTATCTATTGGCGATTTCGTTCCAATTCACATTCCAAGTAATATTCGGCATGCTAATTACATTGCCGGTTGCCAAATTGAATTATCTCTTATAGTTTCCGAGATATGGACTATCGATAATTTACACCTTAGGCTCTGCTTCTAACTTGGGCCCAAATTGTAAAATGGTCTTACCTATTGGCGATTTCGTTCCAATTCACATTCCAAGTAATATTCGGCATGCTAATTACATTGCCGGTTGCCAAATTGCATTATCTCTTATAGTTTCCGAGATATGGACTATCGATAATTTACACCTTAGGCTCTGCTTCTAACTTGGGCCCAAATTGTAAAATGGTCTTATCTATTGGCGATTTCGTTCCAATTCACATTCCAAGTAATATTCGGCATGCTAATTACATTGCCGGTTGCGAAATTGCATTATCTCTTATAGTTTCCGAGATATGGACTATCAATAATTTACACCTTAGGCTCTGCTTCTAACTTGGGCCCAAATTGTAAAATGGCCTTATCTATTGGCGATTTCGTTCCAATTCACATTCCAAGTAATATTCGGCATGCTAATTACATTGCCGGTTGCCAAATTGCATTATCTCTTATAGTTTCCGAGATATGGACTATCGATAATTTACACCTTAGGCTCTGCTTCTAACTTGGGCCCAAATTGTAAAATGGTCTTATCTATTGGCGATTTCGTTCCAATTCACATTCCAAGTAATATTCGGCATGCTAATTACATTGCCGGTTGCCAAATTGCATTATCTCTTATAGTTTCCGAGATATGGACTATCGATTATTTACACCTTAGGCTCTACTTCTAACTTGGGCCCAAATTGTAAAATGGTCTTATCTATTGGCGATTTCGTTCCAATTCACATTCCAAGTAATATTCGACATGCTAAATACATTGCCGGTTGCCAAATTGCATTATCTCTTATAGTTTCCGAGATATGGACTATCGATAATTTACACCTTAGGCTCTGCTTCTAACTTGGGCCCAAATTGTAAAATGGTCTTATCTATTGGCGATTTCGTTCCAATTCACATTCCAAGTAATATTCGGCATGCTAATTACATTGCCGGTTGCCAAATTGCATTATCTCTTATAGTTTCCGAGATATGGACTATCGATAATTTACATCTTAGGCTCTGCTTCTAACTTGGGCCCAAATTGTAAAATGGTCTTATCTATTGGCGATTTCGTTCCAATTCACATTCCAAGTAATATTCGGCATGCTAATTACATTGCCGGTTGCCAAATTGCATAATCTCTTATAGTTTCCGAGATATGGACTATCGATAATTTACATCTTAGGCTCTGCTTCTAACTTGGGACCAAATTGTAAAATGGTCTTATCTATTGGCGATTTCGTTCCAATTCACATTCCAAGTAATATTCGGCATGCTAATTACATTGCCGGTTGCCAAATTGCATTATCTCTTATAGTTTCCGAGATATGGACTATCGATAATTTACACCTTATGCTCTGCTTCTAACTTGGGCCCAAATTGTAAAATGGTCTTATCTATTGGCGATTTCGTTCCAATTCACATTCCAAGTAATATTCGGCATGCTAATTACATTGCCGGTTGCCAAATTGCATTATCTCTTATAGTTTCCGAGATATGGACTATCGATTATTTACACCTTAGGCTCTACTTCTAACTTGGGCCCAAATTGTAAAATGGTCTTATCTATTGGCGATTTCGTTCCAATTCACATTCCAAGTAATATTCGACATGCTAAATACATTGCCGGTTGCCAAATTGCATTATCTCTTATAGTTTCCGAGATATGGACTATCGATAATTTACACCTTAGGCTCTGCTTCTAACTTGGGCCCAAATTGTAAAATGGTCTTATCTATTGGCGATTTCGTTCCAATTCACATTCCAAGTAATATTCGGCATGCTAATTACATTGCCGGTTGCCAAATTGCATTATCTCTTATAGTTTCCGAGATATGGACTATCGATAATTTACATCTTAGGCTCTGCTTCTAACTTGGGCCCAAATTGTAAAATGGTCTTATCTATTGGCGATTTCGTTCCAATTCACATTCCAAGTAATATTCGGCATGCTAATTACATTGCCGGTTGCCAAATTGCATTATCTCTTATAGTTTCCGAGATATGGACTATCGATAATTTACATCTTAGGCTCTGCTTCTAACTTGGGCCCAAATTGTAAAATGGTCTTATCTATTGGCGATTTCGTTCCAATTCACATTCCAAGTAATATTCGGCATGCTAATTACATTGCCGGTTGCCAAATTGCATTATCTCTTATAGTTTCCGAGATATGGACTATCGATAATTTACACCTTAGGCTCTGCTTCTAACTTGGGCCCAAATTGTAAAATGGTCTTATCTATTGGCGATTTCGTCCCAATTCACATTCCAAGTGATATTCGGCATGCTAATTACATTGCCGGTTGCGAAATTGCATTATCTCTTATAGTTTCCGAGATATGGACTATCAATAATTTACACCTTAGGCTCTGCTTCTAACTTGGGCCCAAATTGTAAAATGGTCTTATCTATTGGCGATTTCGTTCCAATTCACATTCCAAGTAATATTCGGCATGCTAATTACATTGCCGGTTGCCAAATTGCATTATCTCTTATAGTTTCCGAGATATGGACTATCGATAATTTACACCTTAGGCTCTGCTTCTAACTTGGGCCCAAATTGTAAAATGGTCTTATCTATTGGCGATTTCGTTCCAATTCACATTCCAAGTAATATTCGGCATGCTAATTACATTGCCGGTTGCCAAATTGCATTATCTCTTATAGTTTCCGAGATATGGACTATCGATAATTTACACTTTAGGCTCTGCTTCTAACTTGGGCCCAAATTGTAAAATGGTCTTATCTATTGGCGATTTCGTTCCAATTCACATTCCAAGTAATATTCGGCATGCTAATTACATTGCCGGTTGCCAAATTGCATTATCTCTTATAGTTTCCGAGATATGGACTATCGATAACTTACACCTTAGGCTCTGCTTCTAACTTGGGCCCAAATTGTAAAATGGTCTTATCTATTGGCGATTTCGTTCCAATTCACATTCCAAGTAATATTCGGCATGCTAATTACATTGCCGGTTGCCAAATTGCATTATCTCTTATAGTTTCCGAGATATGGACTATCGATAATTTACACCTTAGGCTCTGCTTCTAACTTGGGCCCAAATTGTAAAATGGTCTTATCTATTGGCGATTTCGTTCCAATTCACACTCCAAGTAATATTCGGCATGCTAATTACACTGCCGGTTGCGAAATTGCAATATCTCTTATAGTTTCCGAGATATGGACTATCAATAATTTACACCTTAGGCTCTGCTTCTAACTTGGGCCCAAATTGTAAAATGGTCTTATCTATTGGCGATTTCGTTCCAATTCACATTCCAAGTAATATTCGGCATGCTAATTACATTGCCGGTTGCCAAATTGCATTATCTCTTATAGTTTCCGAGATATGGACTATCGATAATTTACACCTTAGGCTCTGCTTCTAACTTGGGCCCAAGTTGTAAAATGGTCTTATCTATTGGCGATTTCGTTCCAATTCACATTCCAAGTAATATTCGGCATGCTAATTACATTGCCGGTTGCCAAATTGCATTATCTCTTATAGTTTCCGAGATATGGACTATCGATAATTTACACCTTAGGCTCTGCTTCTAACTTGGGCCCAAATTGTAAAATGGTCTTCTCTATTGGCGATTTCGTTCCAATTCACATTCCAAGTAATATTCGGCATGCTAATTACATTGCCGGTTGCCAAATTGCATTACCACTTATAGTTTCCGAGATATGGACTATCGATAATTTACACCTTAGGCTCTGCTTCTAACTTGGGCCCAAATTGTAAAATGGTCTTATCTATTGGCGATTTCGTTCCAATTCATATTCCAAGTAATATTCGGCATGCTAATTACATTGCCGGTTGCCAAATTGCATTATCTCTTATAGTTTCCGAGATATGGACTATCGATAATTTACACCTTAGGCTCTGCTTCTAACTTGGGCCCAAATTGTAAAATGGTCTTCTCTATTGGCGATTTCGTTCCAATTCACATTCCAAGTAATATTCGGCATGCTAATTACATTGCCGGTTGCCAAATTGCATTATCTCTTATAGTTTCCGACATATGGACTATCAATAATTTACACCTTAGGCTCTGCTTCTAACTTGGGCCCAAATTGTAAAATGGTCTTATCTATTGGCGATTTCGTTCCAATTCACATTCCAAGTAATATTCGGCATGCTAATTACATTGCCGGTTGCCAAATTGAATTATCTCTTATAGTTTCCGAGATATGGACTCTCGATAATTTACACCTTAGGCTCTGCTTCTAACTTGGGCCCAAATTGTAAAATGGTCTTACCTATTGGCGATTTCGTTCCAATTCACATTCCAAGTAATATTCGGCATGCTAATTACATTGCCGGTTGCCAAATTGCATTATCTCTTATAGTTTCCGAGATATGGACTATCGATAATTTACACCTTAGGCTCTGCTTCTAACTTGGGCCCAAATTGTAAAATGGTCTTTTCTATTGGCGATTTCGTTCCAATTCACATTCCAATTAATATTCGGCATGCTAATTACATTGCCGGTTGCCAAATTGCATTATCTCTTATAGTTTCCGAGATATGGACTATCGATAATTTACACCTTAGGCTCTGCTTCTAACTTGGGCCCAAATTGTAAAATGGTCTTATCTATTGGCGATTCCGTTCCAATTCACATTCCATGTAATATTCGGCATGCTAATTACATTGCCGGTTGCCAAATTGCATTATCTCTTATAGTTTCCGAGATATGGACTATCGATAATTTACACCTTAGGCTCTGCTTCTAACTTGGGCCCAAATTGTAAAATGGTCTTATCTATTGGCGATTTCGCTCCAATTCACATTCCAAGTAATATTCGGCATGCTAATTACATTGCCGGTTGCCAAATTGCATTATCTCTTATAGTTTCCGAGATATGGACTATCGATAATTTACACCTTAGGCTCTGCTTCTAACTTGGGCCCAAATTGTAAAATGGTCTTATCTATTGGCGATTTCGTTCCAATTCACATTCCAAGTAATATTCGGCATGCTAATTACATTGCCGGTTGCCAAATTGAATTATCTCTTATAGTTTCCGAGATATGGACTATCGATAATTTACACCTTAGGCTCTGCTTCTAACTTGGGCCCAAATTGTAAAATGGTCTTACCTATTGGCGATTTCGTTCCAATTCACATTCCAAGTAATATTCGGCATGCTAATTACATTGCCGGTTGCCAAATTGCATTATCTCTTATAGTTTCCGAGATATGGACTATCGATAATTTACACCTTACGCTCTGCTTCTAACTTGGGCCCAAATTGTAAAATGGTCTTATCTATTGGCGATTTCGTTCCAATTCACATTCCAAGTAATATTCGGCATGCTAATTACATTGCCGGTTGCCAAATTGCATTATCTCTTATAGTTTCCGAGATATGGACTATCGATAATTTACACCTTAGGCTCTGCTTCTAACTTGGGCCCAAATTGTAAAATGGTCTTATCTATTGGCGATTTCGTTCCAATTCACATTCCAAGTAATATTCGACATGCTAATTACATTGCCGGTTGTCAAATTGCATTATCTCTTATAGTTTCCGAGATATGGACTATCGATAATTTACACCTTAGGCTCTGCTTCTAACTTGGGCCCAAATTGTAAAATGGTCTTATCTATTGGCGATTTCGTTCCAATTCACATTCCAAGTAATATTCGGCATGCTAATTACATTGCCGGTTGCCAAATTGCATTATCTCTTATAGTTTCCGAGATATGGACTATCGATAATTTACACCTTAGGCTCTGCTTCTAACTTGGGCCCAAATTGTAAAATTGTCTTATCTATTGGCGATTTCGTTCCAATTCATATTCCAAGTAATATTCGGCATGCTAATTACATTGCCGGTTGCCAAATTGCATTATCTCTTATAGTTTCCGAGATATGGACTATCGATAATTTACACCTTAGGCTCTGCTTCTAACTTGGGCCCAAATTGTAAAATGGTCTTATCTATTGGCGATTTCGTTCCAATTCACATTCCAAGTAATATTCGGCATGCTAATTACATTGCCGGTTGCCAAATTGCATTATCTCTTATAGTTTCCGAGATATGGACTATCGATAATTTACACCTTAAGCTCTGCTTCTAACTTGGGCCCAAATTGTAAAATGGTCTTATCTATTGGCGATTTCGTTCCAATTCACATTCCAAGTAATATTCGGCATGCTAATTACATTGCCGGTTGCCAAATTGCATTATCTCTTATAGTTTCCGAGATATGGAGTATCGATAATTTACACCTTAGGCTCTGCTTCTAACTTGGGCCCAAATTGTAAAATGGCCTTATCTATTGGCGATTTCGTTCCAATTCACATTCCAAGTAATATTCGGCATGCTAATTACATTGCCGGTTGCCAAATTGCATTATCTCTTATAGTTTCCGAGATATGGACTATCGATAATTTACACCTTAGGCTCTGCTTCTAACTTGGGCCCAAATTGTAAAATGGTCTTATCTATTGGCGATTTCGTTCCAATTCACATTCCAAGTAATATTCGGCATGCTAATTACATTGCCGGTTGCGAAATTGCATTATCTCTTATAGTTTCCGAGATATGGACTATCAATAATTTACACCTTAGGCTCTGCTTCTAACTTGGGCCCAAATTGTAAAATGGTCTTATCTATTGGCGATTTCGTTCCAATTCACATTCCAAGTAATATTCGGCATGCTAATTACATTGCCGGTTGCCAAATTGCATTATCTCTTATAGTTTCCGACATATGGACTATCAATAATTTACACCTTAGGCTCTGCTTCTAACTTGGGCCCAAATTGTAAAATGGTCTTATCTATTGGCGATTTCGTTCCAATTCACATTCCAAGTAATATTCGGCATGCTAATTACATTGCCGGTTGCCAAATTGCATTATCTCTTATAGTTTCCGAGATATGGACTATCGATAATTTACACCTTAGGCTCTGCTTCTAACTTGGGCCCAAATTGTAAAATGGTCTTATCTATTAGCGATTTCGTTCCAATTCACATTCCAAGTAATATTCGGCATGCTAATTACATTGCCGGTTGCGAAATTGCATTATCTCTTATAGTTTCCGAGATATGGACTATCAATAATTTACACCTTAGGCTCTGCTTCTAACTTGGGCCCAAATTGTAAAATGGTCTTATCTATTGGCGATTTCGTTCCAATTCACATTCCAAGTAATATTCGGCATGCTAATTACATTGCCGGTTGCCAAATTGCATTATCTCTTATAGTTTCCGAGATATGGATTATCGATAATTTACACCTTAGGCTCTGCTTCTAACTTGGGCCCAAATTGTAAAATGGTCTTATCTATTGGCGATTTCGTTCCAATTCACATTCCAAGTAATATTCGGCATGCTAATTACATTGCCGGTTGCCAAATTGCATTATCTCTTATAGTTTCCGAGATATGGACTATCGATAATTTACACCTTAGGCTCTGCTTCTAACTTGGGCCCAAATTGTAAAATGGTCTTATCTATTGGCGATTTCGTTCCAATTCACATTCCAAGTAATATTCGGCATGCTAATTACATTGCCGGTTGCCAAATTGCATTATCTCTTATAGTTTCCGAGATATGGACTATCGATAATTTACACCTTAGGCTCTGCTTCTAACTTGGGCCCAAATTGTATAATGGTCTTCTCTATTGGCGATTTCGTTCCAATTCACATTCCAAGTAATATTCGGCATGCTAATTACATTGCCGGTTGCCAAATTGCATTACCTCTTATAGTTTCCGAGATATGGACTATCGATAATTTACACCTTAGGCTCTGCTTCTAACTTATGCCCAAATTGTAAAATGGTCTTATCTATTGGCCATTTCGTTCCAATTCACATTCCAAGTAATATTCGGCATGCTAATTACATTGCCGGTTGCCAAATTGCATTATCTCTTATAGTTTCCGAGATATGGACTATCGATAATTTACACCTTAGGCTCTGCTTCTAACTTGGGCCCAAATTGTAAAATGGTCTTACCTATTGGCGATTTCGTTCCAATTCACATTCCAAGTAATATTCGGCATGCTAATTACATTGCCGGTTGCCAAATTGCATTATCTCTTGTAGTTTCCGAGATATGGACTATCGATAATTTACACCTTAGGCTCTACTTCTAACTTGGGCCCAAATTGTAAAATGGTCTTATCTATTGGCGATTTCGTTCCAATTCACATTCCAATTAATATTCGGCATGCTAATTACATTGCCGGTTGCCAAATTGCATTATCTCTTATAGTTTCCGAGATATGGACTATCGATAATTTACACCTTAGGCTCTGCTTCTAACTTGGGCCCAAATTGTAAAATGGTCTTATCTATTGGTGATTTCGTTCCAATTCACATTCCAAGTAATATTCGGCATGCTAATTACATTGCCGGTTGCCAAATTGCATTATCTCTTATAGTTTCCGAGATATGGACTATCGATAATTTACACCTTAGGCTCTGCTTCTAACTTGGGCCCAAATTGTAAAATGGCCTTATCTATTGGCGATTTCGTTCCAATTCACATTCCAAGTAATATTCGGCATGCTAATTACATTGCCGGTTGCCAAATTGAATTATCTCTTATAGTTTCCGAGATATGGACTATCGATAATTTACACCTTAGGCTCTGCTTCTAACTTGGGCCCAAATTGTAAAATGGTCTTATCTATTGGCGATTTCGTTCCAATTCACATTCCAAGTAATATTCGGCATGCTAATTACATTGCCGGTTGCCAAATTGCATTATCTCTTATAGTTTCCGAGATATGGACTATCGATAATTTACACCTTAGGCTCTGCTTCTAACTTGGGCCCAAATTGTAAAATCGTCTTATCTATTGGCGATTTCGTTCCAATTCACATTCCAAGTAATATTCGGCATGCTAATTACATTGCCGGTTGCCAAATTGCATTATCTCTTATAGTTTCCGAGATATGGACTATCGGTAATTTACACCTTAGGCTCTGCTTCTAACTTGGGCCCAAATTGTAAAATGGTCTTATCTATTGGCGATTTCGATCCAATTCACATTCCAAGTAATATTCGGCATGCTAATTACATTGCCGGTTGCCAAATTGCATTATCTCTTATAGTTTCCGAGATATGGACTATCGATAATTTACACCTAAGGCTCTGCTTCTAACTTGGGCCCAAATTGTAAAATGGTCTTATCTATTGGCGATTTCGTTCCAATTCACATTCCAAGTAATATTCGGCATGCTAATTACATTGCCGGTTGCCAAATTGCATTATATATTATAGTTTCCGAGATATGGACTATCGATATTTTACACCTTAGGCTCTGCTTCTAACTTGGGCCCAAATTGTAAAATGGTCTTCTCTATTGGCGATTTCGTTCCAATTCACATTCCAAGTAATATTCGGCATGCTAATTACATTGCCGGTTGCCAAATTGCATTATCTCTTATAGTTTCCGAGATATGGACTATCAATAATTTACACCTTAGGCTCTGCTTCTAACTTGGGCCCAAATTGTAAAATGGTCTTATCTATTGGCGATTTCGTTCCAATTCACATTCCAAGTAATATTCGGCATGCTAATTACATTGCCGGTTGCCAAATTGAATTATCTCTTATAGTTTCCGAGATATGGACTATCGATAATTTACACCTTAGGCTCTGCTTCTAACTTGGGCCCAAATTGTAAAATGGTCTTACCTATTGGCGATTTCGTTCCAATTCACATTCCAAGTAATATTCGGCATGCTAATTACATTGCCGGTTGCCAAATTGCATTATCTCTTATAGTTTCCGAGATATGGACTATCGATAATTTACACCTTAGGCTCTGCTTCTAACTTGGGCCCAAATTGTAAAATGGTCTTATCTATTGGCGATTTCGTTCCAATTCACATTCCAATTAATATTCGGCATGCTAATTACATTGATGGTTGCCAAATTGCATTATCTCTTATAGTTTCCGAGATATGGACTATCGATAATTTACACCTTAGGCTCTGCTTCTAACTTGGGCCCAAATTGTAAAATGGTCTTATCTATTGGCGATTCCGTTCCAATTCACATTCCAAGTAATATTCGGCATGCTAATTACATTGCCGGTTGCCAAATTGCATTATCTCTTATAGTTTCCGAGATATGGACTATCGATAATTTACACCTTAGGCTCTGCTTCTAACTTGGGCCCAAATTGTAAAATGGTCTTATCTATTGGCGATTTCGTTCCAATTCACACTCCAAGTAATATTCGGCATGCTAATTACATTGCCGGTTGCCAAATTGCATTATCTCTTATAGTTTCCGAGATATGGACTATCGATAATTTACACCTTAGGCTCTGCTTCTAACTTGGGCCCAAATTGTAAAATGGTCTTACCTATTGGCGATTTCGTTCCAATTCACATTCCAAGTAATATTCGGCATGCTAATTACATTGCCGGTTGCCAAATTGCATTATCTCTTATAGTTTCCGAGATATGGACTATCGATAATTTACACCTTAGGCTCTGCTTCTAACTTGGGCCCAAATTGTAAAATGGTCTTATCTATTGGCGATTTCGTTCCAATTCACATTCCAAGTAATATTCGGCATGCTAATTACATTGCCGGTTGCCAAATTGAATTATCTCTTATAGTTTCCGAGATATGGACTATCGATAATTTACACCTTAGGCTCTGCTTCTAACTTGGGCCCAAATTGTAAAATGGTCTTATCTATTGGCGATTTCGTCCCAATTCACATTCCAAGTGATATTCGGCATGCTAATTACATTGCCGGTTGCCAAATTGCATTATCTCTTATAGTTTCCGAGATATGGACTATCGATAATTTACACCTTAGGCTCTGCTTCTAACTTGGGCCCAAGTTGTAAAATGGTCTTATCTATTGGCGATTTCGTTCCAATTCACATTCCAAGTAATATTCGGCATGCTAATTACATTGCCGGTTGCCAAATTGCATTATCTCTTATAGTTTCCGAGATATGGACTATCGATAATTTACACCTTAGGCTCTGCTTCTAACTTGGGCCCAAATTGTAAAATGGTCTTCTCTATTGGCGATTTCGTTCCAATTCACATTCCAAGTAATATTCGGCATGCTAATTACATTGCCGGTTGCCAAATTGCATTACCACTTATAGTTTCCGAGATATGGACTATCGATAATTTACACCTTAGGCTCTGCTTCTAACTTGGGCCCAAATTGTAAAATGGTCTTATCTATTGGCGATTTCGTTCCAATTCATATTCCAAGTAATATTCGGCATGCTAATTACATTGCCGGTTGCCAAATTGCATTATCTCTTATAGTTTCCGAGATATGGACTATCGATAATTTACACCTTAGGCTCTGCTTCTAACTTGGGCCCAAATTGTAAAATGGTCTTTTCTATTGGCGATTTCGTTCCAATTCACATTCCAAGTAATATTCGGCATGCTAATTACATTGCCGGTTGCCAAATTGCATTATCTCTTATAGTTTCCGACATATGGACTATCAATAATTTACACCTTAGGCTCTGCTTCTAACTTGGGCCCAAATTGTAAAATGGTCTTATCTATTGGCGATT
The DNA here is from genome assembly GCF_030347505.1 of Rhynchophorus ferrugineus. Lineage (NCBI taxonomy): Eukaryota > Metazoa > Arthropoda > Insecta > Coleoptera > Curculionidae > Rhynchophorus > Rhynchophorus ferrugineus. Next base: position 1,059,048 of record NW_027472611.1, on the reverse strand, counting down.
TCGTTCCAATTCACATTCCAAGTAATATTCGGCATGCTAATTACATTGCCGGTTGCCAAATTGAATTATCTCTTATAGTTTCCGAGATATGGACTCTCGATAATTTACACCTTAGGCTCTGCTTCTAACTTGGGCCCAAATTGTAAAATGGTCTTACCTATTGGCGATTTCGTTCCAATTCACATTCCAAGTAATATTCGGCATGCTAATTACATTGCCGGTTGCCAAATTGCATTATCTCTTATAGTTTCCGAGATATGGACTATCGATAATTTACACCATAGGCTCTGCTTTTAACTTGGGCCCAAATTGTAAAATGGTCTTACCTATTGGCGATTTCGTTCCAATTCACATTCCAAGTAATATTCGGCATGCTAATTACATTGCCGGTTGCCAAATTGAATTATCTCTTATAGTTTCCGAGATATGGACTATCGATAATTTACACCTTAGGCTCTGCTTCTAACTTGGGCCCAAATTGTAAAATGGTCTTATCTATTGGCGATTTCGTTCCAATTCACATTCCAAGTAATATTGGGCATGCTAATTACATTGCCGGTTGCCAAATTGCATTATCTCTTATAGTTTCCGAGATATGGACTATCGATAATTTACACCATAGGCTCTGCTTTTAACTTGGGCCCAAATTGTAAAATGGTCTTACCTATTGGCGATTTCGTTCCAATTCACATTCCAAGTAATATTCGGCATGCTAATTACATTGCCGGTTGCCAAATTGCATTATCTCTTATAGTTTCCGAGATATGGACTATCGATAATTTACACCTTAGGCTCTGCTTCTAACTTGGGCCCAAATTGTAAAATGGTCTTATCTATTGGCGATTTCGTTCCAATTCACATTCCAATTAATATTCGGCATGCTAATTACATTGCCGGTTGCCAAATTGCATTATCTCTTATAGTTTCCGAGATATGGACTATCGATAATTTACACCTTAGGCTCTGCTTCTAACTTGGGCCCAAATTGTAAAATGGTCTTATCTATTGGCGATTTCGTTCCAATTCACATTCCAATTAATATTCGGCATGCTAATTACATTGCCGGTTGCCAAATTGCATTATCTCTTATAGTTTCCGAGATATGGACTATCGATAATTTACACCTTAGGCTCTGCTTCTAACTTGGGCCCAAATTGTAAAATGGTCTTATCTATTGGCGATTTCGTTCCAATTCACATTCCAAGTAATATTCGGCATGCTAATTACATTGCCGGTTGCCAAATTGCATTATCTCTTATAGTTTCCGAGATATGGACTATCGATAATTTACACCTTAGGTTCTGCTTCTAACTTGGGCCCAAATTGTAAAATGGTCTTATCTATTGGCGATTTCGTTCCAATTCACATTCCAAGTAATATTCGGCATGCTAATTACATTGCCGGTTGCCAAATTGCATTATCTCTTATAGTTTCCGAGATATGGACTATCGATAATTTACACCTTAGGCTCTGCTTCTAACTTGGGCCCAAATTGTAAAATGGTCTTATCTATTAGCGATTTCGTTCCAATTCACATTCCAAGTAATATTCGGCATGCTAATTACATTGCCGGTTGCCAAATTGCATTATCTCTTATAGTTTCCGAGATATGGACTCTCGATAATTTACACCTTAGGCTCTGCTTCTAACTTGGGCCCAAATTGTAAAATGGTCTTATCTATTGGCGATTTCGTTCCAATTCACATTCCAAGTAATATTCGGCATGCTAATTACATTGCCGGTTGCCAAATTGCATTATCTCTTATAGTTTCCGAGATATAGACTATCGATAATTTTCACCTTAGGCTCTGCTTCTAACTTGGACCCAAATTGTAAAATGGTCTTATCTATTGGCGATTTCGTCCCAATTCACATTCCAAGTGATATTCGGCATGCTAATTACATTGCCGATTGCGAAATTGCATTATCTCTTATAGTTTCCGAGATATGGACTATCAATAATTTACACCTTAGGCTCTGCTTCTAACTTGGGCCCAAATTGTAAAATGGTCTTATCTATTGGCGATTTCGTTCCAATTCACATTCCAAGTAATATTCGGCATGCTAATTACATTGCCGGTTGCCAAATTGCATTATCTCTTATAGTTTCCGAGATATGGACTATCGATAATTTACACCTTAGGCTCTGCTTCTAACTTGGGCCCAAATTGTAAAATGGTCTTATCTATTGGCGATTTCGTTCCAATTCACATTCCAGGTAATACTCGGCATGCTAATTACATTGCCGGTTGCCAAATTGCATTATCTCTTATAGTTTCCGAGGTATGGACTATCGATAATTTACACCTTAGGCTCTGCTTCTAACTTGGGCCCAAATTGTAAAATGGTCTTATCTATTGGCGATTTCGTTCCAATTCACATTCCAAGTAATATTCGGCATGCTAATTACATTGCCGGTTGCCAAATTGCATTATCTCTTATAGTTTCCGAGATATGGACTATCGATAATTTACACCTTAGGCTCTGTTTCTAACTTGGGCCCAAATTGTAAAATGGTCTTATCTATTGGCGATTTCGTTCCAATTCACATTCCAGGTAATACTCGTCATGCTAATTACATTGCCGGTTGCCAAATTGCATTATCTCTTATAGTTTCCGAGATATGGACTATCGATAATTTACACCTTAGGCTCTGCTTCTAACTTGGGCCCAAATTGTAAAATGGTCTTATCAATTGGTGATTTCGTTCCAATTCACATTCCAAGTAATATTCGGCATGCTAATTACATTGCCGGTTGCCAAATTGCATTATCTCTTATAGTTTCCGAGATATGGACTATCGATAATTTACACCTTAGGCTCTGCTTCTAACTTGGGCCCAAATTGTAAAATGGTCTTATCTATTGGCGATTTCGTTCCAATTCACACTCCAAGTAATATTAGGCATGCTAATTACATTGCCGGTTGCGAAATTGCATTAACTCTTATAGTTTCCGAGATATGGACTATCAATAATTTACACCTTAGGCTCTGCTTCTAACTTGGGCCCAAATTGTAAAATGGTCTTATCTATTGGCGATTTCGTTCCAATTCACATTCCAAGTAATATTCGGCATGCTAATTACATTGCCGGTTGCCAAATTGCATTATCTCTTATAGTTTCCGAGATATGGACTATCGATAATTTACACCTTAGGCTCTGCTTCTAACTTGGGCCCAAATTGTAAAATGGTCTTATCTATTGGCGATTTCGTTCCAATTCACATTCCAAGTAATATTCGGCATGCTAATTACATTGCCGGTTGCCAAATTGCATTATCTCTTATAGTTTCCGAGATATGGACTATCGATAATTTACACCTTAGGCTCTGCTTCTAACTTGGGCCCAAATTGTAAAATGGTCTTATCTATTGGCGATTTCGTTCCAATTCACATTCCAAGTAATATTCGGCATGCTAATTACATTGCCGGTTGCCAAATTGCATTATCTCTTATAGTTTCCGAGATATGGACTATCGATAATTTACACCTAAGGCTCTGCTTCTAACTTGGGCCCAAATTGTAAAATGGTCTTATCTATTGGCGATTTCGTTCCAATTCACATTCCAAGTAATATTCGGCATGCTAATTACATTGCCGGTTGCCAAATTGCATTATCTCTTATAGTTTCCGAGATATGGACTATCGGTAATTTACACCTTAGGCTCTGCTTCTAACTTGGGCCCAAATTGTAAAATGGTCTTATCTATTGGCGATTTCGTTCCAATTCACATTCCAAGTAATATCCGGCATGCTAATTACATTGCCGGTTGCCAAATTGAATTATCTCTTATAGTTTCCGAGATATGGACTATCGATAATTTACACCTTAGGCTCTGCTTCTAACTTGGGCCCAAATTGTAAAATGGTCTTACCTATTGGCGATTTCGTTCCAATTCACATTCCAAGTAATATTCGGCATGCTAATTTCATTGCCGGTTGCCAAATTGCATTATCTCTTATAGTTTCCGAGATATGGACTATCGATAATTTACACCTTAGGCTCTGCTTCTAACTTGGGCCCAAATTGTAAAATGGCCTTATCTATTGGCGATTTCGTCCCAATTCACATTCCAAGTAATATTCGGCATGCTAATTACATTGCCGGTTGCGAAATTGCATTATCTCTTATAGTTTCAGAGATATGGACTATCGATAATTTACACCTTAGGCTCTGCTTCTAACTTGGGCCCAAATTGTAAAATGGTCTTACCTATTGGCGATTTCGTTCCAATTCACATTCCAAGTAATATTCGGCATGCTAATTACATTGCCGGTTGCCAAATTGCATTATCTCTTATAGTTTCCGAGATATGGACTATCGATAATTTACACCTTAGGCTCTGCTTCTAACTTGGGCCCAAATTGTAAAATGGTCTTATCTATTGGCGATTTCGTTCCAATTCACATTCCAAGTAATATTCGGCATGCTAATTACATTGCCGGTTGCCAAATTGCATTATCTCTTATAGTTTCCGAGATATGGACTATCGATAATTTACATCTTAGGCTCTGCTTCTAACTTGGGCCCAAATTGTAAAATCGTCTTATCTATTGGCGATTTCGTTCCAATTCACATTCCAAGTAATATTCGGCATGCTAATTACATTGCCGGTTGCCAAATTGCATTATCTCTTATAGTTTCCGAGATATGGACTATCAATAATTTACACCTTAGGCTCTGCTTCTAACTTGGGCCCAAATTGTAAAATGGTCTTATCTATTGGCGATTTCGTTCCAATTCACATTCCAAGTAATATTCGGCATGCTAATTACATTGCCGGTTGCCAAATTGCATTATCTCTTATAGTTTCCGAGATATGGACTATCGATAATTTACATCTTAGGCTCTGCTTCTAACTTGGGCCCAAATTGTAAAATCGTCTTATCTATTGGCGATTTCGTTCCAATTCACATTCCAAGTGATATTCGGCATGCTAATTACATTGACGGTTGCGAAATTGCATTATCTCTTATAGTTTCCGAGATATGGACTATCAATAATTTACACCTTAGGCTCTGCTTCTAACTTGGGTCCAAATTGTAAAATGGTCTTATCTATTGGCGATTTCGTTCCAATTCACATTCCAAGTTATATTCGGCATGCTAATTACATTGCCGGTTGCCAAATTGCATTATCTCTTATAGTTTCCGAGATATGGACTATCGATAATTTACACCTTAGACTCTGCTTCTAACTTGGGCCCAAATTATAAAATGGTCTTATCTATTGGCGATTTCGTTCCAATTCACATTCCAAGTAATATTCGGCATGCTAATTACATTGCCGGTTGCCAAATTGCATTATCTCTTATAGTTTTCGAGATATGGACTATCGATAATTTACACCATAGGCTCTGCTTCTAACTTGGGCCCAAATTGTAAAATGGCCTTATCTATTAGCGATTTCGTTCCAATTCACATTCCAAGTAATATTCGGCATGCTAATTACATTGCCGGTTGCCAAATTGCATTATCTCTTATAGTTTCCGAGATATGGACTATCGATAATTTACACCTTAGGCTCTGCTTCTAACTTGGGCCCAAATTGTAAAATGGTCTTATCTATTGGCGATTTCGTTCCAATTCACATTCCAAGTAATATTCGGCATGCTAATTACATTGCCGGTTGCCAAATTGAATTATCTCTTATAGTTTCCGAGATATGGACTATCGATAATTTACACCTTAGGCTCTGCTTCTAACTTGGGCCCAAATTGTAAAATGGTCTTATCTATTGGCGATTTCGTTCCAATTCACATTCCAAGTAATATTCGGCATGCTAATTACATTGCCGGTTGCCAAATTGCATTATCTCTTATAGTTTCCGAGATATGGACTATCGATAATTTACACCTTAGGCTCTGCTTCTAACTTGGGCCCAAATTGTAAAATGGTCTTACCTATTGGCGATTCCGTTCCAATTCACATTCCAAGTAATATTCGGCATGCTAATTACATTGCCGGTTGCCAAATTGCATTATCTCTTATAGTTTCCGAGATATGGACTATCGATAATTTACACCTTAGGCTCTGCTTCTAACTTGGGCCCAAATTGTAAAATGGTCTTATCTATTGGCGATTTCGTTCCAATTCAAATTCCAAGTAATATTCGGCATGCTAATTACATTGCCGTTTGCCAAATTGCATTATCTCTTATAGTTTCCGAGATATGGACTATCGATAATTTACACCTTAGGCTCTGCTTCTAACTGGCTCCCAAATTGTAAAATGGTCTTATCTATTGGCGATTTCGTTCCAATTCACATTCCAAGTAATATTCGGCATGCTAATTACATTGCCGGTTGCCAAATTGCATTATCTATTATAGTTTCGGAGATATGGACTATCGATAATTTACACCTTAGTCTCTGCTTCTAACTTGGGCCCAAATTGTAAAATGGTCTTATCTATTGGCGATTTCGTTCCAATTCACATTCCAAGTAATATTCGGCATGCTAATTACATTGCCGGTTGCCAAATTGAATTATCTCTTATAGTTTCCGAGATATGAACTATCGATAATTTACACCTTAGGCTCTGCTTCTAACTTGGGCCCAAATTGTAAAATGGTCTTATCTATTGGCGATTTCGTTCCAATTCACATTCCAAGTTATATTGGGCATGCTAATTACATTGCCGGTTGCCAAATTGCATTATCTCTTATAGTTTCCGAGATATGGACTATCGATAATTTACACCATAGGCTCTGCTTTTAACTTGGGCCCAAATTGTAAAATGGTCTTACCTATTGGCGATTTCGTTCCAATTCACATTCCAAGTAATATTCGGCATGCTAATTACATTGCCGGTTGCCAAATTGCATTATCTCTTATAGTTTCCGAGATATGGACTATCGATAATTTACACCTTAGGCTCTGCTTCTAACTTGGGCCCAAATTGTAAAATGGTCTTATCTATTGGCGATTTCGTTCCAATTCACATTCCAATTAATATTCGGCATGCTAATTACATTGCCGGTTGCCAAATTGCATTATCTCTTATAGTTTCCGAGATATGGACTATCGATAATTTACACCTTAGGCTCTGCTTCTAACTTGGGCCCAAATTGTAAAATGGTCTTATCTATTGGCGATTTCGTTCCAATTCACATTCCTAGTAATATTCGGCATGCTAATTACATTACCGGTTGCCAAATTGCATTATCTCTTATAGTTTCCGAGATATGGACTATCGATAATTTACACCTTAGGCTCTGCTTCTAACTTGGGCCCAAATTGTAAAATGGTCTTATCTATTGGCGATTTCGTTCCAATTCACATTCCAAGTAATATTCGGCATGCTAATTACATTGCCGGTTGCCAAATTGAATTATCTCTTATAGTTTCCGAGATATGGACTATCGATAATTTACACCTTAGGCTCTGCTTCTAACTTGGGCCCAAATTGTAAAATGGTCTTACCTATTGGCGATTTCGTTCCAATTCACATTCCAAGTAATATTCGGCATGCTAATTACATTGCCGGTTGCCAAATTGCATTATCTCTTATAGTTTCCGAGATATGGCCTATCGATAATTTACACCTTAGGCTCTGCTTCTAACTTGGGCCCAAATTGTAAAATGGTCTTATCTATTGGCGATTTCGTTCCAATTCACATTCCAAGTAATATTCGGCATGCTAATTACATTGCCGGTTGCCAAATTGCATTATCTCTTATAGTTTACGAGATATGGACTATCGATAATTTACACCTTAGGCTCTGCTTCTAACTTGGGCCCAAATTGTAAAATGGTCTTATCTATTGGCGATTTCGTTCCAATTCACATTCCAAGTAATATTCGGCATGCTAATTACATTGCCGGTTGCCAAATTGAATTATCTCTTATAGTTTCCGAGATATGGACTATCGATAATTTACACCTTAGGCTCTGCTTCTAACTTGGGCCCAAATTGTAAAATGGTCTTATCTATTGGCGATTTCGTTCCAATTCACATTCCAAGTAATATTGGGCATGCTCATTACATTGCCGGTTGCCAAATTGCATTATCTCTTATAGTTTCCGAGATATGGACTATCGATAATTTACACCTTAGGCTCTGCTTCTAACTTGGGCCCAAATTGTAAAATGGTCTTATCTATTGGCGATTTCGTTCCAATTCACATTCCAAGTAATATTGGGCATGCTCATTACATTGCCGGTTGCCAAATTGCATTATCTCTTATAGTTTCCGAGATATGGACTATCGATAATTTACACCATAGGCTCTGCTTTTAACTTGGGCCCAAATTGTAAAATGGTCTTACCTATTGGCGATTTCGTTCCAATTCACATTCCAAGTAATATTCGGTATGCTAATTACATTGCCGGTTGCCAAATTGCATTATCTCTTATAGTTTCCGAGATATGGGCTATCGATAATTTACACCTTAGGCTCTGCTTCTAACTTGGGCCCAAATTGTAAAATGGTCTTATCTATTGGCGATTTCGTTCCAATTCACATTCCAATTAATATTCGGCATGCTAATTACATTGCCGGTTGCCAAATTGCATTATCTCTTATAGTTTCCGAGATATGGACTATCGATAATTTACACCTTAGGCTCTGCTTCTAACTTGGGCCCAAATTGTAAAATGGTCTTATCTATTGGCGATTTCGTTCCAATTCACATTCCAAGTAATATTCGGCATGCTAATTACATTGCCGGTTGCCAAATTGCATTATCTCTTATAGTTTCCGAGATATGGACTATCGATAATTTACACCTTAGGCTCTGCTTCTAACTTGGGCCCAAATTGTAAAATGGTCTTATCTATTGGCGATTTCGTTCCAATTCACATTCCAAGTAATATTCGGCATGCTAATTACATTGCCGGTTGCCAAATTGCATTATCTCTTATAGTTTCCGAGATATGGACTATCGATAATTTACACCTTAGGCTCTGCTTCTAACTTGGGCCCAAATTGTAAAATGGTCTTATCTATTGGCGATTTCGTTCCAATTCACATTCCAAGTAATATTCGGCATGCTAATTACATTGCCGGTTGCCAAATTGAATTATCTCTTATAGTTTCCGAGATATGGACTATCGATAATTTACACCTTAGGCTCTGCTTCTAACTTGGGCCCAAATTGTAAAATGGTCTTACCTATTGGCGATTTCGTTCCAATTCACATTCCAAGTAATATTCGGCATGCTAATTACATTGCCGGTTGCCAAATTGCATTATCTCTTATAGTTTCCGAGATATGGCCTATCGATAATTTACACCTTAGGTTCTGCTTCTAACTTGGGCCCAAATTGTAAAATGGTCTTATCTATTGGCGATTTCGTTCCAATTCACATTCCAAGTAATATTCGGCATGCTAATTACATTGCCGGTTGCCAAATTGCATTATCTCTTATAGTTTCCGAGATATGGACTATCAATAATTTACACCTTAGGCTGTGCTTCTAACTTGGGCCCAAATTGTAAAATGGTCTTATCTATTGGCGATTTCGTTCCAATTCACATTCCAAGTAATATTCGGCATGCTAATTACATTGCCGGTTGCCAAATTGCATTATCTCTTATAGTTTCCGAGATATGGACTCTCGATAATTTACACCTTAGGCTCTGCTTCTAACTTGGGCCCAAATTGTAAAATGGTCTTATCTATTGGCGATTTCGTTCCAATTCACATTCCAAGTAATATTCGGCATGCTAATTACATTGCCGGTTGCCAAATTGCATTATCTCTTATAGTTTCCGAGATATGGACTATCGATAATTTTCACCTTAGGCTCTGCTTCTAACTTGGGCCCAAATTGTAAAATGGTCTTATCTATTGGCGATTTCGTCCCAATTCACATTCCAAGTGATATTCGGCATGCTAATTACATTGCCGATTGCGAAATTGCATTATCTCTTATAGTTTCCGAGATATGGACTATCAATAATTTACACCTTAGGCTCTGCTTCTAACTTGATCCCAAATTGTAAAATGGTCTTATCTATTGGCGATTTCGTTCCAATTCACATTCCAAGTAACATTCGGCATGCTAATTACATTGCCGGTTGCCAAATTGCATTATCTCTTATAGTTTCCGAGATATGGACTATCGATAATTTACACCTTAGGCTCTGCTTCTAACTTGGGCCCAAATTGTAAAATGGTCTTATCTATTGGCGATTTCGTTCCAATTCACATTCCAAGTAATATTCGGCATGCTAATTACATTGCCGGTTGCCAAATTGCATTATCTCTTATAGTTTCCGAGATATGGACTATCGATAATTTAAACCTTAGGCTCTGCTTCTAACTTGGGCCCAAATTGTAAAATGGTCTTATCTATTGGCGATTTCGTTCCAATTCACATTCCAAGTAATATTCGGCATGCTAATTACATTGCCGGTTGCCAAATTGCATTATCTCTTATAGTTTCCGAGATATGGACTATCGGTAATTTACACCTTAGGCTCTGCTTCTAACTTGGGCCCAAATTGTAAAATGGTCTTATCTATTGGCGATTTCGTTCCAATTCACATTCCAAGTAATATCCGGCATGCTAATTACATTGCCGGTTGCCAAATTGAATTATCTCTTATAGTTTCCGAGATATGGACTATCGATAATTTACACCTTAGGCTCTGCTTCTAACTTGGGCCCAAATTGTAAAATGGTCTTACCTATTGGCGATTTCGTTCCAATTCACATTCCAAGTAATATTCGGCATGCTAATTTCATTGCCGGTTGCCAAATTGCATTATCTCTTATAGTTTCCGAGATATGGACTATCGATAATTTACACCTTAGGCTCTGCTTCTAACTTGGGCCCAAATTGTAAAATGGTCTTATCTATTGGCGATTTCGTTCCAATTCACATTCCAAGTAATATTCGGCATGCTAATTACATTGCCGGTTGCCAAATTGCATTATCTCTTATAGTTTCCGAGATATGGACTATCGATAATTTACATCTTAGGCTCTGCTTCTAATTTGGGCCCAAATTGTAAAATCGTCTTATCTATTGGCGATTTCGTTCCAATTCACATTCCAAATAATATTCGGCATGCTAATTACATTGCCGGTTGCCAAATTGCATTATCTCTTATAGTTTCCGAGATATGGACTATCGATAATTTACACCTTAGGCTCTGCTTCTAACTTGGGCCCAATTTGTAAAATGGTCTTATCTATTGGCGATTTCGTTCCAATTCACATTCCAAGTAATATCCGGCATGCTAATTACATTGCCGGTTGCCAAATTGAATTATCTCTTATAGTTTCCGAGATATGGACTATCGATAATTTACACCTTAGGCTCTGCTTCTAACTTGGGCCCAAATTGTAAAATGGTCTTACCTATTGGCGATTTCGTTCCAATTCACATTCCAATTAATATTCGGCATGCTAATTACATTGCCGGTTGCCAAATTGCATTATCTCTTATAGTTTCCGAGATATGGACTATCGATAATTTACACCTTAGGCTCTGCTTCTAACTTGGGCCCAAATTGTAAAATGGTCTTATCTATTGACGATTTCGTTCCAATTCACATTCCAAGTAAAATTCGGCATGCTAATTACATTGCCGGTTGCCAAATTGCATTATCTCTTATAGTTTCCGAGATATGGACTATCGATAATTTACACCTTAGGCTCTGCTTCTAACTTGGGCCCAAATTGTAAAATGGTCTTACCTATTGGCGATTTCGTTCCAATTCACATTCCAAGTAATATTCGGCATGCTAATTACATTGCCGGTTGCCAAATTGCATTATCTCTTATAGTTTCCGAGATATGGACTATCGATAATTTACACCTTAGGCTCTGCTTCTAACTTGGACCCAAATTGTAAAATGGTCTTATCTATTGGCGATTTCGTTCCAATTCACATTCCAAGTAATATTCGGCATGCTAATTACATTGCCGGTTGCCAAATTGCATTATCTCTTATAGTTTCCGAGATATGGACTATCGATAATTTACACCTTAGGCTCTGCTTCTAACTTGGGCCCAAATTGTAAAATGGTCTTATCTATTGGCGATTTCGTCCCAATTCACATTCCAAGTGATATTCGGCATGCTAATTACATTGCCGGTTGCGAAATTGCATTATCTCTTATAGTTTCCGAGATATGGACTATCAATAATTTACACCTTAGGCTCTGCTTCTAACTTGGGCCCAAATTGTAAAATGGTCTTATCTATTGGCGATTTCGTTCCAATTCACATTCCAAGTAATATTCGGCATGCTAATTACATTGCCGGCTGCCGAATTGCATTATCTCTTATAGTTTCCGAGATATGGACTATCGATAATTTACACCTTAGGCTCTGCTTCTAACTTGGGCCCAAATTGTAAAATGGTCTTATCTATTGGCGATTTCGTTCCAATTCACATTCCAAGTAATATTCGGCATGCTAATTACATTGCCGGTTGCCAAATTGCATTATCTCTTATAGTTTCCGAGATATGGACTATCGATAATTTACACCTTAGACTCTGCTTCTAACTTGGGCCCAAATTGTAAAATGGTCTTATCTATTGACGATTTCGTTCCAATTCACATTCCAAGTAATATTCGGCATGCTAATTACATTGCCGGTTGCCAAATTGCATTATCTCTTATAGTTTCCGAGATATGGACTATCGATAATTTACACCTTAGGCTCTGTTTCTAACTTGAGCCCAAATTGTAAAATGGTCTTATCTATTGGCGATTTCGTTCCAATTCACATTCCAAGTAATATTCGGCATGCTAATTACATTGCGGGTTGCCAAATTGCATTATCTCTTATAGTTTCCGAGATATGGACTATCGATAATTTACACCTTAGGCTCTGCTTCTAACTTGGGCTCAAATTGTAAAATGGTCTTATCTATTGGCGATTTCGTTCCAATTCACACTCCAAGTAATATTCGGCATGCTAATTACATTTCCGGTTGCGAAATTGCATTATCTCTTATAGTTTCCGAGATATGGACTATCAATAATTTACACCTTAGGCTCTGCTTCTAACTTGGGCCCAAATTGTAAAATGGTCTTATCTATTGGCGATTTCGTTCCAATTCACATTCCAAGTAATATTCGGCATGCTAATTACATTGCCGGTTGCCAAATTGCATTATCTCTTATAGTTTCCGAGATATGGACTATCAATAATTTACACCTTAGGCTCTGCTTCTAACTTGGGCCCAAATTGTAAAATGGCCTTATCTATTGGCGATTTCGTTCCAATTCACATTCCAAGTAATATTCGGCATGCTAATTACATTGCCGGTTGCCAAATTGCATTATCTCCTATAGTTTCCGAGATATGGACTATCGATAATTTACACCTTAGGCTCTGCTTCTAACTTGGGCCCAAATTGTAAAATGGCCTTATCTATTGGCGATTTCGTTCCAATTCACATTCCAAGTAATATTCGGCATGCTAATTACATTGCCGGTTGCCAAATTGCATTATCTCTTATAGTTTCCGAGATATGGACTATCGATAATTTACACCTTAGGCTCTGCTTCTAACTTGGGCCCAAATTGTAAAATGGTCTTACCTATTGGCGATTTCGTTCCAATTCACACTCCAAGTAATATTCGGCATGCTAATTACATTGCCGGTTGCGAAATTGCATTATCTCTTATAGTTTCCGAGATATGGACTATCAATAATTTACACCTTAGGCTCTGCTTCTAACTTGGGCCCAAATTGTAAAATGGTCTTATCTATTGGCGATTTCGTTCCAATTCACATTCCAAGTAATATTCGGCATGCTAATTACATTGCCGGTTGCCAAATTGCATTATCTCTTATAGTTTCCGAGATATGGACTATCGATAATTTACACCTTAGGCTCTGCTTCTAACTTGGGCCCAAATTGTAAAATGGTCTTATCTATTGGCGATTTCGTTCCAATTCACATTCCAAGTAATATTCGGCATGCTAATTACATTGCCGGTTGCCAAATTGCATTATCTCTTATAGTTTCCGAGATATGGACTATCGATAATTTACACCTTAGGCTCTACTTCTAACTTGGGCCCAAATTGTAAAATGGTCTTATCTATTGGCGATTTCGTTCCAATTCACATTCCAAGTAATATTCGACATGCTAATTACATTGCCGGTTGCCAAATTGCATTAACTCTTATAGTTTCCGAGATATGGACTATCGATAATTTACACCTTAGGCTCTGCTTCTAACTTGGGCCCAAATTGTAAAATGGTCTTATCTATTGGCGATTTCGTTCCAATTCACATTCCAAGTAATATTCGGCATGCTAATTACATTGCCGGTTGCCAAATTGCATTATCTCTTATAGTTTCCGAGATATGGACTATCGATAATTTACACCATAGGCTCTGCTTATAACTTGGGCCCAAATTGTAAAATGGTCTTATCTATTGGCGATTTCGTTCCAATTCACATTCCAAGTAATATTCGGCATGCTAATTACATTGCCGGTTGCCAAATTGCATTATCTCTTATAGTTTCCGAGATATGGACTATCGATAATTTACACCTTAGGCTCTGCTTCTAACTTGGGCCCAAATTGTAAAATGGTCTTATCTATTGGCGATTTCGTTCCAATTCACATTCCAAGTAATATTCGGCATGCTAATTACATTGCCGGTTGCCAAATTGCATTATCTCTTATAGTTTCCGAGATATGGACTATCGATAATTTACACCTTAGGCTCTGCTTCTACCTTGGGCCCAAATTGTAAAATGGTCTTATCTATTGGCGATTTCGTTCCAATTCACATTCCAAGTAATATTCGGCATGCTAATTACATTGCCGGTTGCCAAATTGCATTAACTCTTATAGTTTCCGAGATATGGACTATCGATAATTTACACCTTAGGCTCTGCTTCTAACTTGGGCCCAAATTGTAAAATGGTCTTATCTATTGGCGATTTTTTCCAATTCACATTCCAAGTAATATTCGGCATGCTAATTACATTGCCGGTTGCCAAATTGCATTATCTCTTATAGTTTCCGAGATATGGACTATCGATAATTTACACCTTAGGCTCTGCTTCTAACTTGGGCCCAAATTGTAAAATGGTCTTATCTATTGGCGATTTCGTTCCAATTCACATTCCAAGTAATATTCGGCATGCTAATTACATTGCCGGTTGCCAAATTGCATTATCTCTTATAGTTTCCGAGATATGGACTATCGATAATTTAAACCTTAGGCTCTGCTTCTAACTTGGGCCCAAATTGTAAAATGGTCTTATCTATTGGCGATTTCGTTCCAATTCACATTCCAAGTAATATTCGGCATGCTAATTACATTGCCGGTTGCCAAATTGCATTATCTCTTATAGTTTCCGAGATATGGACTATCGGTAATTTACACCTTAGGCTCTGCTTCTAACTTGGGCCCAAATTGTAAAATGGTCTTATCTATTGGCGATTTCGTTCCAATTCACATTCCAAGTAATATCCGGCATGCTAATTACATTGCCGGTTGCCAAATTGAATTATCTCTTATAGTTTCCGAGATATGGACTATCGATAATTTACACCTTAGGCTCTGCTTCTAACTTGGGCCCAAATTGTAAAATGGTCTTACCTATTGGCGATTTCGTTCCAATTCACATTCCAAGTAATATTCGGCATGCTAATTTCATTGCCGGTTGCCAAATTGCATTATCTCTTATAGTTTCCGAGATATGGACTATCGATAATTTACACCTTAGGCTCTGCTTCTAACTTGGGCCCAAATTGTAAAATGGTCTTATCTATTGGCGATTTCGTTCCAATTCACATTCCAAGTAATATTCGGCATGCTAATTACATTGCCGGTTGCCAAATTGCATTATCTCTTATAGTTTCCGAGATATGGACTATCGATAATTTACATCTTAGGCTCTGCTTCTAATTTGGGCCCAAATTGTAAAATCGTCTTATCTATTGGCGATTTCGTTCCAATTCACATTCCAAATAATATTCGGCATGCTAATTACATTGCCGGTTGCCAAATTGCATTATCTCTTATAGTTTCCGAGATATGGACTATCGATAATTTACACCTTAGGCTCTGCTTCTAACTTGGGCCCAAATTGTAAAATGCTCTTATCTATTGGCGATTTCGTTCCAATTCACATTCCAAGTAATATCCGGCATGCTAATTACATTGCCGGTTGCCAAATTGAATTATCTCTTATAGTTTCCGAGATATGGACTATCGATAATTTACACCTTAGGCTCTGCTTCTAACTTGGGCCCAAATTGTAAAATGGTCTTACCTATTGGCGATTTCGTTCCAATTCACATTCCAATTAATATTCGGCATGCTAATTACATTGCCGGTTGCCAAATTGCATTATCTCTTATAGTTTCCGAGATATGGACTATCGATAATTTACACCTTAGGCTCTGCTTCTAACTTGGGCCCAAATTGTAAAATGGTCTTATCTATTGACGATTTCGTTCCAATTCACATTCCAAGTAAAATTCGGCATGCTAATTACATTGCCGGTTGCCAAATTGCATTATCTCTTATAGTTTCCGAGATATGGACTATCGATAATTTACACCTTAGGCTCTGCTTCTAACTTGGGCCCAAATTGTAAAATGGTCTTACCTAATGGCGATTTCGTTCCAATTCACATTCCAAGTAATATTCGGCATGCTAATTACATTGCCGGTTGCCAAATTGCATTATCTCTTATAGTTTCCGAGATATGGACTATCGATAATTTACACCTTAGGCTCTGCTTCTAACTTGGACCCAAATTGTAAAATGGTCTTATCTATTGGCGATTTCGTTCCAATTCACATTCCAAGTAATATTCGGCATGCTAATTACATTGCCGGTTGCCAAATTGCATTATCTCTTATAGTTTCCGAGATATGGACTATCGATAATTTACACCTTAGGCTCTGCTTCTAACTTGGGCCCAAATTGTAAAATGGTCTTATCTATTGGCGATTTCGTTCCAATTCACATTCCGAGTAATATTCGGCATGCTAATTACATTGCAGGTTGCCAAATTGCATTATCTCTTATAGTTTCCGAGATATGGACTATCGATAATTTACACCTTAGGCTCTGCTTCTACCTTGGGCCCAAATTGTAAAATGGTCTTATCTATTGGCGATTTCGTTCCAATTCACATTCCAAGTAATATTCGGCATGCTAATTACATTGCCGGTTGCCAAATTGTATTAACTCTTATAGTTTCCGAGATATGGACTATCGATAATTTACACCTTAGGCTCTGCTTCTAACTTGGGCCCAAATTGTAAAATGGTCTTATCTATTGGCGATTTTTTCCAATTCACATTCCAAGTAATATTCGGCATGCTAATTACATTGCCGGTTGCCAAATTGCATTATCTCTTATAGTTTCCGAGATATGGACTATCGATAATTTACACCTTAGGCTCTGCTTCTAACTTGGGCCCAAATTGTAAAATGGTCTTATCTATTGGCGATTTCGTTCCAATTCACATTCCAAGTAATATTCGGCATGCTAATTACATTGCCGGTTGCCAAATTGCATTATCTCTTATAGTTTCCGAGATATGGACTATCGATAATTTAAACCTTAGGCTCTGCTTCTAACTTGGGCCCAAATTGTAAAATGGTCTTATCTATTGGCGATTTCGTTCCAATTCACATTCCAAGTAATATTCGGCATGCTAATTACATTGCCGGTTGCCAAATTGCATTATCTCTTATAGTTTCCGAGATATGGACTATCGGTAATTTACACCTTAGGCTCTGCTTCTAACTTGGGCCCAAATTGTAAAATGGTCTTATCTATTGGCGATTTTTTCCAATTCACATTCCAAGTAATATTCGGCATGCTAATTACATTGCCGGTTGCCAAATTGCATTATCTCTTATAGTTTCCGAGATATGGACTATCGATAATTTAAACCTTAGGCTCTGCTTCTAACTTGGGCCCAAATTGTAAAATGGTCTTATCTATTGGCGATTTCGTTCCAATTCACATTCCAAGTAATATTCGGCATGCTAATTACATTGCCGGTTGCCAAATTGCATTATCTCTTATAGTTTCCGAGATATGGACTATCGGTAATTTACACCTTAGGCTCTGCTTCTAACTTGGGCCCAAATTGTAAAATGGTCTTATCTATTGGCGATTTTTTCCAATTCACATTCCAAGTAATATTCGGCATGCTAATTACATTGCCGGTTGCCAAATTGCATTATCTCTTATAGTTTCCGAGATATGGACTATCGATAATTTACACCTTAGGCTCTGCTTCTAACTTGGGCCCAAATTGTAAAATGGTCTTATCTATTGGCGATTTCGTTCCAATTCACATTCCAAGTAATATTCGGCATGCTAATTACATTGCCGGTTGCCAAATTGCATTATCTCTTATAGTTTCCGAGATATGGACTATCGATAATTTAAACCTTAGGCTCTGCTTCTAACTTGGGCCCAAATTGTAAAATGGTCTTATCTATTGGCGATTTCGTTCCAATTCACATTCCAAGTAATATTCGGCATGCTAATTACATTGCCGGTTGCCAAATTGCATTATCTCTTATAGTTTCCGAGATATGGACTATCGGTAATTTACACCTTAGGCTCTGCTTCTAACTTGGGCCCAAATTGTAAAATGGTCTTATCTATTGGCGATTTCGTTCCAATTCACATTCCAAGTAATATCCGGCATGCTAATTACATTGCCGGTTGCCAAATTGAATTATCTCTTATAGTTTCCGAGATATGGACTATCGATAATTTACACCTTAGGCTCTGCTTCTAACTTGGGCCCAAATTGTAAAATGGTCTTACCTATTGGCGATTTCGTTCCAATTCACATTCCAAGTAATATTCGGCATGCTAATTTCATTGCCGGTTGCCAAATTGCATTATCTCTTATAGTTTCCGATATATGGACTATCGATAATTTACACCTTAGGCTCTGCTTCTAACTTGGGCCCAAATTGTAAAATGGTCTTATCTATTGGCGATTTCGTTCCAATTCACATTCCAAGTAATATTCGGCATGCTAATTACATTGCCGGTTGCCAAATTGCATTATCTCTTATAGTTTCCGAGATATGGACTATCGATAATTTACATCTTAGGCTCTGCTTCTAATTTGGGCCCAAATTGTAAAATCGTCTTATCTATTGGCGATTTCGTTCCAATTCACATTCCAAATAATATTCGGCATGCTAATTACATTGCCGGTTGCCAAATTGCATTATCTCTTATAGTTTCCGAGATATGGACTATCGATAATTTACACCTTAGGCTCTGCTTCTAACTTGGGCCCAAATTGTAAAATGGTCTTATCTATTGGCGATTTCGTTCCAATTCACATTCCAAGTAATATCCGGCATGCTAATTACATTGCCGGTTGCCAAATTGAATTATCTCTTATAGTTTCCGAGATATGGACTATCGATAATTTACACCTTAGGCTCTGCTTCTAACTTGGGCCCAAATTGTAAAATGGTCTTACCTATTGGCGATTTCGTTCCAATTCACATTCCAATTAATATTCGGCATGCTAATTACATTGCCGGTTGCCAAATTGCATTATCTCTTATAGTTTCCGAGATATGGACTATCGATAATTTACACCTTAGGCTCTGCTTCTAACTTGGGCCCAAATTGTAAAATGGTCTTATCTATTGACGATTTCGTTCCAATTCACATTCCAAGTAAAATTCGGCATGCTAATTACATTGCCGGTTGCCAAATTGCATTATCTCTTATAGTTTCCGAGATATGGACTATCGATAATTTACACCTTAGGCTCTGCTTCTAACTTGGGCCCAAATTGTAAAATGGTCTTACCTAATGGCGATTTCGTTCCAATTCACATTCCAAGTAATATTCGGCATGCTAATTACATTGCCGGTTGCCAAATTGCATTATCTCTTATAGTTTCCGAGATATGGACTATCGATAATTTACACCTTAGGCTCTGCTTCTAACTTGGACCCAAATTGTAAAATGGTCTTATCTATTGGCGATTTCGTTCCAATTCACATTCCAAGTAATATTCGGCATGCTAATTACATTGCCGGTTGCCAAATTGCATTATCTCTTATAGTTTCCGAGATATGGACTATCGATAATTTACACCTTAGGCTCTGCTTCTAACTTGGGCCCAAATTGTAAAATGGTCTTATCTATTGGCGATTTCGTCCCAATTCACATTCCAAGTGATATTCGGCATGCTAATTACATTGCCGGTTGCGAAATTGCATTATCTCTTATAGTTTCCGAGATATGGACTATCAATAATTTACACCTTAGGCTCTGCTTCTAACTTGGGCCCAAATTGTAAAATGGTCTTATCTATTGGCGATTTCGTTCCAATTCACATTCCAAGTAATATTCGGCATGCTAATTACATTGCCGTCTGCCGAATTGCATTATCTCTTATAGTTTCCGAGATATGGACTATCGATAATTTACACCTTAGGCTCTGCTTCTAACTTGGGCCCAAATTGTAAAATGGTCTTATCTATTGGCGATTTCGTTCCAATTCACATTCCAAGTAATATTCGGCATGCTAATTACATTGCCGGTTGCCAAATTGCATTATCTCTTATAGTTTCCGAGATATGGACTATCGATAATTTACACCTTAGACTCTGCTTCTAACTTGGGCCCAAATTGTAAAATGGTCTTATCTATTGACGATTTCGTTCCAATTCACATTCCAAGTAATATTCGGCATGCTAATTACATTGCCGGTTGCCAAATTGCATTATCTCTTATAGTTTCCGAGATATGGACTATCGATAATTTACACCTTAGGCTCTGTTTCTAACTTGAGCCCAAATTGTAAAATGGTCTTATCTATTGGCGATTTCGTTCCAATTCACATTCCAAGTAATATTCGGCATGCTAATTACATTGCGGGTTGCCAAATTGCATTATCTCTTATAGTTTCCGAGATATGGACTATCGATAATTTACACCTTAGGCTCTGCTTCTAACTTGGGCTCAAATTGTAAAATGGTCTTATCTATTGGCGATTTCGTTCCAATTCACACTCCAAGTAATATTCGGCATGCTAATTACATTTCCGGTTGCGAAATTGCATTATCTCTTATAGTTTCCGAGATATGGACTATCAATAATTTACACCTTAGGCTCTGCTTCTAACTTGGGCCCAAATTGTAAAATGGTCTTATCTATTGGCGATTTCGTTCCAATTCACATTCCAAGTAATATTCGGCATGCTAATTACATTGCCGGTTGCCAAATTGCATTATCTCTTATAGTTTCCGAGATATGGACTATCAATAATTTACACCTTAGGCTCTGCTTCTAACTTGGGCCCAAATTGTAAAATGGCCTTATCTATTGGCGATTTCGTTCCAATTCACATTCCAAGTAATATTCGGCATGCTAATTACATTGCCGGTTGCCAAATTGCATTATCTCCTATAGTTTCCGAGATATGGACTATCGATAATTTACACCTTAGGCTCTGCTTCTAACTTGGGCCCAAATTGTAAAATGGCCTTATCTATTGGCGATTTCGTTCCAATTCACATTCCAAGTAATATTCGGCATGCTAATTACATTGCCGGTTGCCAAATTGCATTATCTCTTATAGTTTCCGAGATATGGACTATCGATAATTTACACCTTAGGCTCTGCTTCTAACTTGGGCCCAAATTGTAAAATGGTCTTACCTATTGGCGATTTCGTTCCAATTCACACTCCAAGTAATATTCGGCATGCTAATTACATTGCCGGTTGCGAAATTGCATTATCTCTTATAGTTTCCGAGATATGGACTATCAATAATTTACACCTTAGGCTCTGCTTCTAACTTGGGCCCAAATTGTAAAATAGTCTTATCTATTGGCGATTTCGTTCCAATTCACATTCCAAGTAATATTCGGCATGCTAATTACATTGCCGGTTGCCAAATTGCATTATCTCTTATAGTTTCCGAGATATGGACTATCGATAATTTACACCTTAGGCTCTGCTTCTAACTTGGGCCCAAATTGTAAAATGGTCTTATCTATTGGCGATTTCGTTCCAATTCACATTCCAAGTAATATTCGGCATGCTAATTACATTGCCGGTTGCCAAATTGCATTATCTCTTATAGTTTCCGAGATATGGACTATCGATAATTTACACCTTAGGCTCTACTTCTAACTTGGGCCCAAATTGTAAAATGGTCTTATCTATTGGCGATTTCGTTCCAATTCACATTCCAAGTAATATTCGACATGCTAATTACATTGCCGGTTGCCAAATTGCATTAACTCTTATAGTTTCCGAGATATGGACTATCGATAATTTACACCTTAGGCTCTGCTTCTAACTTGGGCCCAAATTGTAAAATGGTCTTATCTATTGGCGATTTCGTTCCAATTCACATTCCAAGTAATATTCGGCATGCTAATTACATTGCCGGTTGCCAAATTGCATTATCTCTTATAGTTTCCGAGATATGGACTATCGATAATTTACACCATAGGCTCTGCTTATAACTTGGGCCCAAATTGTAAAATGGTCTTATCTATTGGCGATTTCGTTCCAATTCACATTCCAAGTAATATTCGGCATGCTAATTACATTGCCGGTTGCCAAATTGCATTATCTCTTATAGTTTCCGAGATATGGACTATCGATAATTTACACCTTAGGCTCTGCTTCTAACTTGGGCCCAAATTGTAAAATGGTCTTATCTATTGGCGATTTCGTTCCAATTCACATTCCAAGTAATATTCGGCATGCTAATTACATTGCCGGTTGCCAAATTGCATTATCTCTTATAGTTTCCGAGATATGGACTATCGATAATTTACACCTTAGGCTCTGCTTCTAACTTGGGCCCAAATTGTAAAATGGTCTTATCTATTGGCGATTTCGTTCCAATTCACATTCCAAGTAATATTCGGCATGCTAATTACATTGCCGGTTGCCAAATTGCATTAACTCTTATAGTTTCCGAGATATGGACTATCGATAATTTACACCTTAGGCTCTGCTTCTAACTTGGGCCCAAATTGTAAAATGGTCTTATCTATTGGCGATTTTTTCCAATTCACATTCCAAGTAATATTCGGCATGCTAATTACATTGCCGGTTGCCAAATTGCATTATCTCTTATAGTTTCCGAGATATGGACTATCGATAATTTACACCTTAGGCTCTGCTTCTAACTTGGGCCCAAATTGTAAAATGGTCTTATCTATTGGCGATTTCGTTCCAATTCACATTCCAAGTAATATTCGGCATGCTAATTACATTGCCGGTTGCCAAATTGCATTATCTCTTATAGTTTCCGAGATATGGACTATCGATAATTTACACCTTAGGCTCTGCTTCTAACTTGGGCCCAAATTGTAAAATGGTCTTATCTATTGGCGATTTCGTCCCAATTCACATTCCAAGTGATATTCGGCATGCTAATTACATTGCCGATTGCGAAATTGCATTATCTCTTATAGTTTCCGAGATATGGACTATCAATAATTTACACCTTAGGCTCTGCTTCTAACTTGGGCCCAAATTGTAAAATGGTCTTATCTATTGGCGATTTCGTTCGAATTCACATTCCAAGTAATATTCGGCATGCTAATTACATTGCCGGTTGCCAAATTGCATTATCTCTTATAGTTTCCGAGATATGGACTATCGATAATTTACACTTTAGGCTCTGCTTCTAACTTGGGCCCAAATTGTAAAATGGTCTTATCTATTGGCGATTTCGTTCCAATTCACATTCCAAGTAATATTCGGCATGCTAATTACATTGCCGGTTGCCAAATTGCATTATCTCTTATAGTTTCCGAGATATGGACTATCGATAATTTACACCTTAGGCTCTGCTTCTAACTTGGGCCCAAATTGTAAAATGGTCTTATCTATTGGCGATTTCGTTCCAATTCACACTCCAAGTAATATTCGGCATGCTAATTACATTGCCGGTTGCGAAATTGCATTATCTCTTATAGTTTCCGAGATATGGACTATCAATAATTTACACCTTAGGCTCTGCTTCTAACTTGGGCCCAAATTGTAAAATGGTCTTATCTATTGGCGATTTCGTTCCAATTCACATTCCAAGTAATATTCGGCATGCTAATTACATTGCCGGTTGCCAAATTGCTTTATCTCTTATAGTTTCCGAGATATGGACTATCGATAATTTACACCTTAGGCTCTGCTTCTAACTTGGGCCCAAATTGTAAAATGGTCTTATCTATTGGCGATTTCGTTCCAATTCACAATCCAAGTAATATTCGGCATGCTAATTACATTGCCGGTTGCCAAATTGCATTATCTCTTATAGTTTCCGAGATATGGACTATCGATAATTTACACCTTAGCCTCTGCTTCTAACTTGTGCCCAAATTGTAAAATGGTCTTATCTATTGGCGTTTTCGTTCCAATTCACATTCCAAGTAATATTCGGCATGCTAATTACATTGCCGGTTGCCAAATTGCATTATCTCTTATAGTTTCCGAGATATGGACTATCGATAATTTACACCTTAGGCTCTGCTTCTAACTTGGGCCCAAATTGTAAAATGGTCTTCTCTATTGGCGATTTCGTTCCAATTCACATTCCAAGTAATATTCGGCTTGCTAATTACATTGCCGGTTGCCAAATTGCATTATCTCTTATAGTTTCCGAGATATGGACTATCGATAATTTACACCTTAGGCTCTGCTTCTAACTTGGGCCCAAATTGTAAAATGGTCTTATCTATTGGCGATTTCGTTCCAATTCACATTCCAAGTAATATTCGGCATGCTAATTACATTGCCGGTTGCCAAATTGCATTATCTCTTATAGTTTCCGAGATATGGACTATCGATAATTTACACCGTAGGCTCTACTTCTAACTTGGGCCCAAATTGTAAAATGGTCTTATCTATTGGCGATTTCGTTCCAATTCACATTCCAAGTAATATTCGGCATGCTAATTACATTGCCGGTTGCCAAATTGCATTAACTCTTATAGTTTCCGAGATATGGACTATCGATAATTTACACCTTAGGGCTCTGCTTCTAACTTGGGCCCAAATTGTAAAATGGTCTTATCTATTGGCGATTTCGTTCCAATTCACATTCCAAGTAATATTCGGCATGCTAATTACATTGCCGGTTGCCAAATTGCATTATCTCTTATAGTTTCCGAGATATGGACTATCGATAATTTACACCATAGGCTCTGCTTATAACTTGGGCCCAAATTGTAAAATGGTCTTATCTATTGGCGATTTCGTTCCAATTCACATTCCAAGTAATATTCGGCATGCTAATTACATTGCCGGTTGCCAAATTGCATTATCTCTTATAGTTTCCGAGATATGGACTATCGATAATTTACACCTTAGGCTCTGCTTCTTACTTGGGCCCAAATTGTAAAATGGTCTTATCTATTGGCGATTTCGTTCCAATTCACATTCCAAGTAATATTCGGCATGCTAATTACATTGCCGGTTGCCAAATTGCATTATCTCTTATAGTTTCCGAGATATGGACTATCGATAATTTACACCTTAGGCTCTGTTTCTAACTTGAGCCCAAATTGTAAAATGGTCTTATCTATTGGCGATTTCGTTCCAATTCACATTCCAAGTAATATTCGGCATGCTAATTACATTGCGGGTTGCTAAATTGCATTATCTCTTATAGTTTCCGAGATATGGACTATCGATAATTTACACCTTAGGCTCTGCTTCTAACTTGGGCCCAAATTGTAAAATGGTCTTATCTATTGGCGATTTCGTTCCAATTCACACTCCAAGTAATATTCGGCATGCTAATTACATTTCCGGTTGCGAAATTGCATTATCTCTTATAGTTTCCGAGATATGGACTATCAATAATTTACACCTTAGGCTCTGCTTCTAACTTGGGCCCAAATTGTAAAATGGTCTTATCTATTGGCGATTTCGTTCCAATTCACATTCCAAGTAATATTCGGCATGCTAATTACATTGCCGGTTGCCAAATTGCATTATCTCTTATAGTTTCCGAGATATGGACTATCAATAATTTACACCTTAGGCTCTGCTTCTAACTTGGGCCCAAATTGTAAAATGGCCTTATCTATTGGCGATTTCGTTCCAATTCACATTCCAAGTAATATTCGGCATGCTAATTACATTGCCGGTTGCCAAATTGCATTATCTCTTATAGTTTCCGAGATATGGACTATCGATAATTTACACCTTAGGCTCTGCTTCTAACTAGGGCCCAAATTGTAAAATGGCCTTATCTATTGGCGATTTCGTTCCAATTCACATTCCAAGTAATATTCGGCATGCTAATTACATTGCCGGTTGCCAAATTGCATTATCTCTTATAGTTTCCGAGATATGGACTATCGATAATTTACACCTTAGGCTCTGCTTCTAACTTGGGCCCAAATTGTAAAATGGTCTTACCTATTGGCGATTTCGTTCCAATTCACACTCCAAGTAATATTCGGCATGCTAATTACATTGCCGGTTGCGAAATTGCATTATCTCTTATAGTTTCCGAGATATGGACTATCAATAATTTACACCTTAGGCTCTGCTTCTAACTTGGGCCCAAATTGTAAAATGGTCTTATCTATTGGCGATTTCGTTCCAATTCACATTCCAAGTAATATTCGGCATGCTAATTACATTGCCGGTTGCCAAATTGCATTATCTCTTATAGTTTCCGAGATATGGACTATCGATAATTTACACCTTAGGCTCTGCTTCTAACTTGGGCCCAAATTGTAAAATGGTCTTATCTATTGGCGATTTCGTTCCAATTCACATTCCAAGTAATATTCGGCATGCTAATTACATTGCCGGTTGCCAAATTGCATTATCTCTTATAGTTTCCGAGATATGGACTATCGATAATTTACACCTTAGGCTCTACTTCTAACTTGGGCCCAAATTGTAAAATGGTCTTATCTATTGGCGATTTCGTTCCAATTCACATTCCAAGTAATATTCGGCATGCTAATTACATTGCCGGTTGCCAAATTGCATTAACTCTTATAGTTTCCGAGATATGGACTATCGATAATTTACACCTTAGGCTCTGCTTCTAACTTGGGCCCAAATTGTAAAATGGTCTTATCTATTGGCGATTTCGTTCCAATTCACATTCCAAGTAATATTCGGCATGCTAATTACATTGCCGGTTGCCAAATTGCATTATCTCTTATAGTTTCCAAGATATGGACTATCGATAATTTACACCATAGGCTCTGCTTATAACTTGGGCCCAAATTGTAAAATGGTCTTATCTATTGGCGATTTCGTTCCAATTCACATTCCAAGTAATATTCGGCATGCTAATTACATTGCCGGTTGCCAAATTGCATTATCTCTTATAGTTTCCGAGATATGGACTATCGATAATTTACACCTTAGGCTCTGCTTCTAACTTGGGCCCAAATTGTAAAATGGTCTTATCTATTGGCGATTTCGTTCCAATTCACATTCCAAGTAATATTCGGCATGCTAATTACATTGCCGGTTGCCAAATTGCATTATCTCTTATAGTTTCCGAGATATGGACTATCGATAATTTACACCTTAGGCTCTGCTTCTAACTTGGGCCCAAATTGTAAAATGGTCTTATCTATTGGCGATTTCGTTCCAATTCACATTCCAAGTAATATTCGGCATGCTAATTACATTGCCGGTTGCCAAATTGCATTAACTCTTATAGTTTCCGAGATATGGACTATCGATAATTTACACCTTAGGCTCTGCTTCTAACTTGGGCCCAAATTGTAAAATGGTCTTATCTATTGGCGATTTTTTCCAATTCACATTCCAAGTAATATTCGGCATGCTAATTACATTGCCGGTTGCCAAATTGCATTATCTCTTATAGTTTCCGAGATATGGACTATCGATAATTTACACCTTAGGCTCTGCTTCTAATTTGGGCCCAAATTGTAAAATGGTCTTATCTATTGGCGATTTCGTTCCAATTCACATTCCAAGTAATATTCGGCATGCTAATTACATTGCCGGTTGCCAAATTGCATTATCTCTTATAGTTTCCGAGATATGGACTATCGATAATTTACACCTTAGGCTCTGCTTCTAACTTGGGCCCAAATTGTAAAATGGTCTTATCTATAGGCGATTTCGTCCCAATTCACATTCCAAGTGATATTCGGCATGCTAATTACATTGCCGATTGCGAAATTGCATTATCTCTTATAGTTTCCGAGATATGGACTATCAATAATTTACACCTTAGGCTCTGCTTCTAACTTGGGCCCAAATTGTAAAATGGTCTTATCTATTGGCGATTTCGTTCCAATTCACATTCCAAGTAATATTCGGCATGCTAATTACATTGCCGGTTGCCAAATTGCATTATCTCTTATAGTTTCCGAGATATGGACTATCGATAATTTACACCTTAGGCTCTGCTTCTAACTTGGGCCCAAATTGTAAAATGGTCTTATCTATTGGCGATTTCGTTCCAATTCACATTCCAAGTAATATTCGGCATGCTAATTACATTGCCGGTTGCCAAATTGCATTATCTCTTATAGTTTCCGAGATATGGACTATCGATAATTTACACATTAGGCTCTGCTTCTAACTTCGGCCCAAATTGTAAAATGGTCTTATCTATTGGCGATTTCGTCCCAATTCACATTCCAAGTGATATTCGGCATGCTAATTACATTGCCGGTTGCCAAATTGCATTATCTCTTATAGTTTCCGAGATATGGACTATCGATAATTTACACCTTAGGCTCTGCTTCTAACTTGGGCCCAAATTGTAAAATGGTCTTATCTATTGGCGATTTCGTTCCAATTCACATTCCAAGTAATATTCGGCATGCTAATTACATTGCCGGTTGCCAAATTGCATTATCTCTTATAGTTTCCGAGATATGGACTATCGATAATTTACACCTTAGGCTCTGCTTCTAACTTGGGCCCAAATTGTAAAATGGTCTTATCTATTGGCGATTTCGTTCCAATTCACATTCCAAGTAATACTCGGCATGCTAATTACATTGCCGGTTGCCAAATTGCATTATCTCTTATAGTTTCCGAGATATGGACTATCGATAATTTACACATTAGGCTCTGCTTCTAACTTCGGCCCAAATTGTAAAATGGTCTTATCTATTGGCGATTTCGTCCCAATTCACATTCCAAGTGATATTCGGCATGCTAATTACATTGCCGGTTGCCAAATTGCATTATCTCTTATAGTTTCCGAGATATGGACTATCGATAATTTACACCTTAGGCTCTGCTTCTAACTTGGGCCCAAATTGTAAAATGGTCTTATCTATTGGCGATTTCGTTCCAATTCACATTCCAAGTAATATTCGGCATGCTAATTACATTGCCGGTTGCCAAAATGCATTATCTCTTATAGTTTCTGAGATATGGACTATCGATAATTTACACCTTAGGCTCTGCTTCTAACTTGGGCCCAAATTGTAAAATGGTCTTATCTATTGGCGATTTCGTTCCAATTCACATTCCAAGTAATACTCGGCATGCTAATTACATTGCCGGTTGCCAAATTGCATTATCTCTTATAGTTTCCGAGATATGGACTATCGATAATTTACACCTTAGGCTCTGCTTCTAACTTGGGCCCAAATTGTGAAATGGTCTTATCTATTGGCGATTTCGTTCCAATTCACATTCCAAGTAATATTCGGCATGCTAATTACATTGCCGGTTGCCAAATTGCATTATCTCTTATAGTTTCCGAGATATGGACTATCGATAATTTACACCTTAGGCTCTGCTTCTAACTTGGGCCCAAATTGTAAAATGGTCTTATCTATTGGCGATTTCGTTCCAATTCACACTCCAAGTAATATTCGGCATGCTAATTAAATTGCTGGTTGCGAAATTGCATTATCTCTTATAGTTTCCGAGATATGGACTATCAATAATTTACACCTTAGGCTCTGCTTCTAACTTGGACCCAAATTGTAAAATGGTCTTATCTATTGGCGATTTCGTTCCAATTCACATTCCAAGTAATATTCGGCATGCTAATTACATTGCCGGTTGCCAAATTGCATTATCTCTTATAGTTTCCGAGATATGGACTATCGATAATTTACACCTTAGGCTCTGCTACTAACTTGGGCCCAAATTGTAAAATGGTCTTATCTATTGGCGATTTCGTTCCAATTCACACTCCAAGTAATATTCGGCATGCTAATTACATTGCCGGTTGCCAAATTGCATTATCTCTTATAGTTTCCGAGATATGGACTATCGATAATTTACACCTTAGGCTCTGCTTCTAACTTGGGCCCAAATTGTAAAATGGTCTTATCTATTGGCGATTTCGTTCCAATTCACATTCCAAGTAATATCCGGCATGCTAATTACATTGCCGATTGTCAAATTGCATTATCTCTTATAGTTTCCGAGATATGGACTATCGATAATTTACACCTTAGGCTCTGCTTCTAACTTGGGCCCAAATTGTAAAATGGTATTCTCTATTGGCGATTTTGTTCCAATTCACATTCCAAGTAATATTGGGCATGCTAATTACATTGCCGGTTGCCAAATTGCATTATCTCTTATAGTTTCCGAGATATGGACTATCGATAATTTACACCTTAGGCTCTGCTTCTAACTTGGGCCCAAATTGTAAAATCGTCTTATCTATTGGCGATTTCGTTCCAATTCACATTCCAAGTAATATTCGGCATGCTAATTACATTGCCGGTTGCCAAATTGCACTATCTCTTATAGTTTCCGAGATATGGACTATCGGTAATTTACACCTTAGGCTCTGCTTCTAACTTGGGCCCAAATTGTACAATGGTCTTATCTATTGGCGATTTCGTTCCAATTCACATTCCAAGTAATATTCGGCATGCTAATTACATTGCCGGTTGCCAAATTGCATTATCTCTTATAGTTTCCGAGATATGGACTATCGATAATTTACACCTTAGGCTCTGCTTCTAACTTGGGCCCAAATTGTAAAATGGTCTTATCTATTGGCGATTTCGTTCCAATTCACATTCCAAGTAATATCCGGCATGCTAATTACATTGCCGATTGTCAAATTGCATTATCTCTTATAGTTTCCGAGATATGGACTATCGATAATTTACACCTTAGGCTCTGCTTCTAACTTGGGCCCAAATTGTAAAATGGTATTCTCTATTGGCGATTTTGTTCCAATTCACATTCCAAGTAATATTGGGCATGCTAATTACATTGCCGGTTGCCAAATTGCATTATCTCTTATAGTTTCCGAGATATGGACTATCGATAATTTACACCTTAGGCTCTGCTTCTAACTTGGGCCCAAATTGTACAATGGTCTTATCTATTGGCGATTTCGTTCCAATTCACATTCCAAGTAATATTCGGCATGCTAATTACATTGCCGGTTGCCAAATTGCATTATCTCTTATAGTTTCCGAGATATGGACTATCGATAATTTACACCTTAGGCTCTGCTTCTAACTTGGGCCCAAATTGTAAAATGGTCTTATCTATTGGCGATTTCGTTCCAATTCACATTCCAAGTAATATCCGGCATGCTAATTACATTGCCGATTGTCAAATTGCATTATCTCTTATAGTTTCCGAGATATGGACTATCGATAATTTACACCTTAGGCTCTGCTTCTAACTTGGGCCCAAATTGTAAAATGGTATTCTCTATTGGCGATTTTGTTCCAATTCACATTGCAAGTAATATTGGGCATGCTAATTACATTGCCGGTTGCCAAATTGCATTATCTCTTATAGTTTCCGAGATATGGACTATCGATAATTTACACCTTAGGCTCTGCTTCTAACTTGGGCCCAAATTGTAAAATCGTCTTATCTATTGGCGATTTCGTTCCAATTCACATTCCAAGTAATATTCGGCATGCTAATTACATTGCCGGTTGCCAAATTGCATTATCTCTTATAGTTTCCGAGATATGGACTATCGGTAATTTACACCTTAGGCTCTGCTTCTAACTTGGGCCCAAATTGTACAATGGTCTTATCTATTGGCGATTTCGTTCCAATTCACATTCCAAGTAATATTCGGCATGCTAATTACATTGCCGGTTGCCAAATTGCATTATCTCTTATAGTTTCCGAGATATGGACTATCGATAATTTACACCTTAGGCTCTGCTTCTAACTTGGGCCCAAATTGTAAAATGGTCTTATCTATTGGCGATTTCGTTCCAATTCACACTCCAAGTAATATTCGGCATGCTAATTAAATTGCTGGTTGCGAAATTGCATTATCTCTTATAGTTTCCGAGATATGGACTATCAATAATTTACACCTTAGGCTCTGCTTCTAACTTGGACCCAAATTGTAAAATGGTCTTATCTATTGGCGATTTCGTTCCAATTCACATTCCAAGTAATATTCGGCATGCTAATTACATTGCCGGTTGCCAAATTGCATTATCTCTTATAGTTTCCGAGATATGGACTATCGATAATTTACACCTTAGGCTCTGCTTCTAACTTGGGCCCAAATTGTAAAATGGTCTTCTCTATTGGCGATTTCGTTCCAATTCACATTCCAAGTAATATTCGGCATGCTAATTACATTGCCGGTTGCCAAATTGCATTATCTCTTATAGTTTCCGAGATATGGACTATCGGTAATTTACACCTTAGGCTCTGCTTCTAACTTGGGCCCAAATTGTAAAATGGTCTTACCTATTGGCGATTTCGTTCCAATTCACATTCCAAGTAATATTCGGCATTCTAATTACATTGCCGGTTGCCAAATTGCATTATCTCTTATAGTTTCCGAGATATGGACTATCGATAATTTACACCTTAGGCTCTGCTACTAACTTGGGCCCAAATTGTAAAATGGTCTTATCTATTGGCGATTTCGTTCCAATTCACACTCCAAGTAATATTCGGCATGCTAATTACATTGCCGGTTGCCAAATTGCATTATCTCTTATAGTTTCCGAGATATGGACTATCGATAATTTACACCTTAGGCTCTGCTTCTAACTTGGGCCCAAATTGTAAAATGGTCTTATCTATTGGCGATTTCGTTCCAATTCACATTCCAAGTAATATCCGGCATGCTAATTACATTGCCGATTGTCAAATTGCATTATCTCTTATAGTTTCCGAGATATGGACTATCGATAATTTACACCTTAGGCTCTGCTTCTAACTTGGGCCCAAATTGTAAAATGGTATTCTCTATTGGCGATTTTGTTCCAATTCACATTCCAAGTAATATTGGGCATGCTAATTACATTGCCGGTTGCCAAATTGCATTATCTCTTATAGTTTCCGAGATATGGACTATCGATAATTTACACCTTAGGCTCTGCTTCTAACTTGGGCCCAAATTGTAAAATCGTCTTATCTATTGGCGATTTCGTTCCAATTCACATTCCAAGTAATATTCGGCATGCTAATTACATTGCCGGTTGCCAAATTGCATTATCTCTTATAGTTTCCGAGATATGGACTATCGGTAATTTACAACTTAGGCTCTGCTTCTAACTTGGGCCCAAATTGTACAATGGTCTTATCTATTGGCGATTTCGTTCCAATTCACATTCCAAGTAATATCCGGCATGCTAATTACATTGCCGGTTGCCAAATTGAATTATCTCTTATAGTTTCCGAGATATGGACTATCGATAATTTACACCTTAGGCTCTGCTTCTAACTTGGGCCCAAATTGTAAAATGGTCTTACCTATTGGCGATTTCGTTCCAATTCACATTCCAAGTAATATTCGGCATGCTAATTACATTGCCGGTTGCCAAATTGCATTATCTCTTATAGTTTCCGAGATATGGACTATCGATAATTTACACCTTAGACTCTGCTTCTAACTTGGGCCCAAATTGTAAAATGGTCTTATCTATTGGCGATTTCGTTCCAATTCACATTCCAAGTAATATCCGGCATGCTAATTACATTGCCGGTTGCGAAATTGCATTATCTCTTATAGTTTCCGAGATATGGACTATCCATAATTTACATCCTAGGCTCTGCTTCTAACTTGGGAGCAAATTGTAAAATGGTCTTATCTATTGGCGATTTCGTTCCAATTCACATTCCAAGTAATATTCGGCATGCTAATTACATTGCCGGTTGCCAAATTGCATTATCTCTTATAGTTTCCGAGATATGGACTATGGATAATTTACACCTTAGGCTCTGCTTCTAAGTTGGGCCCAAATTGTAAAATGGTCTTATCTATTGGCGATTTCGTCCCAATTCACATTCCAAGTGATATTCGGCATGCTAATTACATTGCCGGTTGCGAAATTGCATTATCTCTTATAGTTTCCGAGATATGGACTATCCATAATTTACACCTTAGGCTCTGCTTCTAACTTGGGCCCAAATTGTAAAATGGTCTTATCTATTGGCGATTTCGTTCCAATTCACATTCCAAGTAATATTCGGCATGCTAATTACATTGCCGGTTGCCAAATTGCATTATCTCTTATAGTTTCCGAGATATGGACTATCGATAATTTACACCTTGGGCTCTGCTTCTAACTTGGGCCCAAATTGTAAAATGGTCTTATCTATTGGCGATTTCGTTCCAATTCACATTCCAAGTAATATTCGGCATGCTAATTACATTGCCGGTTGCCAAATTGCATTATCTCTTATAGTTTCCGAGATATGGACTATCGATAATTTACACCTTAGTCTCTGCTTCTAACTTGGGCCCAAATTGTAAAATGGTCTTATCTATTGGCGATTTCGTTCCAATTCACATTCCAAGTAATATTCGGCATGCTAATTACATTGCCGGTTGCCAAATTGCATTATCTATTATAGTTTCCGAGATATGGACTATCGATAATTTACACCTTAGGCTCTGCTTCTAACTTGGGCCCAAATTGTAAAATGGTCTTATCTATTGGCGTTTTCGGTCGAATTCACATTCCAAGTAATATTCGGCATGCTAATTACATTGCCGGTTGCCAAATTGCATTATCTCTTATAGTTTCCGAGATATGGACTATCGATAATTTACACCTTAGGCTCTGCTTCTAACTTGGGCCCAAATTGTAAAATGGTCTTCTCTATTGGCGATTTCGTTCCAATTCACATTCCAAGTAATATTCGGCATGCTAATTACATTGCCGGTTGCCAAATTGCATTATCTCTTATAGTTTCCGAGATATGGACTATCGATAATTTACACCTTAGGCTCTGCTTCTAACTTGGGCCCAAATTGTAAAATGGTCTTATCTATTGGCGATTTCGTTCCAATTCACATTCCAAGTAATATTCGGCATGCTAATTACATTGCCGGTTGCCAAATTGCATTATCTCTTATAGTTTCCGAGATATGGACTATCGATAATTTACACCTTAGGCTCTGCTTCTAACTTGGGCCCAAATTGTAAAATGGTCTTCTCTATTGGCGATTTCGTTCCAATTCACATTCCAAGTAATATTCGGCATGCTAATTACATTGCCGGTTGCCAAATTGCATTATCTCTTATAGTTTCCGAGATATGGACTATCGATAATTTACACCTTAGGCTCTGCTTCTAACTTGGGCCCAAATTGTAAAATGGCCTTCTCTATTGGCGATTTCGTTCCAATTCACATTCCAAGTAATATTCGGCATGCTAATTACATTGCCGGTTGCCAAATTGCATTATCTCTTATAGTTTCCGAGATATGGACTATCGATAATTTACACCTTAGGCTCTGCTTCTAACTTGGGCCCAAATTGTAAAATCGTCTTATCTATTGGCGATTTCGTTCCAATTCACATTCCAAGTAATATTCGGCATGCTAATTACATTGCCGGTTGCCAAATTGCATTATCTCTTATAGTTTCCGAGATATGGACTATCGGTAATTTACACCTTAGGCTCTGCTTCTAACTTGGGTCCAAATTGTAAAATGGTCTTATCTATTGGCGATTTCGTTCCAATTCACATTCCAAGTAATATCCGGCATGCTAATTACATTGCCGGTTGCCAAATTGAATTATCTCTTATAGTTTCCGAGATATGGACTATCGATAATTTACACCTTAGGCTCTGCTTCTAACTTGGGCCCAAATTGTAAAATGGTCTTACCTATTGGCGATTTCGTTCCAATTCACATTCCAAGTAATATTCGGCTTGCTAATTACATTGCCGGTTGCCAAATTGCATTATCTCTTATAGTTTCCGAGATATGGACTATCGATAATTTACATCTTAGGCTCTGCTTCTAACTTGGGCCCAAATTGTAAAATCGTCTTATCTATTGGCGATTTCGTTCCAATTCACATTCCAAGTAATATTCGGCATGCTAATTACATTGCCGGTTGCCAAATTGCATTATCTCTTATAGTTTCCGAGATATGGACTATCGATAATTTACACCTTAGGCTCTGCTTCTAACTTGGGCCCAAATTGTAAAATGGTCTTATCTATTGGCGATTTCGTCCCAATTCACATTCCAAGTGATATTCGGCATGCTAATTACATTGCCGGTTGCGAAATTGCATTATCTCTTATAGTTTCCGAGATATGGACTATCAATAATTTACACCTTAGGCTCTGCTTCTAACTTGGGCCCAAATTGTAAAATGGTCTTATCTATTGGCGATTTCGTTCCAATTCACATTCCAAGTGATATTCGGCATGCTAATTACATTGCCGGTTGCCAAATTGCATTATCTCTTATAGTTTCCGAGATATGGACTATCGATAATTTACACCGTAGGCTCTACTTCTAACTTGGGCCCAAATTGTAAAATGGTCTTATCTATTGGCGATTTCGTTCCAATTCACATTCCAAGTAATATTCGGCATGCTAATTACATTGCCGGTTGCCAAATTGCATTAACTCTTATAGTTTCCGAGATATGGACTATCGATAATTTACACCTTAGGGCTCTGCTTCTAACTTGGGCCCAAATTGTAAAATGGTCTTATCTATTGGCGATTTCGTTCCAATTCACATTCCAAGTAATATTCGGCATGCTAATTACATTGCCGGTTGCCAAATTGCATTATCTCTTATAGTTTCCGAGATATGGACTATCGATAATTTACACCATAGGCTCTGCTTATAACTTGGGCCCAAATTGTAAAATGGTCTTATCTATTGGCGATTTCGTTCCAATTCACATTCCAAGTAATATTCGGCATGCTAATTACATTGCCGGTTGCCAAATTGCATTATCTCTTATAGTTTCCGAGATATGGACTATCGATAATTTACACCTTAGGCTCTGCTTCTTACTTGGGCCCAAATTGTAAAATGGTCTTATCTATTGGCGATTTCGTTCCAATTCACATTCCAAGTAATATTCGGCATGCTAATTACATTGCCGGTTGCCAAATTGCATTATCTCTTATAGTTTCCGAGATATGGACTATCGATAATTTACACCTTAGGCTCTGTTTCTAACTTGAGCCCAAATTGTAAAATGGTCTTATCTATTGGCGATTTCGTTCCAATTCACATTCCAAGTAATATTCGGCATGCTAATTACATTGCGGGTTGCTAAATTGCATTATCTCTTATAGTTTCCGAGATATGGACTATCGATAATTTACACCTTAGGCTCTGCTTCTAACTTGGGCCCAAATTGTAAAATGGTCTTATCTATTGGCGATTTCGTTCCAATTCACACTCCAAGTAATATTCGGCATGCTAATTACATTTCCGGTTGCGAAATTGCATTATCTCTTATAGTTTCCGAGATATGGACTATCAATAATTTACACCTTAGGCTCTGCTTCTAACTTGGGCCCAAATTGTAAAATGGTCTTATCTATTGGCGATTTCGTTCCAATTCACATTCCAAGTAATATTCGGCATGCTAATTACATTGCCGGTTGCCAAATTGCATTATCTCTTATAGTTTCCGAGATATGGACTATCAATAATTTACACCTTAGGCTCTGCTTCTAACTTGGGCCCAAATTGTAAAATGGCCTTATCTATTGGCGATTTCGTTCCAATTCACATTCCAAGTAATATTCGGCATGCTAATTACATTGCCGGTTGCCAAATTGCATTATCTCTTATAGTTTCCGAGATATGGACTATCGATAATTTACACCTTAGGCTCTGCTTCTAACTTGGGCCCAAATTGTAAAATGGCCTTATCTATTGGCGATTTCGTTCCAATTCACATTCCAAGTAATATTCGGCATGCTAATTACATTGCCGGTTGCCAAATTGCATTATCTCTTATAGTTTCCGAGATATGGACTATCGATAATTTACACCTTAGGCTCTGCTTCTAACTTGGGCCCAAATTGTAAAATGGTCTTACCTATTGGCGATTTCGTTCCAATTCACACTCCAAGTAATATTCGGCATGCTAATTACATTGCCGGTTGCGAAATTGCATTATCTCTTATAGTTTCCGAGATATGGACTATCAATAATTTACACCTTAGGCTCTGCTTCTAACTTGGGCCCAAATTGTAAAATGGTCTTATCTATTGGCGATTTCGTTCCAATTCACATTCCAAGTAATATTCGGCATGCTAATTACATTGCCGGTTGCCAAATTGCATTATCTCTTATAGTTTCCGAGATATGGACTATCGATAATTTACACCTTAGGCTCTGCTTCTAACTTGGGCCCAAATTGTAAAATGGTCTTATCTATTGGCGATTTCGTTCCAATTCACATTCCAAGTAATATTCGGCATGCTAATTACATTGCCGGTTGCCAAATTGCATTATCTCTTATAGTTTCCGAGATATGGACTATCGATAATTTACACCTTAGGCTCTACTTCTAACTTGGGCCCAAATTGTAAAATGGTCTTATCTATTGGCGATTTCGTTCCAATTCACATTCCAAGTAATATTCGGCATGCTAATTACATTGCCGGTTGCCAAATTGCATTAACTCTTATAGTTTCCGAGATATGGACTATCGATAATTTACACCTGAGGCTCTGCTTCTAACTTGGGCCCAAATTGTAAAATGGTCTTATCTATTGGCGATTTCGTTCCAATTCACATTCCAAGTAATATTCGGCATGCTAATTACATTGCCGGTTGCCAAATTGCATTATCTCTTATAGTTTCCAAGATATGGACTATCGATAATTTACACCATAGGCTCTGCTTATAACTTGGGCCCAAATTGTAAAATGGTCTTATCTATTGGCGATTTCGTTCCAATTCACATTCCAAGTAATATTCGGCATGCTAATTACATTGCCGGTTGCCAAATTGCATTATCTCTTATAGTTTCCGAGATATGGACTATCGATAATTTACACCTTAGGCTCTGCTTCTAACTTGGGCCCAAATTGTAAAATGGTCTTATCTATTGGCGATTTCGTTCCAATTCACATTCCAAGTAATATTCGGCATGCTAATTACATTGCTGGTTGCCAAATTGCATTATCTCTTATAGTTTCCGAGATATGGACTATCGATAATTTACACCTTAGGCTCTGCTTCTAACTTGGGCCCAAATTGTAAAATGGTCTTATCTATTGGCGATTTCGTTCCAATTCACATTCCAAGTAATATTCGGCATGCTAATTACATTGCCGGTTGCCAAATTGCATTAACTCTTATAGTTTCCGAGATATGGACTATCGATAATTTACACCTTAGGCTCTGCTTCTAACTTGGGCCCAAATTGTAAAATGGTCTTATCTATTGGCGATTTTTTCCAATTCACATTCCAAGTAATATTCGGCATGCTAATTACATTGCCGGTTGCCAAATTGCATTATCTCTTATAGTTTCCGAGATATGGACTATCGATAATTTACACCTTAGGCTCTGCTTCTAATTTGGGCCCAAATTGTAAAATGGTCTTATCTATTGGCGATTTCGTTCCAATTCACATTCCAAGTAATATTCGGCATGCTAATTACATTGCCGGTTGCCAAATTGCATTATCTCTTATAGTTTCCGAGATATGGACTATCGATAATTTACACCTTAGGCTCTGCTTCTAACTTGGGCCCAAATTGTAAAATGGTCTTATCTATAGGCGATTTCGTCCCAATTCACATTCCAAGTGATATTCGGCATGCTAATTACATTGCCGATTGCGAAATTGCATTATCTCTTATAGTTTCCGAGATATGGACTATCAATAATTTACACCTTAGGCTCTGCTTCTAACTTGGGCCCAAATTGTAAAATGGTCTTATCTATTGGCGATTTCGTTCCAACTCACATTCCAAGTAATATTCGGCATGCTAATTACATTGCCGGTTGCCAAATTGCATTATCTCTTATAGTTTCCGAGATATGGACTATCGATAATTTACACCTTAGGCTCTGCTTCTAACTTGGGCCCAAATTGTAAAATGGTCTTATCTATTGGCGATTTCGTTCCAATTCACATTCCAAGTAATATTCGGCATGCTAATTACATTGCCGGTTGCCAAATTGCATTATCTCTTATAGTTTCCGAGATATGGACTATCGATAATTTACACCTTAGCCTCTGCTTCTAACTTGGGCCCAAATTGTAAAATGGTCTTATCTATTGGCGTTTTCGTTCCAATTCACATTCCAAGTAATATTCGGCATGCTAATTACATTGCCGGATGCCAAATTGCATTATCTCTTATAGTTTCCGAGATATGGACTATCGATAATTTACACCTTAGGCTCTGCTTCTAACTTGGGCCCAAATTTTAAAATGGTCTTCTCTATTGGCGATTTCGTTCCAATTCACATTCCAAGTAATATTCGGCATGCTAATTACATTGCCGGTTGCCAAATTGCATTATCTCTTATAGTTTCCGAGATATGGACTATCGATAATTTACACCTTAGGCTCTGCTTCTAACTTGGGCCCAAATTGTAAAATGGTCTTATCTATTGGCGATTTCGTTCCAATTCACATTCCAAGTAATATTCGGCATGCTAATTACATTGCCTGTTGCCAAATTGCATTATCTCTTATAGTTTCCGAGATATGGACTATCGATAATTTACACCTTAGGCTCTGCTTCTAACTTGGGCCCAAATTGTAAAATGGCCTTCTCTATTGGCGATTTCGTTCCAATTCACATTCCAAGTAATATTCGGCATGCTAATTACATTGCCGGTTGCCAAATTGCATTATCTCTTATAGTTTCCGAGATATGGACTATCGATAATTTACA
Source organism: Rhynchophorus ferrugineus (assembly GCF_030347505.1). Taxonomy (NCBI): domain Eukaryota; kingdom Metazoa; phylum Arthropoda; class Insecta; order Coleoptera; family Curculionidae; genus Rhynchophorus; species Rhynchophorus ferrugineus. Next base: position 1,018,046 of record NW_027472611.1, on the reverse strand, counting down.
CCTTAGGCTCTGCTTCTAACTTGGGCCCAAATTGTAAAATCGTCTTATCTATTGGCGATTTCGTTCCAATTCACATTCCAAGTAATATTCGGGATGCTAATTACATTGCCGGTTGTCAAATTGCATTATCTCTTATAGTTTCCGAGATATGGACTATCGGTAATTTACACCTTAGGCTCTGCTTCTAACTTGGGCCCAAATTGTAAAATGGTCTTATCTATTTGCGATTTCGTTCCAATTCACATTTCAAGTAATATCCGGCATGCTAATTACATTGCCGGTTGCCAAATTGAATTATCTCTTATAGTTTCCGAGATATGGACTATCGATAATTTACACCTTAGGCTCTGCTTCTAACTTGGGCCCAAATTGTAAAATGGTCTTACCTATTGGCGATTTCGTTCCAATTCACATTCCAAGTAATATTCGGCATGCGAATTACATTGCCGGTTGCCAAATTGCATTATCTCTTATAGTTTCCGAGATATGGACTATCGATAATTTACACCTTAGGCTCTGCTTCTAACTTGGGCCCAAATTGCAAAATGGTCTTATCTATTGGCGATTTCGTTCCAATTCACATTCCAAGTAATATTCGGCATGCTAATTACATTGCCGGTTGCCAAATTGCATTATTTCTTATAGTTTCCGAGATATGGACTATCGATAATTTACATCTTAGGCTCTGCTTCTAACTTGGGCCCAAATTGTAAAATCGTCTTATCTATTGGCGATTTCGTTCCAATTCACATTCCAAGTAATATTCAGCATGCTAATTACATTGCCGGTTGCCAAATTACATTATCTCTTATAGTTTCCGGGATATGGACTATCGATAATTTACACCTTAGGCTCTGCTTCTAACTTGGGCCCAAATTGTAAAATGGTCTTATCTATTGGCGATTTCGTTCCAATTCACATTCGAAGTAATATTCGGCATGCTAATTACATTGCCGGTCGCCAATTTGCATTATCTCTTATAGTTTCCGAGATATGGACTATCGATAATTTACATCTTAGGCTCTGCTTCTAACTTGGGCCCAAATTGTAAAATGGTCTTATCTATTGGCGATTTCGTTCCAATTCACATTCCAAGTAATATTCGGCATGCTAATTACATTGCCGGTTGCCAAATTGCATTATCTCTTATAGTTTCCGAGATATGGACTATCGATAATTTACACCTTAGGCTCTGCTTCTAACTTATGCCCAAATTGTAAAATGGTCTTATCTATTAGCGATTTCGTCCCAATTCACATTCCAAGTGATATTCGGCATGCTAATTACATTGCCGGTTGCGAAATTGCATTATCTCTTATAGTTTCCGAGATATGGACTATCAATAATTTACACCTTAGGCTCTGCTTCTAACTTGGGCCCAAATTGTAAAATGGTCTTATCTATTGGCGATTTCGTTCCAATTCACATTCCAAGTAATATTCGGCATGCTAATTACATTGCCGGTTGCCAAATTGCATTATCTATTATAGTTTCCGAGATATGGACTATCGATAATTTACACCTTAGGCTCTGCTTCTAACTTGGGCCCAAATTGTAAAATGGTCTTATCTATTGGCGTTTTCGTTCCAATTCACATTCCAAGTAATATTCGGCATGCTAATTACATTGCCGGTTGCCAAATTGCATTATCTCTTATAGTTTCCGAGATATGGACTATCGATAATTTACACCTTAGGCTCTGCTTCTAACTTGGGCCCAAATTGTAAAATGGTCTTCTCTATTGGCGATTTCGTTCCAATTCACATTCCAAGTAATATTCGGCATGCTAATTACATTGCCGGTTGCCAAATTGCATTATCTCTTATAGTTTCCGTGATATGGACTATCGATAATTTACACCTTAGGCTCTGCTTCTAACTTGGGCCCAAATTGTAAAATGGTCTTATCTATTGGCGATTTCGTTCCAATTCACATTCCAAGTAATATTTGGCATGCTAATTACATTGCCGTTTGCCAAATTGCATTATCTCTTATAGTTTCCGAGATATGGTCTATCGATAATTTACACCTTAGGCTCTGCTTCTAACTTGGGCCCAAATTGTAAAATGGTCTTCTCTATTGGCGATTTCGTTCCAATTCACATTCCAAGTAATATTCGGCATGCTAATTACATTGCCGGTTGCCAAATTGCATTATCTCTTATAGTTTCCGAGATATGGACTATCGATAATTTACACCTTAGGCTCTGCTTCTAACTTGAGCCCAAATTGTAAAATGGTCTTCTCTATTGGCGATTTCGTTCCAATTCACATTCCAAGTAATATTCGGCATGCTAATTACATTGCCGGTTGCCAAATTGCATTATCTCTTATAGTTTCCGAGATATGGACTATCGATAATTTACACCTTAGGCTCTGCTTCTAACTTGGGCCCAAATTGTAAAATGGCCTTATCTATTGGCGATTTCGTTCCAATTCACATTCCAAGTAATATTCGGCATGCTAATTACATTGCCGGTTGCCAAATTGCATTATCTCTTATAGTTTCCGAGATATGGACTATCGATAATTTACACCTTAGGCTCTGCTTCTAACTTGGGCCCAAATTGTAAAATGGTCTTACCTATTGGCGATTTCGTTCCAATTCACACTCCAAGTAATATTCGGCATGCTAATTACATTGCCGGTTGCGAAATTGCATTATCTCTTATAGTTTCCGAGATATGGACTATCAATAATTTACACCTTAGGCTCTGCTTCTAACTTGGGCCCAAATTGTAAAATGGTCTGATCTATTGGCGATTTCGTTCCAATTCACATTCCAAGTAATATTCGGCATGCTAATTACATTGCCGGTTGCCAAATTGCATTATCTCTTATAGTTTCCGAGATATGGACTATCGATAATTTACACCTTAGGCTCTGCTTCTAACTTGGGCCCAAATTGTAAAATGATCTTATCTATTGGCGATTTCGTTCCAATTCACATTCCAAGTAATATTCGGCATGCTAATTACATTGCCGGTTGCCAAATTGCATTATCTCTTATAGTTTCCGAGATATGGACTATCGATAATTTACACATTAGGCTCTGCTTCTAACTTCGGCCCAAATTGTAAAATGGTCTTATCTATTGGCGATTTCGTCCCAATTCACATTCCAAGTGATATTCGGCATGCTAATTACATTGCCGATTGCGAAATTGCATTATCTCATATAGTTTCCGAGATATGGACTATCAATAATTTACACCTTAGGCTCTGCTTCTAACTTGGGCCCAAATTGTAAAATGGTCTTATCTATTGGCGATTTCGTTCCAATTCACATTCCAAGTAATATTCGGCATGCTAATTACATTGCCGGTTGCCAAATTGCATTATCTCTTATAGTTTCCGAGATATGGACTATCGATAATTTACACCTTAGGCTCTGCTTCTAACTTGGGCCCAAATTGTAAAATGGTCTTATCTATTGGCGATTTCGTTCCAATTCACATTCCAAGTAATACTCGGCATGCTAATTACATTGCCGGTTGCCAAATTGCATTATCTCTTATAGTTTCCGAGATATGGACTATCGATAATTTACACCTTAGGCTCTGCTTCTAACTTGGGCCCAAATTGTAAAATGGTCTTATCTATTGGCGATTTCGTTCCAATTCACATTCCAAGTAATATTCGGCATGCTAATTACATTGCCGGTTGCCAAATTGCATTATCTCTTATAGTTCACGAGATATGGACTATCGATAATTTACACCTTAGGCTCTGCTTCTAACTTGGGCCCAAATTGTAAAATGGTCTTATCTATTGGCGATTTCGTTCCAATTCACATTCCAAGTAATATTCGGCATGCTAATTACATTGCCGGTTGCCAAAATGCATTATCTCTTATAGTTTCCGAGATATGGACTATCGATAATTTACACCTTAGGCTCTGCTTCTAACTTGGGCCCAAATTGTAAAATGGTCTTATCTATTGGCGATTTCGTTCCAATTCACATTCCAAGTAATACTCGGCATGCTAATTACATTGCCGGTTGCCAAATTGCATTATCTCTTATAGTTTCCGAGATATGGACTATCGATAATTTACACCTTAGGCTCTGCTTCTAACTTGGGCCCAAATTGTGAAATGGTCTTATCTATTGGCGATTTCGTTCCAATTCACATTCCAAGTAATATTCGGCATGCTAATTACATTGCCGGTTGCCAAATTGCATTATCTCTTATAGTTTCCGAGATATGGACTATCGATAATTTACACCTTAGGCTCTGCTTCTAACTTGGGCCCAAATTGTAAAATGGTCTTATCTATTGGCGATTTCGTTCCAATTCACACTCCAAGTAATATTCGGCATGCTAATTAAATTGCTGGTTGCGAAATTGCATTATCTCTTATAGTTTCCGAGATATGGACTATCGATAATTTACACCTTAGGCTCTGCTTCTAACTTGGGCCCAAATTGTAAAATGGTCTTATCTATTGGCGATTTCGTTCCAATTCACATTCCAAGTAATACTCGGCATGCTAATTACATTGCCGGTTGCCAAATTGCATTATCTCTTATAGTTTCCGAGATATGGACTATCGATAATTTACACCTTAGGCTCTGCTTCTAACTTGGGCCCAAATTGTAAAATGGTCTTACCTATTGGCGATTTCGTTCCAATTCACACTCCAAGTAATATTCGGCATGCTAATTACATTGCCGGTTGCGAAATTGCATTATCTCTTATAGTTTCCGAGATATGGACTATCAATAATTTACACCTTAGGCTCTGCTTCTAACTTGGGCCCAAATTGTAAAATGGTCTGATCTATTGGCGATTTCGTTCCAATTCACATTCCAAGTAATATTCGGCATGCTAATTACATTGCCGGTTGCCAAATTGCATTATCACTTATAGTTTCCGAGATATGGACTATCGATAATTTACACCTTAGGCTCTGCTTCTAACTTGGGCCCAAATTGTAAAATGATCTTATCTATTGGCGATTTCGTTCCAATTCACATTCCAAGTAATATTCGGCATGCTAATTACATTGCCGGTTGCCAAATTGCATTATCTCTTATAGTTTCCGAGATATGGACTATCGATAATTTACACATTAGGCTCTGCTTCTAACTTCGGCCCAAATTGTAAAATGGTCTTATCTATTGGCGATTTCGTCCCAATTCACATTCCAAGTGATATTCGGCATGCTAATTACATTGCCGATTGCGAAATTGCATTATCTCATATAGTTTCCGAGATATGGACTATCAATAATTTACACCTTAGGCTCTGCTTCTAACTTGGGCCCAAATTGTAAAATGGTCTTATCTATTGGCGATTTCGTTCCAATTCACATTCCAAGTAATATTCGGCATGCTAATTACATTGCCGGTTGCCAAATTGCATTATCTCTTATAGTTTCCGAGATATGGACTATCGATAATTTACACCTTAGGCTCTGCTTCTAACTTGGGCCCAAATTGTAAAATGGTCTTATCTATTGGCGATTTCGTTCCAATTCACATTCCAAGTAATACTCGGCATGCTAATTACATTGCCGGTTGCCAAATTGCATTATCTCTTATAGTTTCCGAGATATGGACTATCGATAATTTACACCTTAGGCTCTGCTTCTAACTTGGGCCCAAATTGTAAAATGGTCTTACCTATTGGCGATTTCGTTCCAATTCACATTCCAAGTAATATTCGGCATGCGAATTACATTGCCGGTTGCCAAATTGCATTATCTCTTATAGTTTCCGAGATATGGACTATCGATAATTTACACCTTAGGCTCTGCTTCTAACTTGGGCCCAAATTGCAAAATGGTCTTATCTATTGGCGATTTCGTTCCAATTCACATTCCAAGTAATATGCGGCATGCTAATTACATTGCCGGTTGCCAAATTGCATTATTTCTTATAGTTTCCGAGATATGGACTATCGATAATTTACATCTTAGGCTCTGCTTCTAACTTGGGCCCAAATTGTAAAATCGTCTTATCTATTGGCGATTTCGTTCCAATTCACATTCCAAGTAATATTCAGCATGCTAATTACATTGCCGGTTGCCAAATTACATTATCTCTTATAGTTTCCGGGATATGGACTATCGATAATTTACACCTTAGGCTCTGCTTCTAACTTGGGCCCAAATTGTAAAATGGTCTTATCTATTGGCGATTTCGTTCCAATTCACATTCGAAGTAATATTCGGCATGCTAATTACATTGCCGGTCGCCAAATTGCATTATCTCTTATAGTTTCCGAGATATGGACTATCGATAATTTACATCTTAGGCTCTGCTTCTAACTTGGGCCCAAATTGTAAAATGGTCTTATCTATTGGCGATTTCGTTCCAATTCACATTCCAAGTAATATTCGGCATGCTAATTACATTGCCGGTTGCCAAATTGCATTATCTCTTATAGTTTCCGAGATATGGACTATCGATAATTTACACCTTAGGCTCTGCTTCTAACTTATGCCCAAATTGTAAAATGGTCTTATCTATTAGCGATTTCGTCCCAATTCACATTCCAAGTGATATTCGGCATGCTAATTACATTGCCGGTTGCGAAATTGCATTATCTCTTATAGTTTCCGAGATATGGACTATCAATAATTTACACCTTAGGCTCTGCTTCTAACTTGGGCCCAAATTGTAAAATGGTCTTATCTATTGGCGATTTCGTTCCAATTCACATTCCAAGTAATATCCGGCATGCTAATTACATTGCCGATTGTCAAATTGCATTATCTCTTATAGTTTCCGAGATATGGACTATCGATAATTTACACCTTAGGCTCTGCTTCTAACTTGGGCCCAAATTGTAAAATGGTATTCTCTATTGGCGATTTTGTTCCAATTCACATTCCAAGTAATATTGGGCATGCTAATTACATTGCCGGTTGCCAAATTGCATTATCTCTTATAGTTTCCGAGATATGGACTATCGATAATTTACACCTTAGGCTCTGCTTCTAACTTGGGCCCAAATTGTAAAATCGTCTTATCTATTGGCGATTTCGTTCCAATTCACATTCCAAGTAATATTCGGCATGCTAATTACATTGCCGGTTGCCAAATTGCATTATCTCTTATAGTTTCCGAGATATGGACTATCGGTAATTTACACCTTAGGCTCTGCTTCTAACTTGGGCCCAAATTGTACAATGGTCTTATCTATTGGCGATTTCGTTCCAATTCACATTCCAAGTAATATCCGGCATGCTAATTACATTGCCGGTTGCCAAATTGAATTATCTCTTATAGTTTCCGAGATATGGACTATCGATAATTTACACCTTAGGCTCTGCTTCTAACTTGGGCCCAAATTGTAAAATGGTCTTACCTATTGGCGATTTCGTTCCAATTCACATTCCAAGTAATATTCGGCATGCTAATTACATTGCCGGTTGCCAAATTGCATTATCTCTTATAGTTTCCGAGATATGGACTATCGATAATTTACACCTTAGACTCTGCTTCTAACTTGGGCCCAAATTGTAAAATGGTCTTATCTATTGGCGATTTCGTTCCAATTCACATTCCAAGTAATATCCGGCATGCTAATTACATTGCCGTTTGCGAAATTGCATTATCTCTTATAGTTTCCGAGATATGGACTATCCATAATTTACATCCTAGGCTCTGCTTCTAACTTGGGAGCAAATTGTAAAATGGTCTTACCTATTGGCGATTTCGTTCCAATTCACATTCCAAGTAATACTCGGCATGCTAATTACATTGCCGGTTGCCAAATTGCATTATCTCTTATAGTTTCCGAGATATGGACTATCGATAATTTACACCTTAGGCTCTGCTTCTAACTTGGGCCCAAATTGTAAAATGGTCTTACCTATTGGCGATTTCGTTCCAATTCACATTCCAAGTAATATTCGGCATGCGAATTACATTGCCGGTTGCCAAATTGCATTATCTCTTATAGTTTCCGAGATATGGACTATCGATAATTTACACCTTAGGCTCTGCTTCTAACTTGGGCCCAAATTGCAAAATGGTCTTATCTATTGGCGATTTCGTTCCAATTCACATTCCAAGTAATATGCGGCATGCTAATTACATTGCCGGTTGCCAAATTGCATTATTTCTTATAGTTTCCGAGATATGGACTATCGATAATTTACATCTTAGGCTCTGCTTCTAACTTGGGCCCAAATTGTAAAATCGTCTTATCTATTGGCGATTTCGTTCCAATTCACATTCCAAGTAATATTCAGCATGCTAATTACATTGCCGGTTGCCAAATTACATTATCTCTTATAGTTTCCGGGATATGGACTATCGATAATTTACACCTTAGGCTCTGCTTCTAACTTGGGCCCAAATTGTAAAATGGTCTTATCTATTGGCGATTTCGTTCCAATTCACATTCGAAGTAATATTCGGCATGCTAATTACATTGCCGGTCGCCAAATTGCATTATCTCTTATAGTTTCCGAGATATGGACTATCGATAATTTACATCTTAGGCTCTGCTTCTAACTTGGGCCCAAATTGTAAAATGGTCTTATCTATTGGCGATTTCGTTCCAATTCACATTCCAAGTAATATTCGGCATGCTAATTACATTGCCGGTTGCCAAATTGCATTATCTCTTATAGTTTCCGAGATATGGACTATCGATAATTTACACCTTAGGCTCTGCTTCTAACTTATGCCCAAATTGTAAAATGGTCTTATCTATTAGCGATTTCGTCCCAATTCACATTCCAAGTGATATTCGGCATGCTAATTACATTGCCGGTTGCGAAATTGCATTATCTCTTATAGTTTCCGAGATATGGACTATCAATAATTTACACCTTAGGCTCTGCTTCTAACTTGGGCCCAAATTGTAAAATGGTCTTATCTATTGGCGATTTCGTTCCAATTCACATTCCAAGTAATATCCGGCATGCTAATTACATTGCCGATTGTCAAATTGCATTATCTCTTATAGTTTCCGAGATATGGACTATCGATAATTTACACCTTAGGCTCTGCTTCTAACTTGGGCCCAAATTGTAAAATGGTATTCTCTATTGGCGATTTTGTTCCAATTCACATTCCAAGTAATATTGGGCATGCTAATTACATTGCCGGTTGCCAAATTGCATTATCTCTTATAGTTTCCGAGATATGGACTATCGATAATTTACACCTTAGGCTCTGCTTCTAACTTGGGCCCAAATTGTAAAATCGTCTTATCTATTGGCGATTTCGTTCCAATTCACATTCCAAGTAATATTCGGCATGCTAATTACATTGCCGGTTGCCAAATTGCATTATCTCTTATAGTTTCCGAGATATGGACTATCGGTAATTTACACCTTAGGCTCTGCTTCTAACTTGGGCCCAAATTGTACAATGGTCTTATCTATTGGCGATTTCGTTCCAATTCACATTCCAAGTAATATCCGGCATGCTAATTACATTGCCGGTTGCCAAATTGAATTATCTCTTATAGTTTCCGAGATATGGACTATCGATAATTTACACCTTAGGCTCTGCTTCTAACTTGGGCCCAAATTGTAAAATGGTCTTACCTATTGGCGATTTCGTTCCAATTCACATTCCAAGTAATATTCGGCATGCTAATTACATTGCCGGTTGCCAAATTGCATTATCTCTTATAGTTTCCGAGATATGGACTATCGATAATTTACACCTTAGACTCTGCTTCTAACTTGGGCCCAAATTGTAAAATGGTCTTATCTATTGGCGATTTCGTTCCAATTCACATTCCAAGTAATATCCGGCATGCTAATTACATTGCCGTTTGCGAAATTGCATTATCTCTTATAGTTTCCGAGATATGGACTATCCATAATTTACATCCTAGGCTCTGCTTCTAACTTGGGAGCAAATTGTAAAATGGTCTTATCTATTGGCGATTTCGTTCCAATTCACATTCCAAGTAATATTCGGCATGCTAATTACATTGCCGGTTGCCAAATTGCATTATCTCTTATAGTTTCCGAGATATGGACTATGGATAATTTACACCTTAGGCTCTGCTTCTAAGTTGGGCCCAAATTGTAAAATGGTCTTATCTATTGGCGATTTCGTCCCAATTCACATTCCAAGTGATATTCGGCATGCTAATTACATTGCCGGTTGCGAAATTGCATTATCTCTTATAGTTTCCGAGATATGGACTATCCATAATTTACACCTTAGGCTCTGCTTCTAACTTGGGCCCAAATTGTAAAATGGTCTTATCTATTGGCGATTTCGTTCCAATTCACATTCCAAGTAATATTCGGCATGCTAATTACATTGCCGGTTGCCAAATTGCATTATCTCTTATAGTTTCCGAGATATGGACTATCGATAATTTACACCTTGGGCTCTGCTTCTAACTTGGGCCCAAATTGTAAAATGGTCTTATCTATTGGCGATTTCGTTCCAATTCACATTCCAAGTAATATTCGGCATGCTAATTACATTGCCGGTTGCCAAATTGCATTATCTCTTATAGTTTCCGAGATATGGACTATCGATAATTTACACCTTAGTCTCTGCTTCTAACTTGGGCCCAAATTGTAAAATGGTCTTATCTATTGGCGATTTCGTTCCAATTCACATTCCAAGTAATATTCGGCATGCTAATTACATTGCCGGTTGCCAAATTGCATTATCTATTATAGTTTCCGAGATATGGACTATCGATAATTTACACCTTAGGCTCTGCTTCTAACTTGGGCCCAAATTGTAAAATGGTCTTATCTATTGGCGTTTTCGGTCGAATTCACATTCCAAGTAATATTCGGCATGCTAATTACATTGCCGGTTGCCAAATTGCATTATCTCTTATAGTTTCCGAGATATGGACTATCGATAATTTACACCTTAGGCTCTGCTTCTAACTTGGGCCCAAATTGTAAAATGGTCTTCTCTATTGGCGATTTCGTTCCAATTCACATTCCAAGTAATATTCGGCATGCTAATTACATTGCCGGTTGCCAAATTGCATTATCTCTTATAGTTTCCGAGATATGGACTATCGATAATTTACACCTTAGGCTCTGCTTCTAACTTGGGCCCAAATTGTAAAATGGTCTTATCTATTGGCGATTTCGTTCCAATTCACATTCCAAGTAATATTCGGCATGCTAATTACATTGCCGGTTGCCAAATTGCATTATCTCTTATAGTTTCCGAGATATGGACTATCGATAATTTACACCTTAGGCTCTGCTTCTAACTTGGGCCCAAATTGTAAAATGGTCTTCTCTATTGGCGATTTCGTTCCAATTCACATTCCAAGTAATATTCGGCATGCTAATTACATTGCCGGTTGCCAAATTGCATTATCTCTTATAGTTTCCGAGATATGGACTATCGATAATTTACACCTTAGGCTCTGCTTCTAACTTGGGCCCAAATTGTAAAATGGCCTTCTCTATTGGCGATTTCGTTCCAATTCACATTCCAAGTAATATTCGGCATGCTAATTACATTGCCGGTTGCCAAATTGCATTATCTCTTATAGTTTCCGAGATATGGACTATCGATAATTTACACCTTAGGCTCTGCTTCTAACTTGGGCCCAAATTGTAAAATCGTCTTATCTATTGGCGATTTCGTTCCAATTCACATTCCAAGTAATATTCGGCATGCTAATTACATTGCCGGTTGCCAAATTGCATTATCTCTTATAGTTTCCGAGATATGGACTATCGGTAATTTACACCTTAGGCTCTGCTTCTAACTTGGGCCCAAATTGTAAAATGGTCTTATCTATTGGCGATTTCGTTCCAATTCACATTCCAAGTAATATCCGGCATGCTAATTACATTGCCGGTTGCCAAATTGAATTATCTCTTATAGTTTCCGAGATATGGACTATCGATAATTTACACCTTAGGCTCTGCTTCTAACTTGGGCCCAAATTGTAAAATGGTCTTACCTATTGGCGATTTCGTTCCAATTCACATTCCAAGTAATATTCGGCTTGCTAATTACATTGCCGGTTGCCAAATTGCATTATCTCTTATAGTTTCCGAGATATGGACTATCGATAATTTACATCTTAGGCTCTGCTTCTAACTTGGGCCCAAATTGTAAAATCGTCTTATCTATTGGCGATTTCGTTCCAATTCACATTCCAAGTAATATTCGGCATGCTAATTACATTGCCGGTTGCCAAATTGCATTATCTCTTATAGTTTCCGAGATATGGACTATCGATAATTTACACCTTAGGCTCTGCTTCTAACTTGGGCCCAAATTGTAAAATGGTCTTATCTATTGGCGATTTCGTCCCAATTCACATTCCAAGTGATATTCGGCATGCTAATTACATTGCCGGTTGCGAAATTGCATTATCTCTTATAGTTTCCGAGATATGGACTATCAATAATTTACACCTTAGGCTCTGCTTCTAACTTGGGCCCAAATTGTAAAATGGTCTTATCTATAGGCGATTTCGTTCCAATTCACATTCCAAGTGATATTCGGCATGCTAATTACATTGCCGGTTGCCAAATTGCATTATCTCTTATAGTTTCCGAGATATGGACTATCGATAATTTACACCGTAGGCTCTACTTCTAACTTGGGCCCAAATTGTAAAATGGTCTTATCTATTGGCGATTTCGTTCCAATTCACATTCCAAGTAATATTCGGCATGCTAATTACATTGCCGGTTGCCAAATTGCATTAACTCTTATAGTTTCCGAGATATGGACTATCGATAATTTACACCTTAGGGCTCTGCTTCTAACTTGGGCCCAAATTGTAAAATGGTCTTATCTATTGGCGATTTCGTTCCAATTCACATTCCAAGTAATATTCGGCATGCTAATTACATTGCCGGTTGCCAAATTGCATTATCTCTTATAGTTTCCGAGATATGGACTATCGATAATTTACACCATAGGCTCTGCTTATAACTTGGGCCCAAATTGTAAAATGGTCTTATCTATTGGCGATTTCGTTCCAATTCACATTCCAAGTAATATTCGGCATGCTAATTACATTGCCGGTTGCCAAATTGCATTATCTCTTATAGTTTCCGAGATATGGACTATCGATAATTTACACCTTAGGCTCTGCTTCTTACTTGGGCCCAAATTGTAAAATGGTCTTATCTATTGGCGATTTCGTTCCAATTCACATTCCAAGTAATATTCGGCATGCTAATTACATTGCCGGTTGCCAAATTGCATTATCTCTTATAGTTTCCGAGATATGGACTATCGATAATTTACACCTTAGGCTCTGTTTCTAACTTGAGCCCAAATTGTAAAATGGTCTTATCTATTGGCGATTTCGTTCCAATTCACATTCCAAGTAATATTCGGCATGCTAATTACATTGCGGGTTGCTAAATTGCATTATCTCTTATAGTTTCCGAGATATGGACTATCGATAATTTACACCTTAGGCTCTGCTTCTAACTTGGGCCCAAATTGTAAAATGGTCTTATCTATTGGCGATTTCGTTCCAATTCACACTCCAAGTAATATTCGGCATGCTAATTACATTTCCGGTTGCGAAATTGCATTATCTCTTATAGTTTCCGAGATATGGACTATCAATAATTTACACCTTAGGCTCTGCTTCTAACTTGGGCCCAAATTGTAAAATGGTCTTATCTATTGGCGATTTCGTTCCAATTCACATTCCAAGTAATATTCGGCATGCTAATTACATTGCCGGTTGCCAAATTGCATTATCTCTTATAGTTTCCGAGATATGGACTATCAATAATTTACACCTTAGGCTCTGCTTCTAACTTGGGCCCAAATTGTAAAATGGCCTTATCTATTGGCGATTTCGTTCCAATTCACATTCCAAGTAATATTCGGCATGCTAATTACATTGCCGGTTGCCAAATTGCATTATCTCTTATAGTTTCCGAGATATGGACTATCGATAATTTACACCTTAGGCTCTGCTTCTAACTTGGGCCCAAATTGTAAAATGGCCTTATCTATTGGCGATTTCGTTCCAATTCACATTCCAAGTAATATTCGGCATGCTAATTACATTGCCGGTTGCCAAATTGCATTATCTCTTATAGTTTCCGAGATATGGACTATCGATAATTTACACCTTAGGCTCTGCTTCTAACTTGGGCCCAAATTGTAAAATGGTCTTACCTATTGGCGATTTCGTTCCAATTCACACTCCAAGTAATATTCGGCATGCTAATTACATTGCCGGTTGCGAAATTGCATTATCTCTTATAGTTTCCGAGATATGGACTATCAATAATTTACACCTTAGGCTCTGCTTCTAACTTGGGCCCAAATTGTAAAATGGTCTTATCTATTGGCGATTTCGTTCCAATTCACATTCCAAGTAATATTCGGCATGCTAATTACATTGCCGGTTGCCAAATTGCATTATCTCTTATAGTTTCCGAGATATGGACTATCGATAATTTACACCTTAGGCTCTGCTTCTAACTTGGGCCCAAATTGTAAAATGGTCTTATCTATTGGCGATTTCGTTCCAATTCACATTCCAAGTAATATTCGGCATGCTAATTACATTGCCGGTTGCCAAATTGCATTATCTCTTATAGTTTCCGAGATATGGACTATCGATAATTTACACCTTAGGCTCTACTTCTAACTTGGGCCCAAATTGTAAAATGGTCTTATCTATTGGCGATTTCGTTCCAATTCACATTCCAAGTAATATTCGGCATGCTAATTACATTGCCGGTTGCCAAATTGCATTAACTCTTATAGTTTCCGAGATATGGACTATCGATAATTTACACCTTAGGCTCTGCTTCTAACTTGGGCCCAAATTGTAAAATGGTCTTATCTATTGGCGATTTCGTTCCAATTCACATTCCAAGTAATATTCGGCATGCTAATTACATTGCCGGTTGCCAAATTGCATTATCTCTTATAGTTTCCAAGATATGGACTATCGATAATTTACACCATAGGCTCTGCTTATAACTTGGGCCCAAATTGTAAAATGGTCTTATCTATTGGCGATTTCGTTCCAATTCACATTCCAAGTAATATTCGGCATGCTAATTACATTGCCGGTTGCCAAATTGCATTATCTCTTATAGTTTCCGAGATATGGACTATCGATAATTTACACCTTAGGCTCTGCTTCTAACTTGGGCCCAAATTGTAAAATGGTCTTATCTATTGGCGATTTCGTTCCAATTCACATTCCAAGTAATATTCGGCATGCTAATTACATTGCCGGTTGCCAAATTGCATTATCTCTTATAGTTTCCGAGATATGGACTATCGATAATTTACACCTTAGGCTCTGCTTCTAACTTGGGCCCAAATTGTAAAATGGTCTTATCTATTGGCGATTTCGTTCCAATTCACATTCCAAGTAATATTCGGCATGCTAATTACATTGCCGGTTGCCAAATTGCATTAACTCTTATAGTTTCCGAGATATGGACTATCGATAATTTACACCTTAGGCTCTGCTTCTAACTTGGGCCCAAATTGTAAAATGGTCTTATCTATTGGCGATTTTTTCCAATTCACATTCCAAGTAATATTCGGCATGCTAATTACATTGCCGGTTGCCAAATTGCATTATCTCTTATAGTTTCCGAGATATGGACTATCGATAATTTACACCTTAGGCTCTGCTTCTAATTTGGGCCCAAATTGTAAAATGGTCTTATCTATTGGCGATTTCGTTCCAATTCACATTCCAAGTAATATTCGGCATGCTAATTACATTGCCGGTTGCCAAATTGCATTATCTCTTATAGTTTCCGAGATATGGACTATCGATAATTTACACCTTAGGCTCTGCTTCTAACTTGGGCCCAAATTGTAAAATGGTCTTATCTATAGGCGATTTCGTCCCAATTCACATTCCAAGTGATATTCGGCATGCTAATTACATTGCCGATTGCGAAATTGCATTATCTCTTATAGTTTCCGAGATATGGACTATCAATAATTTACACCTTAGGCTCTGCTTCTAACTTGGGCCCAAATTGTAAAATGGTCTTATCTATTGGCGATTTCGTTCCAATTCACATTCCAAGTAATATTCGGCATGCTAATTACATTGCCGGTTGCCAAATTGCATTATCTCTTATAGTTTCCGAGATATGGACTATCGATAATTTACACCTTAGGCTCTGCTTCTAACTTGGGCCCAAATTGTAAAATGGTCTTATCTATTGGCGATTTCGTTCCAATTCAGATTCCAAGTAATATTCGGCATGCTAATTACATTGCCGGTTGCCAAATTGCATTATCTCTTATAGTTTCCGAGATATGGACTATCGATAATTTACACCTTAGCCTCTGCTTCTAACTTGGGCCCAAATTGTAAAATGGTCTTATCTATTGGCGTTTTCGTTCCAATTCACATTCCAAGTAATATTCGGCATGCTAATTACATTGCCGGATGCCAAATTGCATTATCTCTTATAGTTTCCGAGATATGGACTATCGATAATTTACACCTTAGGCTCTGCTTCTAACTTGGGCCCAAATTTTAAAATGGTCTTCTCTATTGGCGATTTCGTTCCAATTCACATTCCAAGTAATATTCGGCATGCTAATTACATTGCCGGTTGCCAAATTGCATTATCTCTTATAGTTTCCGAGATATGGACTATCGATAATTTACACCTTAGGCTCTGCTTCTAACTTGGGCCCAAATTGTAAAATGGTCTTATCTATTGGCGATTTCGTTCCAATTCACATTCCAAGTAATATTCGGCATGCTAATTACATTGCCTGTTGCCAAATTGCATTATCTCTTATAGTTTCCGAGATATGGACTATCGATAATTTACACCTTAGGCTCTGCTTCTAACTTGGGCCCAAATTGTAAAATGGCCTTCTCTATTGGCGATTTCGTTCCAATTCACATTCCAAGTAATATTCGGCATGCTAATTACATTGCCGGTTGCCAAATTGCATTATCTCTTATAGTTTCCGAGATATGGACTATCGATAATTTACACCTTAGGCTCTGCTTCTATCTTGGGCCCAAATTGTAAAATGGTCTTCTCTATTGGCGATTTTGTTCCAATTCACATTCCAAGTAATATTCGGCATGCTAATTACATTGCCGGTTGCCAAATTGCATTATCTCTTATAGTTTCCGAGATATGGACTATCGATAATTTACACCTTAGGCTCTGCTTCTAACTTGGGCCCAAATTGTAAAATCGTCTTATCTATTGGCGATTTCGTTCCAATTCACATTCCAAGTAATATTCGGGATGCTAATTACATTGCCGGTTGTCAAATTGCATTATCTCTTATAGTTTCCGAGATATGGACTATCGGTAATTTACACCTTAGGCTCTGCTTCTAACTTGGGCCCAAATTGTAAAATGGTCTTATCTATTGGCGATTTCGTTCCAATTCACATTTCAAGTAATATCCGGCATGCTAATTACATTGCCGGTTGCCAAATTGAATTATCTCTTATAGTTTCCGAGATATGGACTATCGATAATTTACACCTTAGGCTCTGCTTCTAACTTGGGCCCAAATTGTAAAATGGTCTTACCTATTGGCGATTTCGTTCCAATTCACATTCCAAGTAATATTCGGCATGCGAATTACATTGCCGGTTGCCAAATTGCATTATCTCTTATAGTTTCCGAGATATGGACTATCGATAATTTACACCTTAGGCTCTGCTTCTAACTTGGGCCCAAATTGCAAAATGGTCTTATCTATTGGCGATTTCGTTCCAATTCACATTCCAAGTAATATTCGGCATGCTAATTACATTGCCGGTTGCCAAATTGCATTATTTCTTATAGTTTCCGAGATATGGACTATCGATAATTTACATCTTAGGCTCTGCTTCTAACTTGGGCCCAAATTGTAAAATCGTCTTATCTATTGGCGATTTCGTTCCAATTCACATTCCAAGTAATATTCAGCATGCTAATTACATTGCCGGTTGCCAAATTACATTATCTCTTATAGTTTCCGGGATATGGACTATCGATAATTTACACCTTAGGCTCTGCTTCTAACTTGGGCCCAAATTGTAAAATGGTCTTATCTATTGGCGATTTCGTTCCAATTCACATTCGAAGTAATATTCGGCATGCTAATTACATTGCCGGTCGCCAAATTGCATTATCTCTTATAGTTTCCGAGATATGGACTATCGATAATTTACATCTTAGGCTCTGCTTCTAACTTGGGCCCAAATTGTAAAATGGTCTTATCTATTGGCGATTTCGTTCCAATTCACATTCCAAGTAATATTCGGCATGCTAATTACATTGCCGGTTGCCAAATTGCATTATCTCTTATAGTTTCCGAGATATGGACTATCGATAATTTACACCTTAGGCTCTGCTTCTAACTTATGCCCAAATTGTAAAATGGTCTTATCTATTAGCGATTTCGTCCCAATTCACATTCCAAGTGATATTCGGCATGCTAATTACATTGCCGGTTGCGAAATTGCATTATCTCTTATAGTTTCCGAGATATGGACTATCAATAATTTACACCTTAGGCTCTGCTTCTAACTTGGGCCCAAATTGTAAAATGGTCTTATCTATTGGCGATTTCGTTCCAATTCACATTCCAAGTAATATTCGGCATGCTAATTACATTGCCGGTTGCCAAATTGCATTATCTATTATAGTTTCCGAGATATGGACTATCGATAATTTACACCTTAGGCTCTGCTTCTAACTTGGGCCCAAATTGTAAAATGGTCTTATCTATTGGCGTTTTCGTTCCAATTCACATTCCAAGTAATATTCGGCATGCTAATTACATTGCCGGTTGCCAAATTGCATTATCTCTTATAGTTTCCGAGATATGGACTATCGATAATTTACACCTTAGGCTCTGCTTCTAACTTGGGCCCAAATTGTAAAATGGTCTTCTCTATTGGCGATTTCGTTCCAATTCACATTCCAAGTAATATTCGGCATGCTAATTACATTGCCGGTTGCCAAATTGCATTATCTCTTATAGTTTCCGTGATATGGACTATCGATAATTTACACCTTAGGCTCTGCTTCTAACTTGGGCCCAAATTGTAAAATGGTCTTATCTATTGGCGATTTCGTTCCAATTCACATTCCAAGTAATATTTGGCATGCTAATTACATTGCCGTTTGCCAAATTGCATTATCTCTTATAGTTTCCGAGATATGGTCTATCGATAATTTACACCTTAGGCTCTGCTTCTAACTTGGGCCCAAATTGTAAAATGGTCTTCTCTATTGGCGATTTCGTTCCAATTCACATTCCAAGTAATATTCGGCATGCTAATTACATTGCCGGTTGCCAAATTGCATTATCTCTTATAGTTTCCGAGATATGGACTATCGATAATTTACACCTTAGGCTCTGCTTCTAACTTGAGCCCAAATTGTAAAATGGTCTTCTCTATTGGCGATTTCGTTCCAATTCACATTCCAAGTAATATTCGGCATGCTAATTACATTGCCGGTTGCCAAATTGCATTATCTCTTATAGTTTCCGAGATATGGACTATCGATAATTTACACCTTAGGCTCTGCTTCTAACTTGGGCCCAAATTGTAAAATGGCCTTATCTATTGGCGATTTCGTTCCAATTCACATTCCAAGTAATATTCGGCATGCTAATTACATTGCCGGTTGCCAAATTGCATTATCTCTTATAGTTTCCGAGATATGGACTATCGATAATTTACACCTTAGGCTCTGCTTCTAACTTGGGCCCAAATTGTAAAATGGTCTTACCTATTGGCGATTTCGTTCCAATTCACACTCCAAGTAATATTCGGCATGCTAATTACATTGCCGGTTGCGAAATTGCATTATCTCTTATAGTTTCCGAGATATGGACTATCAATAATTTACACCTTAGGCTCTGCTTCTAACTTGGGCCCAAATTGTAAAATGGTCTGATCTATTGGCGATTTCGTTCCAATTCACATTCCAAGTAATATTCGGCATGCTAATTACATTGCCGGTTGCCAAATTGCATTATCTCTTATAGTTTCCGAGATATGGACTATCGATAATTTACACCTTAGGCTCTGCTTCTAACTTGGGCCCAAATTGTAAAATGATCTTATCTATTGGCGATTTCGTTCCAATTCACATTCCAAGTAATATTCGGCATGCTAATTACATTGCCGGTTGCCAAATTGCATTATCTCTTATAGTTTCCGAGATATGGACTATCGATAATTTACACATTAGGCTCTGCTTCTAACTTCGGCCCAAATTGTAAAATGGTCTTATCTATTGGCGATTTCGTCCCAATTCACATTCCAAGTGATATTCGGCATGCTAATTACATTGCCGATTGCGAAATTGCATTATCTCATATAGTTTCCGAGATATGGACTATCAATAATTTACACCTTAGGCTCTGCTTCTAACTTGGGCCCAAATTGTAAAATGGTCTTATCTATTGGCGATTTCGTTCCAATTCACATTCCAAGTAATATTCGGCATGCTAATTACATTGCCGGTTGCCAAATTGCATTATCTCTTATAGTTTCCGAGATATGGACTATCGATAATTTACACCTTAGGCTCTGCTTCTAACTTGGGCCCAAATTGTAAAATGGTCTTATCTATTGGCGATTTCGTTCCAATTCACATTCCAAGTAATACTCGGCATGCTAATTACATTGCCGGTTGCCAAATTGCATTATCTCTTATAGTTTCCGAGATATGGACTATCGATAATTTACACCTTAGGCTCTGCTTCTAACTTGGGCCCAAATTGTAAAATGGTCTTATCTATTGGCGATTTCGTTCCAATTCACATTCCAAGTAATATTCGGCATGCTAATTACATTGCCGGTTGCCAAATTGCATTATCTCTTATAGTTCCCGAGATATGGACTATCGATAATTTACACCTTAGGCTCTGCTTCTAACTTGGGCCCAAATTGTAAAATGGTCTTATCTATTGGCGATTTCGTTCCAATTCACATTCCAAGTAATATTCGGCATGCTAATTACATTGCCGGTTGCCAAAATGCATTATCTCTTATAGTTTCCGAGATATGGACTATCGATAATTTACACCTTAGGCTCTGCTTCTAACTTGGGCCCAAATTGTAAAATGGTCTTATCTATTGGCGATTTCGTTCCAATTCACATTCCAAGTAATACTCGGCATGCTAATTACATTGCCGGTTGCCAAATTGCATTATCTCTTATAGTTTCCGAGATATGGACTATCGATAATTTACACCTTAGGCTCTGCTTCTAACTTGGGCCCAAATTGTGAAATGGTCTTATCTATTGGCGATTTCGTTCCAATTCACATTCCAAGTAATATTCGGCATGCTAATTACATTGCCGGTTGCCAAATTGCATTATCTCTTATAGTTTCCGAGATATGGACTATCGATAATTTACACCTTAGGCTCTGCTTCTAACTTGGGCCCAAATTGTAAAATGGTCTTATCTATTGGCGATTTCGTTCCAATTCACACTCCAAGTAATATTCGGCATGCTAATTAAATTGCTGGTTGCGAAATTGCATTATCTCTTATAGTTTCCGAGATATGGACTATCGATAATTTACACCTTAGGCTCTGCTTCTAACTTGGGCCCAAATTGTAAAATGGTCTTATCTATTGGCGATTTCGTTCCAATTCACATTCCAAGTAATACTCGGCATGCTAATTACATTGCCGGTTGCCAAATTGCATTATCTCTTATAGTTTCCGAGATATGGACTATCGATAATTTACACCTTAGGCTCTGCTTCTAACTTGGGCCCAAATTGTAAAATGGTCTTACCTATTGGCGATTTCGTTCCAATTCACACTCCAAGTAATATTCGGCATGCTAATTACATTGCCGGTTGCGAAATTGCATTATCTCTTATAGTTTCCGAGATATGGACTATCAATAATTTACACCTTAGGCTCTGCTTCTAACTTGGGCCCAAATTGTAAAATGGTCTGATCTATTGGCGATTTCGTTCCAATTCACATTCCAAGTAATATTCGGCATGCTAATTACATTGCCGGTTGCCAAATTGCATTATCTCTTATAGTTTCCGAGATATGGACTATCGATAATTTACACCTTAGGCTCTGCTTCTAACTTGGGCCCAAATTGTAAAATGATCTTATCTATTGGAGATTTCGTTCCAATTCACATTCCAAGTAATATTCGGCATGCTAATTACATTGCCGGTTGCCAAATTGCATTATCTCTTATAGTTTCCGAGATATGGACTATCGATAATTTACACATTAGGCTCTGCTTCTAACTTGGGCCCAAATTGTAAAATGGTCTGATCTATTGGCGATTTCGTTCCAATTCACATTCCAAGTGATATTCGGCATGCTAATTACATTGCCGATTGCGAAATTGCATTATCTCATATAGTTTCCGAGATATGGACTATCAATAATTTACACCTTAGGCTCTGCTTCTAACTTGGGCCCAAATTGTAAAATGGTCTTATCTATTGGCGATTTCGTTCCAATTCACATTCCAAGTAATATTCGGCATGCTAATTACATTGCCGGTTGCCAAATTGCATTATCTCTTATAGTTTCCGAGATATGGACTATCGATAATTTACACCTTAGGCTCTGCTTCTAACTTGGGCCCAAATTGTAAAATGGTCTTATCTATTGGCGATTTCGTTCCAATTCACATTCCAAGTAATACTCGGCATGCTAATTACATTGCCGGTTGCCAAATTGCATTATCTCTTATAGTTTCCGAGATATGGACTATCGATAATTTACACCTTAGGCTCTGCTTCTAACTTGGGCCCAAATTGTAAAATGGTCTTACCTATTGGCGATTTCGTTCCAATTCACATTCCAAGTAATATTCGGCATGCGAATTACATTGCCGGTTGCCAAATTGCATTATCTCTTATAGTTTCCGAGATATGGACTATCGATAATTTACACCTTAGGCTCTGCTTCTAACTTGGGCCCAAATTGCAAAATGGTCTTATCTATTGGCGATTTCGTTCCAATTCACATTCCAAGTAATATTCGGCATGCTAATTACATTGCCGGTTGCCAAATTGCATTATTTCTTATAGTTTCCGAGATATGGACTATCGATAATTTACATCTTAGGCTCTGCTTCTAACTTGGGCCCAAATTGTAAAATCGTCTTATCTATTGGCGATTTCGTTCCAATTCACATTCCAAGTAATATTCAGCATGCTAATTACATTGCCGGTTGCCAAATTACATTATCTCTTATAGTTTCCGGGATATGGACTATCGATAATTTACACCTTAGGCTCTGCTTCTAACTTGGGCCCAAATTGTAAAATGGTCTTATCTATTGGCGATTTCGTTCCAATTCACATTCGAAGTAATATTCGGCATGCTAATTACATTGCCGGTCGCCAAATTGCATTATCTCTTATAGTTTCCGAGATATGGACTATCGATAATTTACATCTTAGGCTCTGCTTCTAACTTGGGCCCAAATTGTAAAATGGTCTTATCTATTGGCGATTTCGTTCCAATTCACATTCCAAGTAATATTCGGCATGCTAATTACATTGCCGGTTGCCAAATTGCATTATCTCTTATAGTTTCCGAGATATGGACTATCGATAATTTACACCTTAGGCTCTGCTTCTAACTTATGCCCAAATTGTAAAATGGTCTTATCTATTAGCGATTTCGTCCCAATTCACATTCCAAGTGATATTCGGCATGCTAATTACATTGCCGGTTGCGAAATTGCATTATCTATTATAGTTTCCGAGATATGGACTATCAATAATTTACACCTTAGGCTCTGCTTCTAACTTGGGCCCAAATTGTAAAATGGTCTTATCTATTGGCGATTTCGTTCCAATTCACATTCCAAGTAATATTCGGCATGCTAATTACATTGCCGGTTGCCAAATTGCATTATCTATTATAGTTTCCGAGATATGGACTATCGATAATTTACACCTTAGGCTCTGCTTCTAACTTGGGCCCAAATTGTAAAATGGTCTTATCTATTGGCGTTTTCGTTCCAATTCACATTCCAAGTAATATTCGGCATGCTAATTACATTGCCGGTTGCCAAATTGCATTATCTCTTATAGTTTCCGAGATATGGACTATCGATAATTTACACCTTAGGCTCTGCTTCTAACTTGGGCCCAAATTGTAAAATGGTCTTCTCTATTGGCGATTTCGTTCCAATTCACATTCCAAGTAATATTCGGCATGCTAATTACATTGCCGGTTGCCAAATTGCATTATCTCTTATAGTTTCCGTGATATGGACTATCGATAATTTACACCTTAGGCTCTGCTTCTAACTTGGGCCCAAATTGTAAAATGGTCTTATCTATTGGCGATTTCGTTCCAATTCACATTCCAAGTAATATTTGGCATGCTAATTACATTGCCGTTTGCCAAATTGCATTATCTCTTATAGTTTCCGAGATATGGTCTATCGATAATTTACACCTTAGGCTCTGCTTCTAACTTGGGCCCAAATTGTAAAATGGTCTTCTCTATTGGCGATTTCGTTCCAATTCACATTCCAAGTAATATTTGGCATGCTAATTACATTGCCGTTTGCCAAATTGCATTATCTCTTATAGTTTCCGAGATATGGACTATCGATAATTTACACCTTAGGCTCTGCTTCTAACTTGAGCCCAAATTGTAAAATGGTCTTCTCTATTGGCGATTTCGTTCCAATTCACATTCCAAGTAATATTCGGCATGCTAATTACATTGCCGGTTGCCAAATTGCATTATCTCTTATAGTTTCCGAGATATGGACTATCGATAATTTACACCTTAGGCTCTGCTTCTAACTTGGGCCCAAATTGTAAAATGGCCTTATCTATTGGCGATTTCGTTCCAATTCACATTCCAAGTAATATTCGGCATGCTAATTACATTGCCGGTTGCCAAATTGCATTATCTCTTATAGTTTCCGAGATATGGACTATCGATAATTTACACCTTAGGCTCTGCTTCTAACTTGGGCCCAAATTGTAAAATGGTCTTACCTATTGGCGATTTCGTTCCAATTCACACTCCAAGTAATATTCGGCATGCTAATTACATTGCCGGTTGCGAAATTGCATTATCTCTTATAGTTTCCGAGATATGGACTATCAATAATTTACACCTTAGGCTCTGCTTCTAACTTGGGCCCAAATTGTAAAATGGTCTGATCTATTGGCGATTTCGTTCCAATTCACATTCCAAGTAATATTCGGCATGCTAATTACATTGCCGGTTGCCAAATTGCATTATCTCTTATAGTTTCCGAGATATGGACTATCGATAATTTACACCTTAGGCTCTGCTTCTAACTTGGGCCCAAATTGTAAAATGATCTTATCTATTGGCGATTTCGTTCCAATTCACATTCCAAGTAATATTCGGCATGCTAATTACATTGCCGGTTGCCAAATTGCATTATCTCTTATAGTTTCCGAGATATGGACTATCGATAATTTACACATTAGGCTCTGCTTCTAACTTCGGCCCAAATTGTAAAATGGTCTTATCTATTGGCGATTTCGTCCCAATTCACATTCCAAGTGATATTCGGCATGCTAATTACATTGCCGATTGCGAAATTGCATTATCTCATATAGTTTCCGAGATATGGACTATCAATAATTTACACCTTAGGCTCTGCTTCTAACTTGGGCCCAAATTGTAAAATGGTCTTATCTATTGGCGATTTCGTTCCAATTCACATTCCAAGTAATATTCGGCATGCTAATTACATTGCCGGTTGCCAAATTGCATTATCTCTTATAGTTTCCGAGATATGGACTATCGATAATTTACACCTTAGGCTCTGCTTCTAACTTGGGCCCAAATTGTAAAATGGTCTTATCTATTGGCGATTTCGTTCCAATTCACATTCCAAGTAATACTCGGCATGCTAATTACATTGCCGGTTGCCAAATTGCATTATCTCTTATAGTTTCCGAGATATGGACTATCGATAATTTACACCTTAGGCTCTGCTTCTAACTTGGGCCCAAATTGTAAAATGGTCTTATCTATTGGCGATTTCGTTCCAATTCACATTCCAAGTAATATTCGGCATGCTAATTACATTGCCGGTTGCCAAATTGCATTATCTCTTATAGTTTCCGAGATATGGACTATCGATAATTTACACCTTAGGCTCTGCTTCTAACTTGGGCCCAAATTGTAAAATGGTCTTATCTATTGGCGATTTCGTTCCAATTCACATTCCAAGTAATATTCGGCATGCTAATTACATTGCCGGTTGCCAAAATGCATTATCTCTTATAGTTTCCGAGATATGGACTATCGATAATTTACACCTTAGGCTCTGCTTCTAACTTGGGCCCAAATTGTAAAATGGTCTTATCTATTGGCGATTTCGTTCCAATTCACATTCCAAGTAATACTCGGCATGCTAATTACATTGCCGGTTGCCAAATTGCATTATCTCTTATAGTTTCCGAGATATGGACTATCGATAATTTACACCTTAGGCTCTGCTTCTAACTTGGGCCCAAATTGTGAAATGGTCTTATCTATTGGCGATTTCGTTCCAATTCACATTCCAAGTAATATTCGGCATGCTAATTACATTGCCGGTTGCCAAATTGCATTATCTCTTATAGTTTCCGAGATATGGACTATCGATAATTTACACCTTAGGCTCTGCTTCTAACTTGGGCCCAAATTGTAAAATGGTCTTATCTATTGGCGATTTCGTTCCAATTCACACTCCAAGTAATATTCGGCATGCTAATTAAATTGCTGGTTGCGAAATTGCATTATCTCTTATAGTTTCCGAGATATGGACTATCGATAATTTACACCTTAGGCTCTGCTTCTAACTTGGGCCCAAATTGTAAAATGGTCTTATCTATTGGCGATTTCGTTCCAATTCACATTCCAAGTAATACTCGGCATGCTAATTACATTGCCGGTTGCCAAATTGCATTATCTCTTATAGTTTCCGAGATATGGACTATCGATAATTTACACCTTAGGCTCTGCTTCTAACTTGGGCCCAAATTGTAAAATGGTCTTACTTATTGGCGATTTCGTTCCAATTCACACTCCAAGTAATATTCGGCATGCTAATTACATTGCCGGTTGCGAAATTGCATTATCTCTTATAGTTTCCGAGATATGGACTATCAATAATTTACACCTTAGGCTCTGCTTCTAACTTGGGCCCAAATTGTAAAATGGTCTGATCTATTGGCGATTTCGTTCCAATTCACATTCCAAGTAATATTCGGCATGCTAATTACATTGCCGGTTGCCAAATTGCATTATCTCTTATAGTTTCCGAGATATGGACTATCGATAATTTACACCTTAGGCTCTGCTTCTAACTTGGGCCCAAATTGTAAAATGATCTTATCTATTGGCGATTTCGTTCCAATTCACATTCCAAGTAATATTCGGCATGCTAATTACATTGCCGGTTGCCAAATTGCATTATCTCTTATAGTTTCCGAGATATGGACTATCGATAATTTACACATTAGGCTCTGCTTCTAACTTCGGCCCAAATTGTAAAATGGTCTTATCTATTGGCGATTTCGTCCCAATTCACATTCCAAGTGATATTCGGCATGCTAATTACATTGCCGATTGCGAAATTGCATTATCTCATATAGTTTCCGAGATATGGACTATCAATAATTTACACCTTAGGCTCTGCTTCTAACTTGGGCCCAAATTGTAAAATGGTCTTATCTATTGGCGATTTCGTTCCAATTCACATTCCAAGTAATATTCGGCATGCTAATTACATTGCCGGTTGCCAAATTGCATTATCTCTTATAGTTTCCGAGATATGGACTATCGATAATTTACACCTTAGGCTCTGCTTCTAACTTGGGCCCAAATTGTAAAATGGTCTTATCTATTGGCGATTTCGTTCCAATTCACATTCCAAGTAATACTCGGCATGCTAATTACATTGCCGGTTGCCAAATTGCATTATCTCTTATAGTTTCCGAGATATGGACTATCGATAATTTACACCTTAGGCTCTGCTTCTAACTTGGGCCCAAATTGTAAAATGGTCTTATCTATTGGCGATTTCGTTCCAATTCACATTCCAAGTAATATTCGGCATGCTAATTACATTGCCGGTTGCCAAATTGCATTATCTCTTATAGTTTCCGAGATATGGACTATCGATAATTTACACCTTAGGCTCTGCTTCTAACTTGGGCCCAAATTGTAAAATGGTCTTATCTATTGGCGATTTCGTTCCAATTCACATTCCAAGTAATATTCGGCATGCTAATTACATTGCCGGTTGCCAAAATGCATTATCTCTTATAGTTTCCGAGATATGGACTATCGATAATTTACACCTTAGGCTCTGCTTCTAACTTGGGCCCAAATTGTAAAATGGTCTTATCTATTGGCGATTTCGTTCCAATTCACATTCCAAGTAATACTCGGCATGCTAATTACATTGCCGGTTGCCAAATTGCATTATCTCTTATAGTTTCCGAGATATGGACTATCGATAATTTACACCTTAGGCTCTGCTTCTAACTTGGGCCCAAATTGTGAAATGGTCTTATCTATTGGCGATTTCGTTCCAATTCACATTCCAAGTAATATTCGGCATGCTAATTACATTGCCGGTTGCCAAATTGCATTATCTCTTATAGTTTCCGAGATATGGACTATCGATAATTTACACCTTAGGCTCTGCTTCTAACTTGGGCCCAAATTGTAAAATGGTCTTATCTATTGGCGATTTCGTTCCAATTCACACTCCAAGTAATATTCGGCATGCTAATTAAATTGCTGGTTGCGAAATTGCATTATCTCTTATAGTTTCCGAGATATGGACTATCAATAATTTACACCTTAGGCTCTGCTTCTAACTTGGACCCAAATTGTAAAATGGTCTTATCTATTGGCGATTTCGTTCCAATTCACATTCCAAGTAATATTCGGCATGCTAATTACATTGCCGGTTGCCAAATTGCATTATCTCTTATAGTTTCCGAGATATGGACTATCGATAATTTACACCTTAGGCTCTGCTTCTAACTTGGGCCCAAATTGTAAAATGGTCTTCTCTATTGGCGATTTCGTTCCAATTCACATTCCAAGTAATATTCGGCATGCTAATTACATTGCCGGTTGCCAAATTGCATTATCTCTTATAGTTTCCGAGATATGGACTATCGGTAATTTACACCTTAGGCTCTGCTTCTAACTTGGGCCCAAATTGTAAAATGGTCTTACCTATTGGCGATTTCGTTCCAATTCACATTCCAAGTAATATTCGGCATGCTAATTACATTGCCGGTTGCCAAATTGCATTATCTCTTATAGTTTCCGAGATATGGACTATCGATAATTTACACCTTAGGCTCTGCTACTAACTTGGGCCCAAATTGTAAAATGGTCTTATCTATTGGCGATTTCGTTCCAATTCACACTCCAAGTAATATTCGGCATGCTAATTACATTGCCGGTTGCCAAATTGCATTATCTCTTATAGTTTCCGAGATATGGACTATCGATAATTTACACCTTAGGCTCTGCTTCTAACTTGGGCCCAAATTGTAAAATGGTCTTATCTATTGGCGATTTCGTTCCAATTCACATTCCAAGTAATATCCGGCATGCTAATTACATTGCCGATTGCCAAATTGCATTATCTCTTATAGTTTCCGAGATATGGACTATCGATAATTTACACCTTAGGCTCTGCTTCTAACTTGGGCCCAAATTGTAAAATGGTATTCTCTATTGGCGATTTTGTTCCAATTCACATTCCAAGTAATATTGGGCATGCTAATTACATTGCCGGTTGCCAAATTGCATTATCTCTTATAGTTTCCGAGATATGGACTATCGATAATTTACACCTTAGGCTCTGCTTCTAACTTGGGCCCAAATTGTAAAATCGTCTTATCTATTGGCGATTTCGTTCCAATTCACATTCCAAGTAATATTCGGCATGCTAATTACATTGCCGGTTGCCAAATTGCATTATCTCTTATAGTTTCCGAGATATGGACTATCGGTAATTTACACCTTAGGCTCTGCTTCTAACTTGGGCCCAAATTGTACAATGGTCTTATCTATTGGCGATTTCGTTCCAATTCACATTCCAAGTAATATCCGGCATGCTAATTACATTGACGGTTGCCAAATTGAATTATCTCTTATAGTTTCCGAGATATGGACTATCGATAATTTACACCTTAGGCTCTGCTTCTAACTTGGGCCCAAATTGTAAAATGGTCTTACCTATTGGCGATTTCGTTCCAATTCACATTCCAAGTAATATTCGGCATGCTAATTACATTGCCGGTTGCCAAATTGCATTATCTCTTATAGTTTCCGAGATATGGACTATCGATAATTTACACCTTAGACTCTGCTTCTAACTTGGGCCCAAATTGTAAAATGGTCTTATCTATTGGCGATTTCGTTCCAATTCACATTCCAAGTAATATTCGGCATGCTAATTACATTGCCGGTTGCCAAATTGCATTATCTCTTATAGTTTCCGAGATATGGACTATCGATAATTTACATCTTAGGCTCTGCTTCTAACTTGGGCCCAAATTGTAAAATCGTCTTATCTATTGGCGATTTCGTTCCAATTCACATTCCAAGTAATATTCGGCATGCTAATTACATTGCCGGTTGCCAAATTGCATTATCTCTTATAGTTTCCGAGATATGGACTATCGATAATTTACACCTTAGGCTCTGCTTCTAACTTGGGCCCAAATTGTAAAATGGTCTTATCTATTGGCGATTTCGTTCCAATTCACATTCCAAGTAATATACGGCATGCTAATTATATTGCCGGTTGCCAAATTGAATTATCTCTTATAGTTTCCGAGATATGGACTATCGATAATTTACACCTTAGGCTCTGCTTCTAACTTGGGAGCAAATTGTAAAATGGTCTTATCTATTGGCGATTTCGTTCCAATTCACATTCCAAGTAATATTCGGCATGCTAATTACATTGCCGGTTGCCAAATTGCATTATCTCTTATAGTTTCCGAGATATGGACTATCGATAATTTACATCCTAGGCTCTGCTTCTAACTTGGGAGCAAATTGTAAAATGGTCTTATCTATTGGCGATTTCGTTCCAATTCACATTCCAAGTAATATTCGGCATGCTAATTACATTGCCGGTTGCCAAATTGCATTATCTCTTATAGTTTCCGAGATATGGACTATGGATAATTTACACCTTAGGCTCTGCTTCTAAGTTGGGCCCAAATTGTAAAATGGTCTTATCTATTGGCGATTTCGTCCCAATTCACATTCCAAGTGATATTCGGCATGCTAATTACATTGCCGGTTGCGAAATTGCATTATCTCTTATAGTTTCCGAGATATGGACTATCCATAATTTACACCTTAGGCTCTGCTTCTAACTTGGGCCCAAATTGTAAAATGGTCTTATCTATTGGCGATTTCGTTCCAATTCACATTCCAAGTAATATTCGGCATGCTAATTACATTGCCGGTTGCCAAATTGCATTATCTCTTATAGTTTCCGAGATATGGACTATCGATAATTTACACCTTGGGCTCTGCTTCTAACTTGGGCCCAAATTGTAAAATGGTCTTATCTATTGGCGATTTCGTTCCAATTCACATTCCAAGTAATATTCGGCATGCTAATTACATTGCCGGTTGCCAAATTGCATTATCTCTTATAGTTTCCGAGATATGGACTATCGATAATTTACACCTTAGTCTCTGCTTCTAACTTGGGCCCAAATTGTAAAATGGTCTTATCTATTGGCGATTTCGTTCCAATTCACATTCCAAGTAATATTCGGCATGCTAATTAGATTGCCGGTTGCCAAATTGCATTATCTATTATAGTTTCCGAGATATGGACTATCGATAATTTACACCTTAGGCTCTGCTTCTAACTTGGGCCCAAATTGTAAAATGGTCTTATCTATTGGCGTTTTCGTTCGAATTCACATTCCAAGTAATATTCGGCATGCTAATTACATTGCCGGTTGCCAAATTGCATTATCTCTTATAGTTTCCGAGATATGGACTATCGATAATTTACACATTAGGCTCTGCTTCTAACTTCGGCCCAAATTGTAAAATGGTCTTATCTATTGGCGATTTCGTCCCAATTCACATTCCAAGTGATATTCGGCATGCTAATTACATTGCCGGTTGCCAAATTGCATTATCTCTTATAGTTTCCGAGATATGGACTATCGATAATTTACACATTAGGCTCTGCTTCTAACTTCGGCCCAAATTGTAAAATGGTCTTATCTATTGGCGATTTCGTCCCAATTCACATTCCAAGTGATATTCGGCATGCTAATTACATTGCCGATTGCGAAATTGCATTATCTCATATAGTTTCCGAGATATGGACTATCAATAATTTACACCTTAGGCTCTGCTTCTAACTTGGGCCCAAATTGTAAAATGGTCTTATCTATTGGCGATTTCGTTCCAATTCACATTCCAAGTAATATTCGGCATGCTAATTACATTGCCGGTTGCCAAATTGCATTATCTCTTATAGTTTCCGAGATATGGACTATCGATAATTTACACCTTAGGCTCTGCTTCTAACTTGGGCCCAAATTGTAAAATGGTCTTATCTATTGGCGATTTCGTTCCAATTCACATTCCAAGTAATACTCGGCATGCTAATTACATTGCCGGTTGCCAAATTGCATTATCTCTTATAGTTTCCGAGATATGGACTATCGATAATTTACACCTTAGGCTCTGCTTCTAACTTGGGCCCAAATTGTAAAATGGTCTTACCTATTGGCGATTTCGTTCCAATTCACATTCCAAGTAATATTCGGCATGCGAATTACATTGCCGGTTGCCAAATTGCATTATCTCTTATAGTTTCCGAGATATGGACTATCGATAATTTACACCTTAGGCTCTGCTTCTAACTTGGGCCCAAATTGCAAAATGGTCTTATCTATTGGCGATTTCGTTCCAATTCACATTCCAAGTAATATTCGGCATGCTAATTACATTGCCGGTTGCCAAATTGCATTATTTCTTATAGTTTCCGAGATATGGACTATCGATAATTTACATCTTAGGCTCTGCTTCTAACTTGGGCCCAAATTGTAAAATCGTCTTATCTATTGGCGATTTCGTTCCAATTCACATTCCAAGTAATATTCAGCATGCTAATTACATTGCCGGTTGCCAAATTACATTATCTCTTATAGTTTCCGGGATATGGACTATCGATAATTTACACCTTAGGCTCTGCTTCTAACTTGGGCCCAAATTGTAAAATGGTCTTATCTATTGGCGATTTCGTTCCAATTCACATTCGAAGTAATATTCGGCATGCTAATTACATTGCCGGTCGCCAAATTGCATTATCTCTTATAGTTTCCGAGATATGGACTATCGATAATTTACATCTTAGGCTCTGCTTCTAACTTGGGCCCAAATTGTAAAATGGTCTTATCTATTGGCGATTTCGTTCCAATTCACATTCCAAGTAATATTCGGCATGCTAATTACATTGCCGGTTGCCAAATTGCATTATCTCTTATAGTTTCCGAGATATGGACTATCGATAATTTACACCTTAGGCTCTGCTTCTAACTTATGCCCAAATTGTAAAATGGTCTTATCTATTAGCGATTTCGTCCCAATTCACATTCCAAGTGATATTCGGCATGCTAATTACATTGCCGGTTGCGAAATTGCATTATCTCTTATAGTTTCCGAGATATGGACTATCAATAATTTACACCTTAGGCTCTGCTTCTAACTTGGGCCCAAATTGTAAAATGGTCTTATCTATTGGCGATTTCGTTCCAATTCACATTCCAAGTAATATTCGGCATGCTAATTACATTGCCGGTTGCCAAATTGCATTATCTATTATAGTTTCCGAGATATGGACTATCGATAATTTACACCTTAGGCTCTGCTTCTAACTTGGGCCCAAATTGTAAAATGGTCTTATCTATTGGCGTTTTCGTTCCAATTCACATTCCAAGTAATATTCGGCATGCTAATTACATTGCCGGTTGCCAAATTGCATTATCTCTTATAGTTTCCGAGATATGGACTATCGATAATTTACACCTTAGGCTCTGCTTCTAACTTGGGCCCAAATTGTAAAATGGTCTTCTCTATTGGCGATTTCGTTCCAATTCACATTCCAAGTAATATTCGGCATGCTAATTACATTGCCGGTTGCCAAATTGCATTATCTCTTATAGTTTCCGTGATATGGACTATCGATAATTTACACCTTAGGCTCTGCTTCTAACTTGGGCCCAAATTGTAAAATGGTCTTATCTATTGGCGATTTCGTTCCAATTCACATTCCAAGTAATATTTGGCATGCTAATTACATTGCCGTTTGCCAAATTGCATTATCTCTTATAGTTTCCGAGATATGGTCTATCGATAATTTACACCTTAGGCTCTGCTTCTAACTTGGGCCCAAATTGTAAAATGGTCTTCTCTATTGGCGATTTCGTTCCAATTCACATTCCAAGTAATATTTGGCATGCTAATTACATTGCCGTTTGCCAAATTGCATTATCTCTTATAGTTTCCGAGATATGGACTATCGATAATTTACACCTTAGGCTCTGCTTCTAACTTGAGCCCAAATTGTAAAATGGTCTTCTCTATTGGCGATTTCGTTCCAATTCACATTCCAAGTAATATTCGGCATGCTAATTACATTGCCGGTTGCCAAATTGCATTATCTCTTATAGTTTCCGAGATATGGACTATCGATAATTTACACCTTAGGCTCTGCTTCTAACTTGGGCCCAAATTGTAAAATGGCCTTATCTATTGGCGATTTCGTTCCAATTCACATTCCAAGTAATATTCGGCATGCTAATTACATTGCCGGTTGCCAAATTGCATTATCTCTTATAGTTTCCGAGATATGGACTATCGATAATTTACACCTTAGGCTCTGCTTCTAACTTGGGCCCAAATTGTAAAATGGTCTTACCTATTGGCGATTTCGTTCCAATTCACACTCCAAGTAATATTCGGCATGCTAATTACATTGCCGGTTGCGAAATTGCATTATCTCTTATAGTTTCCGAGATATGGACTATCAATAATTTACACCTTAGGCTCTGCTTCTAACTTGGGCCCAAATTGTAAAATGGTCTGATCTATTGGCGATTTCGTTCCAATTCACATTCCAAGTAATATTCGGCATGCTAATTACATTGCCGGTTGCCAAATTGCATTATCTCTTATAGTTTCCGAGATATGGACTATCGATAATTTACACCTTAGGCTCTGCTTCTAACTTGGGCCCAAATTGTAAAATGATCTTATCTATTGGCGATTTCGTTCCAATTCACATTCCAAGTAATATTCGGCATGCTAATTACATTGCCGGTTGCCAAATTGCATTATCTCTTATAGTTTCCGAGATATGGACTATCGATAATTTACACATTAGGCTCTGCTTCTAACTTCGGCCCAAATTGTAAAATGGTCTTATCTATTGGCGATTTCGTCCCAATTCACATTCCAAGTGATATTCGGCATGCTAATTACATTGCCGATTGCGAAATTGCATTATCTCATATAGTTTCCGAGATATGGACTATCAATAATTTACACCTTAGGCTCTGCTTCTAACTTGGGCCCAAATTGTAAAATGGTCTTATCTATTGGCGATTTCGTTCCAATTCACATTCCAAGTAATATTCGGCATGCTAATTACATTGCCGGTTGCCAAATTGCATTATCTCTTATAGTTTCCGAGATATGGACTATCGATAATTTACACCTTAGGCTCTGCTTCTAACTTGGGCCCAAATTGTAAAATGGTCTTATCTATTGGCGATTTCGTTCCAATTCACATTCCAAGTAATACTCGGCATGCTAATTACATTGCCGGTTGCCAAATTGCATTATCTCTTATAGTTTCCGAGATATGGACTATCGATAATTTACACCTTAGGCTCTGCTTCTAACTTGGGCCCAAATTGTAAAATGGTCTTATCTATTGGCGATTTCGTTCCAATTCACATTCCAAGTAATATTCGGCATGCTAATTACATTGCCGGTTGCCAAATTGCATTATCTCTTATAGTTTCCGAGATATGGACTATCGATAATTTACACCTTAGGCTCTGCTTCTAACTTGGGCCCAAATTGTAAAATGGTCTTATCTATTGGCGATTTCGTTCCAATTCACATTCCAAGTAATATTCGGCATGCTAATTACATTGCCGGTTGCCAAAATGCATTATCTCTTATAGTTTCCGAGATATGGACTATCGATAATTTACACCTTAGGCTCTGCTTCTAACTTGGGCCCAAATTGTAAAATGGTCTTATCTATTGGCGATTTCGTTCCAATTCACATTCCAAGTAATACTCGGCATGCTAATTACATTGCCGGTTGCCAAATTGCATTATCTCTTATAGTTTCCGAGATATGGACTATCGATAATTTACACCTTAGGCTCTGCTTCTAACTTGGGCCCAAATTGTGAAATGGTCTTATCTATTGGCGATTTCGTTCCAATTCACATTCCAAGTAATATTCGGCATGCTAATTACATTGCCGGTTGCCAAATTGCATTATCTCTTATAGTTTCCGAGATATGGACTATCGATAATTTACACCTTAGGCTCTGCTTCTAACTTGGGCCCAAATTGTAAAATGGTCTTACTTATTGGCGATTTCGTTCCAATTCACACTCCAAGTAATATTCGGCATGCTAATTACATTGCCGGTTGCGAAATTGCATTATCTCTTATAGTTTCCGAGATATGGACTATCAATAATTTACACCTTAGGCTCTGCTTCTAACTTGGGCCCAAATTGTAAAATGGTCTGATCTATTGGCGATTTCGTTCCAATTCACATTCCAAGTAATATTCGGCATGCTAATTACATTGCCGGTTGCCAAATTGCATTATCTCTTATAGTTTCCGAGATATGGACTATCGATAATTTACACCTTAGGCTCTGCTTCTAACTTGGGCCCAAATTGTAAAATGATCTTATCTATTGGCGATTTCGTTCCAATTCACATTCCAAGTAATATTCGGCATGCTAATTACATTGCCGGTTGCCAAATTGCATTATCTCTTATAGTTTCCGAGATATGGACTATCGATAATTTACACATTAGGCTCTGCTTCTAACTTCGGCCCAAATTGTAAAATGGTCTTATCTATTGGCGATTTCGTCCCAATTCACATTCCAAGTGATATTCGGCATGCTAATTACATTGCCGATTGCGAAATTGCATTATCTCATATAGTTTCCGAGATATGGACTATCAATAATTTACACCTTAGGCTCTGCTTCTAACTTGGGCCCAAATTGTAAAATGGTCTTATCTATTGGCGATTTCGTTCCAATTCACATTCCAAGTAATATTCGGCATGCTAATTACATTGCCGGTTGCCAAATTGCATTATCTCTTATAGTTTCCGAGATATGGACTATCGATAATTTACACCTTAGGCTCTGCTTCTAACTTGGGCCCAAATTGTAAAATGGTCTTATCTATTGGCGATTTCGTTCCAATTCACATTCCAAGTAATACTCGGCATGCTAATTACATTGCCGGTTGCCAAATTGCATTATCTCTTATAGTTTCCGAGATATGGACTATCGATAATTTACACCTTAGGCTCTGCTTCTAACTTGGGCCCAAATTGTAAAATGGTCTTATCTATTGGCGATTTCGTTCCAATTCACATTCCAAGTAATATTCGGCATGCTAATTACATTGCCGGTTGCCAAATTGCATTATCTCTTATAGTTTCCGAGATATGGACTATCGATAATTTACACCTTAGGCTCTGCTTCTAACTTGGGCCCAAATTGTAAAATGGTCTTATCTATTGGCGATTTCGTTCCAATTCACATTCCAAGTAATATTCGGCATGCTAATTACATTGCCGGTTGCCAAAATGCATTATCTCTTATAGTTTCCGAGATATGGACTATCGATAATTTACACCTTAGGCTCTGCTTCTAACTTGGGCCCAAATTGTAAAATGGTCTTATCTATTGGCGATTTCGTTCCAATTCACATTCCAAGTAATACTCGGCATGCTAATTACATTGCCGGTTGCCAAATTGCATTATCTCTTATAGTTTCCGAGATATGGACTATCGATAATTTACACCTTAGGCTCTGCTTCTAACTTGGGCCCAAATTGTGAAATGGTCTTATCTATTGGCGATTTCGTTCCAATTCACATTCCAAGTAATATTCGGCATGCTAATTACATTGCCGGTTGCCAAATTGCATTATCTCTTATAGTTTCCGAGATATGGACTATCGATAATTTACACCTTAGGCTCTGCTTCTAACTTGGGCCCAAATTGTAAAATGGTCTTATCTATTGGCGATTTCGTTCCAATTCACACTCCAAGTAATATTCGGCATGCTAATTAAATTGCTGGTTGCGAAATTGCATTATCTCTTATAGTTTCCGAGATATGGACTATCAATAATTTACACCTTAGGCTCTGCTTCTAACTTGGACCCAAATTGTAAAATGGTCTTATCTATTGGCGATTTCGTTCCAATTCACATTCCAAGTAATATTCGGCATGCTAATTACATTGCCGGTTGCCAAATTGCATTATCTCTTATAGTTTCCGAGATATGGACTATCGATAATTTACACCTTAGGCTCTGCTTCTAACTTGGGCCCAAATTGTAAAATGGTCTTCTCTATTGGCGATTTCGTTCCAATTCACATTCCAAGTAATATTCGGCATGCTAATTACATTGCCGGTTGCCAAATTGCATTATCTCTTATAGTTTCCGAGATATGGACTATCGGTAATTTACACCTTAGGCTCTGCTTCTAACTTGGGCCCAAATTGTAAAATGGTCTTACCTATTGGCGATTTCGTTCCAATTCACATTCCAAGTAATATTCGGCATGCTAATTACATTGCCGGTTGCCAAATTGCATTATCTCTTATAGTTTCCGAGATATGGACTATCGATAATTTACACCTTAGGCTCTGCTACTAACTTGGGCCCAAATTGTAAAATGGTCTTATCTATTGGCGATTTCGTTCCAATTCACACTCCAAGTAATATTCGGCATGCTAATTACATTGCCGGTTGCCAAATTGCATTATCTCTTATAGTTTCCGAGATATGGACTATCGATAATTTACACCTTAGGCTCTGCTTCTAACTTGGGCCCAAATTGTAAAATGGTCTTATCTATTGGCGATTTCGTTCCAATTCACATTCCAAGTAATATCCGGCATGCTAATTACATTGCCGATTGCCAAATTGCATTATCTCTTATAGTTTCCGAGATATGGACTATCGATAATTTACACCTTAGGCTCTGCTTCTAACTTGGGCCCAAATTGTAAAATGGTATTCTCTATTGGCGATTTTGTTCCAATTCACATTCCAAGTAATATTGGGCATGCTAATTACATTGCCGGTTGCCAAATTGCATTATCTCTTATAGTTTCCGAGATATGGACTATCGATAATTTACACCTTAGGCTCTGCTTCTAACTTGGGCCCAAATTGTAAAATCGTCTTATCTATTGGCGATTTCGTTCCAATTCACATTCCAAGTAATATTCGGCATGCTAATTACATTGCCGGTTGCCAAATTGCATTATCTCTTATAGTTTCCGAGATATGGACTATCGGTAATTTACACCTTAGGCTCTGCTTCTAACTTGGGCCCAAATTGTACAATGGTCTTATCTATTGGCGATTTCGTTCCAATTCACATTCCAAGTAATATCCGGCATGCTAATTACATTGACGGTTGCCAAATTGAATTATCTCTTATAGTTTCCGAGATATGGACTATCGATAATTTACACCTTAGGCTCTGCTTCTAACTTGGGCCCAAATTGTAAAATGGTCTTACCTATTGGCGATTTCGTTCCAATTCACATTCCAAGTAATATTCGGCATGCTAATTACATTGCCGGTTGCCAAATTGCATTATCTCTTATAGTTTCCGAGATATGGACTATCGATAATTTACACCTTAGACTCTGCTTCTAACTTGGGCCCAAATTGTAAAATGGTCTTATCTATTGGCGATTTCGTTCCAATTCACATTCCAAGTAATATTCGGCATGCTAATTACATTGCCGGTTGCCAAATTGCATTATCTCTTATAGTTTCCGAGATATGGACTATCGATAATTTACATCTTAGGCTCTGCTTCTAACTTGGGCCCAAATTGTAAAATCGTCTTATCTATTGGCGATTTCGTTCCAATTCACATTCCAAGTAATATTCGGCATGCTAATTACATTGCCGGTTGCCAAATTGCATTATCTCTTATAGTTTCCGAGATATGGACTATCGATAATTTACACCTTAGGCTCTGCTTCTAACTTGGGCCCAAATTGTAAAATGGTCTTATCTATTGGCGATTTCGTTCCAATTCACATTCCAAGTAATATACGGCATGCTAATTATATTGCCGGTTGCCAAATTGAATTATCTCTTATAGTTTCCGAGATATGGACTATCGATAATTTACACCTTAGGCTCTGCTTCTAACTTGGGAGCAAATTGTAAAATGGTCTTATCTATTGGCGATTTCGTTCCAATTCACATTCCAAGTAATATTCGGCATGCTAATTACATTGCCGGTTGCCAAATTGCATTATCTCTTATAGTTTCCGAGATATGGACTATCGATAATTTACATCCTAGGCTCTGCTTCTAACTTGGGAGCAAATTGTAAAATGGTCTTATCTATTGGCGATTTCGTTCCAATTCACATTCCAAGTAATATTCGGCATGCTAATTACATTGCCGGTTGCCAAATTGCATTATCTCTTATAGTTTCCGAGATATGGACTATGGATAATTTACACCTTAGGCTCTGCTTCTAAGTTGGGCCCAAATTGTAAAATGGTCTTATCTATTGGCGATTTCGTCCCAATTCACATTCCAAGTGATATTCGGCATGCTAATTACATTGCCGGTTGCGAAATTGCATTATCTCTTATAGTTTCCGAGATATGGACTATCCATAATTTACACCTTAGGCTCTGCTTCTAACTTGGGCCCAAATTGTAAAATGGTCTTATCTATTGGCGATTTCGTTCCAATTCACATTCCAAGTAATATTCGGCATGCTAATTACATTGCCGGTTGCCAAATTGCATTATCTCTTATAGTTTCCGAGATATGGACTATCGATAATTTACACCTTGGGCTCTGCTTCTAACTTGGGCCCAAATTGTAAAATGGTCTTATCTATTGGCGATTTCGTTCCAATTCACATTCCAAGTAATATTCGGCATGCTAATTACATTGCCGGTTGCCAAATTGCATTATCTCTTATAGTTTCCGAGATATGGACTATCGATAATTTACACCTTAGTCTCTGCTTCTAACTTGGGCCCAAATTGTAAAATGGTCTTATCTATTGGCGATTTCGTTCCAATTCACATTCCAAGTAATATTCGGCATGCTAATTAGATTGCCGGTTGCCAAATTGCATTATCTATTATAGTTTCCGAGATATGGACTATCGATAATTTACACCTTAGGCTCTGCTTCTAACTTGGGCCCAAATTGTAAAATGGTCTTATCTATTGGCGTTTTCGTTCGAATTCACATTCCAAGTAATATTCGGCATGCTAATTACATTGCCGGTTGCCAAATTGCATTATCTCTTATAGTTTCCGAGATATGGACTATCGATAATTTACACCTTAGGCTCTGCTTCTAACTTGGGCCCAAATTGTAAAATGGTCTTCTCTATTGGCGATTTCGTTCCAATTCACATTCCAAGTAATATTCGGCATGCTAATTACATTGCCGGTTGCCAAATTGCATTATCTCTTATAGTTTCCGAGATATGGACTATCGATAATTTACACCTTAGGCTCTGCTTCTAACTTGGGCCCAAATTGTAAAATGGTCTTATCTATTGGCGATTTCGTTCCAATTCACATTCCAAGTAATATTCGGCATGCTAATTACATTGCCGGTTGCCAAATTGCATTATCTCTTATAGTTTCCGAGATATGGACTATCGATAATTTACACCTTAGGCTCTGCTTCTAACTTGGGCCCAAATTGTAAAATGGTCTTCTCTATTGGCGATTTCGTTCCAATTCACATTCCAAGTAATATTCGGCATGCTAATTACATTGCCGGTTGCCAAATTGCATTATCTCTTATAGTTTCCGAGATATGGACTATCCATAATTTACACCTTAGGCTCTGCTTCTAACTTGGGCCCAAATTGTAAAATGGCCTTCTCTATTGGCGATTTCGTTCCAATTCACATTCCAAGTAATATTCGGCATGCTAATTACATTGCCGGTTGCCAAATTGCATTATCTCTTATAGTTTCCGAGATATGGACTATCGATAATTTACACCTTAGGCTCTGCTTCTAACTTGGGCCCAAATTGTAAAATCGTCTTATCTATTGGCGATTTCGTTCCAATTCACATTCCAAGTAATATTCGGCATGCTAATTACATTGCCGGTTGCCAAATTGCATTATCTCTTATAGTTTCCGAGATATGGACTATCGGTAATTTACACCTTAGGCTCTGCTTCTAACTTGGGCCCAAATTGTAAAATGGTCTTATCTATTGGCGATTTCGTTCCAATTCACATTCCAAGTAATATCCGGCATGCTAATTACATTGCCGGTTGCCAAATTGAATTATCTCTTATAGTTTCCGAGATATGGACTATCGATAATTTACACCTTAGGCTCTGCTTCTAACTTGGGCCCAAATTGTAAAATGGTCTTACCTATTGGCGATTTCGTTCCAATTCACATTCCAAGTAATATTCGGCTTGCTAATTACATTGCCGGTTGCCAAATTGCATTATCTCTTATAGTTTCCGAGATATGGACTATCGATAATTTACATCTTAGGCTCTGCTTCTAACTTGGGCCCAAATTGTAAAATCGTCTTATCTATTGGCGATTTCGTTCCAATTCACATTCCAAGTAATATTCGGCATGCTAATTACATTGCCGGTTGCCAAATTGCATTATCTCTTATAGTTTCCGAGATATGGACTATCGATAATTTACACCTTAGGCTCTGCTTCTAAGTTGGGCCCAAATTGTAAAATGGTCTTATCTATTGGCGATTTCGTCCCAATTCACATTCCAAGTGATATTCGGCATGCTAATTACATTGCCGGTTGCGAAATTGCATTATCTCTTATAGTTTCCGAGATATGGACTATCAATAATTTACACCTTAGGCTCTGCTTCTAACTTGGGCCCAAATTGTAAAATGGTCTTATCTATTGGCGATTTCGTTCCAATTCACATTCCAAGTGATATTCGGCATGCTAATTACATTGCCGGTTGCCAAATTGCATTATCTCTTATAGTTTCCGAGATATGGACTATCGATAATTTACACCTTGGGCTCTGCTTCTAACTTGGGCCCAAATTGTAAAATGGTCTTATCTATTGGCGATTTCGTTCCAATTCACATTCCAAGTAATATTCGGCATGCTAATTACATTGCCAGTTGCCAAATTGCATTATCTCTTATAGTTTCCGAGATATGGACTATCGATAATTTACACCTTAGGCTCTGCTTCTAACTTGGGCCCAAATTGTAAAATGGTCTTATCTATTGGCGATTTCGTTCCATTTCACATTCCAAGTAATATTCGGCATGCTAATTACATTGCCGGTTGCCAAATTGCATTATCTATTATAGTTTCCGAGATATGGACTATCGATAATTTACACCTTAGGCTCTGCTTCTAACTTGGGCCCAAATTGTAAAATGGTCTTATCTATTGGCGTTTTCGTTCCAATTCACATTCCAAGTAATATTCGGCATGCTAATTACATTGCCGGTTGCCAAATTGCATTATCTCTTATAGTTTCCGAGATATGGACTATCGATAATTTACACCTTAGGCTCTGCTTCTAACTTGGGCAAAAATTGTAAAATGGTCTTCTCTATTGGCGATTTCGTTCCAATTCACATTCCAAGTAATATTCGGCATGCTAATTACATTGCCGGTTGCCAAATTGCATTATCTCTTATAGTTTCCGAGATATGGACTATCGATAATTTACACCTTAGGCTCTGCTTCTAACTTGGGCCCAAATTGTAAAATGGTCTTATCTATTGGCGATTTCGTTCCAATTCACATTCCAAGTAATATTCGGCATGCTAATTACATTGCCGGTTGCCAAATTGCATTATCTCTTATAGTTTCCGAGATATGGACTATCGATAATTTACACCTTAGGCTCTGCTTCTAACTTGGGCCCAAATTGTAAAATGGTCTTCTCTATTGGCGATTTCGTTCCAATTCACATTCCAAGTAATATTCGGCATGCTAATTACATTGCCGGTTGCCAAATTGCATTATCTCTTATAGTTTCCGAGATATGGACTATCGATAATTTACACCTTAGGCTCTGCTTCTAACTTGGGCCCAAATTGTAAAATGGCCTTCTCTATTGGCGATTTCGTTCCAATTCACAATCCAA
This sequence comes from Rhynchophorus ferrugineus, assembly GCF_030347505.1. NCBI lineage: Eukaryota > Metazoa > Arthropoda > Insecta > Coleoptera > Curculionidae > Rhynchophorus > Rhynchophorus ferrugineus. The sequence goes on along the minus strand of NW_027472611.1, from coordinate 973,687 downwards.
GTAATATTCGGCATGCTAATTACATTGCCGGTTGCCAAATTGCATTATCTCTTATAGTTTCCGACATATGGACTATCGATAATTTACACCTTAGGCTCTGCTTCTAACTTGGGCCCAAATTGTAAAATCGTCTTATCTATTGGCGATTTCGTTCCAATTCACATTCCAAGTAATATTCGGCATGCTAATTACATTGCCGGTTGCCAAATTGCATTATCTCTTATAGTTTCCGAGATATGGACTATCGGTAATTTACACCTTAATCTCTGCTTCTAACTTGGGCCCAAATTGTAAAATGGTCTTATCTATTGGCGATTTCGTTCCAATTCACATTCCAAGTAATATTCGGCATGCTAATTACATTGCCGGTTGCCAAATTGCATTATCTGTTATAGTTTCCGAGATATGGACTATCGATAATTTACATCTTAGGCTCTGCTTCTAACTTGGGCCCAAATTGTAAAATGGTCTTATCTATTGGCGATTTCGTTCCAATTCACATTCCAAGTAATATTCGGCATGCTAATTACATTGCCGGTTGCCAAATTGCATTATCTGTTATAGTTTCCTAGATATGGACTATCGATAATTTACATCTTAGGCTCTGCTTCTAACTTGGGCCCAAATTGTAAAATCGTCTTATCTATTGGCGATTTCGTTCCAATTCACATTCCAAGTAATATTCGGCATGCTAATTACATTGCCGGTTGCCAAATTGCATTATCTCTTATAGTTTCCGAGATATGGACTATCGATAATTTACACCTTAGGCTCTGCTTCTAACTTGGGCCCAAATTGTAAAATGGTCTTATCTATTGGCGATTTCGTTCCAATTCACATTCCAAGTAATATCCGGCATGCTAATTACATTGCCGGTTGCCAAATTGAATTATCTCTTATAGTTTCCGAGATATGGACTATCGATAATTTACACTTTAGGCTCTGCTTCTAACTTGGGCCCAAATTGTAAAATGGTCTTATCTATTGGCGATTTCGTTCCAATTCACATTCCAAGTAATATTCGGCATGCTAATTACATTGCCGGTTGCCAAATTGCATTATCTCTTATAGTTTCCGAGATATGGACTATCGATAATTTACACCTTAGGCTCTGCTTCTAACTTGGGCCCAAATTGTAAAATGGTCTTATCTATTGGCGATTTCGTTCCAATTCACATTCCAAGTAATATTCGGCATGCTAATTACATTGCCGGTTGCCAAATTGCATTATCCATTACAGTTTCCGAGATATGGACTATCGATAATTTACACCTTAGGCTCTGCTTCTAACTTGGGCCCAAATTGTAAAATGGTCTTATCTATTGGCGTTTTCGTTCCAATTCACATTCCAAGTAATATTCGGCATGCTAATTACATTGCCGGTTGCCAAATTGCATTATCTCTTATAGTTTCCGAGATATGGACTATCGATAATTTACACCTTAGGCTCTGCTTCTAACTTGGGCCCAAATTGTAAAATGGTCTTCTCTATTGGCGATTTCGTTCCAATTCACATTCCAAGTAATATTCGGCATGCTAATTACATTGCCGGTTGCCAAATTGCATTATCTCTTATAGTTTCCGAGATATGGACTATCGATAATTTACACCTTAGGCTCTGCTTCTAACTTGGGCCCAAATTGTAAAATGGTCTTATCTATTGGCGATTTCGTTCCAATTCACATTCCAAGTAATATTCGGCATGCTAATTACATTGCCGGTTGCCAAATTGCATTATCTCTTATAGTTTCCGAGATATGGACTATCGATAATTTACACCTTAGGCTCTGCTTCTAACTTGGGCCCAAATTGTAAAATGGTCTTCTCTATTGGCGATTTCGTTCCAATTCACATTCCAAGTAATATTCGGCATGCTAATTACATTGCCGGTTGCCAAATTGCATTATCTCTTATAGTTTCCGAGATATGGACTATCGATAATTTACACCTTAGGCTCTGCTTCTAACTTGGGCCCAAATTGTAAAATGGTCTTCTCTATTGGCGATTTCGTTCCAATTCACATTCCAAGTAATATTCGGCATGCTAATTACATTGCCGGTTGCCAAATTGCATTATCTCTTATAGTTTCCGAGATATGGACTATCGATAATTTACACCTTAGGCTCTGCTTCTAACTTGGGCCCAAATTGTAAAATCGTCTTATCTATTGGCGATTTCGTTCCAATTCACATTCCAAGTAATATTCGGCATGCTAATTACATTGCCGGTTGCCAAATTGCATTATCTCTTATAGTTTCCGAGATATGGACTATCGGTAATTTACACCTTAGGCTCTGCTTCTAACTTGGGCCCAAATTGTAAAATGGTCTTATCTATTGGCGATTTCGTTCCAATTCACATTCCAAGTAATATCCGGCATGCTAATTACATTGCCGGTTGCCAAATTGAATTATATCTTATAGTTTCCGAGATATGGACTATCGATAATTTACACCTTAGGCTCTGCTTCTAACTTGGGCCCAAATTGTAAAATGGTCTTACCTATTGGCGATTTCGTTCCAATTCACATTCCAAGTAATATTCGGCATGCTAATTACATTGCCGGTTGCCAAATTGCATTATCTCTTATAGTTTCCGAGATATGGACTATCGATAACTTACACCTTAGGCTCTGCTTCTAACTTGGGCCCAAATTGTAAAATGGTCTTATCTATTGGCGATTTCGTTCCAATTCACATTCCAAGTAATATTCGGCATGCTAATTACATTGCCGGTTGCCAAATTGCATTATCTCTTATAGTTTCCGAGATATGGACTATCGATAATTTACATCTTAGGCTCTGCTTCTAACTTGGGCCCAAATTGTAAAATCGTCTTATCTATTGGCGATTTCGTTCCAATTCACATTCCAAGTAATATTCGGCATGCTAATTACATTGCCGGTTGCCAAATTGCATTATCTCTTATAGTTTCCGAGATATGGACTATCGATGATTTACACCTTAGGCTCTGCTTCTAACTTGGGCCCAAATTGTAAAATGGTCTTATCTATTGGCGATTTCGTTCCAATTCACATTCCAAGTAATATTCGGCATGCTAATTACATTGCCGGTTGCCAAATTGCATTATCTCTTATAGTTTCCGAGATATGGACTATCGATAATTTACACCTTAGGCTCTGCTTCTAACTTGGGCCCAAATTGTAAAATGGTCTTCTCTATTGGCGATTTCGTTCCAATTCACATTCCAAGTAATATTCGGCATGCTAATTACATTGCCGGTTGCCAAATTGCATTATCTCTTATAGTTTCCGAGATATGGACTATCGATAATTTACACCTTAGGCTCTGCTTCTAACTTGGGCCCAAATTGTAAAATGGTCTTCTCTATTGGCGATTTCGTTCCAATTCACATTCCAAGTAATATTCGGCATGCTAATTACATTGCCGGTTGCCAAATTGCATTATCTCTTATAGTTTCCGAGATATGGACTATCGATAATTTACACCTTAGGCTCTGCTTCTAACTTGGGCCCAAATTGTAAAATCGTCTTATCTATTGGCGATTTCGTTCCAATTCACATTCCAAGTAATATTCGGCATGCTAATTACATTGCCGGTTGCCAAATTGCATTATCTCTTATAGTTTCCGAGATATGGACTATCGGTAATTTACACCTTAGGCTCTGCTTCTAACTTGGGCCCAAATTGTAAAATGGTCTTATCTATTGGCGATTTCGTTCCAATTCACATTCCAAGTAATATCCGGCATGCTAATTACATTGCCGGTTGCCAAATTGAATTATATCTTATAGTTTCCGAGATATGGACTATCGATAATTTACACCTTAGGCTCTGCTTCTAACTTGGGCCCAAATTGTAAAATGGTCTTACCTATTGGCGATTTCGTTCCAATTCACATTCCAAGTAATATTCGGCATGCTAATTATATTGCCGGTTGCCAAATTGCATTATCTCTTATAGTTTCCGAGATATGGACTATCGATAACTTACACCTTAGGCTCTGCTTCTAACTTGGGCCCAAATTGTAAAATGGTCTTATCTATTGGCGATTTCGTTCCAATTCACATTCCAAGTAATATTCGGCATGCTAATTACATTGCCGGTTGCCAAATTGCATTATCTCTTATAGTTTCCGAGATATGGACTATCGATAATTTACATCTTAGGCTCTGCTTCTAACTTGGGCCCAAATTATAAAATCGTCTTATCTATTGGCGATTTCGTTCCAATTCACATTCCAAGTAATATTCGGCATGCTAATTACATTGCCGGTTGCCAAATTGCATTATCTCTTATAGTTTCCGAGATATGGACTATCGATAATTTACACCTTAGGCTCTGCTTCTAACTTGGGCCCAAATTGTAAAATGGTCTTCTCTATTGGCAATTTCGTTCCAATTCACATTCCAAGTAATATCCGGCATGCTAATTACATTGCCGGTTGCCAAATTGCATTATCTCTTATAGTTTCCGAGATATGGACTATCGATAATTTACACCTTAGGCTCTGCTTCTAACTTGGGCCCAAATTGTAAAATGGTCTTATCTATTGGCGATTTCGTTCCAATTCACATTCCAAGTAATATTCGGCATGCTAATTACATTGCCGGTTGCCAAATTGCATTATCTCTTATAGTTTCCGAGATATGGACTATCGATAATTTACACCTTAGGCTCTGCTTCTAACTTGGGCCCAAATTGTAAAATGGTCTTCTCTATTGGCGATTTCGTTCCAATTCACATTCCAAGTAATATTCGGCATGCTAATTACATTGCCGGTTGCCAAATTGCATTATCTCTTATAGTTTCCGAGATATGGACTATCGATAATTTACACCTTAGGCTCTGCTTCTAACTTGGGCCCAAATTGTAAAATGGTCTTCTCTATTGGCGATTTCGTTCCAATTCACATTCCAAGTAATATTCGGCATGCTAATTACATTGCCGGTTGCCAAATTGCATTATCTCTTATAGTTTCCGAGATATGGACTATCGATAATTTACACCTTAGGCTCTGCTTCTAACTTGGGCCCAAATTGTAAAATCGTCTTATCTATTGGCGATTTCGTTCCAATTCACATTCCAAGTAATATTCGGCATGCTAATTACATTGCCGGTTGCCAAATTGCATTATCTCTTATAGTTTCCGAGATATGGACTATCGGTAATTTACACCTTAGGCTCTGCTTCTAACTTGGGCCCAAATTGTAAAATGGTCTTATCTATTGGCGATTTCGTTCCAATTCACATTCCAAGTAATATCCGGCATGCTAATTACATTGCCGGTTGCCAAATTGAATTATATCTTATAGTTTCCGAGATATGGACTATCGATAATTTACACCTTAGGCTCTGCTTCTAACTTGGGCCCAAATTGTAAAATGGTCTTACCTATTGGCGATTTCGTTCCAATTCACATTCCAAGTAATATTCGGCATGCTAATTACATTGCCGGTTGCCAAATTGCATTATCTCTTATAGTTTCCGAGATATGGACTATCGATAACTTACACCTTAGGCTCTGCTTCTAACTTGGGCCCAAATTGTAAAATGGTCTTATCTATTGGCGATTTCGTTCCAATTCACATTCCAAGTAATATTCGGCATGCTAATTACATTGCCGGTTGCCAAATTGCATTATCTCTTATAGTTTCCGAGATATGGACTATCGATAATTTACATCTTAGGCTCTGCTTCTAACTTGGGCCCAAATTGTAAAATCGTCTTATCTATTGGCGATTTCGTTCCAATTCACATTCCAAGTAATATTCGGCATGCTAATTACATTGCCGGTTGCCAAATTGCATTATCTCTTATAGTTTCCGAGATATGGACTATCGATAATTTACACCTTAGGCTCTGCTTCTAACTTGGGCCCAAATTGTAAAATGGTCTTATCTATTGGCGATTTCGTTCCAATTCACATTCCAAGTAATATTCGGCATGCTAATTACATTGCCGGTTGCCAAATTGCATTATCTCTTATAGTTTCCGAGATATGGACTATCGATAATTTACACCTTAGGCTCTGCTTCTAACTTGGGCCCAAATTGTAAAATGGTCTTCTCTATTGGCGATTTCGTTCCAATTCACATTCCAAGTAATATTCGGCATGCTAATTACATTGCCGGTTGCCAAATTGCATTATCTCTTATAGTTTCCGAGATATGGACTATCGATAATTTACACCTTAGGCTCTGCTTCTAACTTGGGCCCAAATTGTAAAATGGTCTTCTCTATTGGCGATTTCGTTCCAATTCACATTCCAAGTAATATTCGGCATGCTAATTACATTGCCGGTTGCCAAATTGCATTATCTCTTATAGTTTCCGAGATATGGACTATCGATAATTTACACCTTAGGCTCTGCTTCTAACTTGGGCCCAAATTGTAAAATCGTCTTATCTATTGGCGATTTCGTTCCAATTCACATTCCAAGTAATATTCGGCATGCTAATTACATTGCCGGTTGCCAAATTGCATTATCTCTTATAGTTTCCGAGATATGGACTATCGATAATTTACACCTTAGGCTCTGCTTCTAACTTGGGCCCAAATTGTAAAATGGTCTTATCTATTGGCGATTTCGTCCCAATTCACATTCCAAGTGATATTCGGCATGCTAATTACATTGCCGGTTGCGAAATTGCATTATCTCTTATAGTTTCCGAGATATGGACTATCAATAATTTACACCTTAGGCTCTGCTTCTAACTTGGGCCCAAATTGTAAAATGGTCTTATCTATTGGCGATTTCGTTCCAATTCACATTCCAAGTGATATTCGGCATGCTAATTACATTGCCGGTTGCCAAATTGCATTATCTCTTATAGTTTCCGGGATATGGACTATCGATAATTTACACCTTGGGCTCTGCTTCTAACTTGGGCCCAAATTGTAAAATGGTCTTATCTATTGGCGATTTCGTTCCAATTCACATTCCAAGTAATATTCGGCATGCTAATTACATTGCCAGTTGCCAAATTGCATTATCTCTTATAGTTTCCGAGATATGGACTATCGATAATTTACACCTTAGGCTCTGCTTCTAACTTGGGCCCAAATTGTAAAATGGTCTTATCTATTGGCGATTTCGTTCCATTTCACATTCCAAGTAATATTCGGCATGCTAATTACATTGCCGGTTGCCAAATTGCATTATCTATTATAGTTTCCGAGATATGGACTATCGATAATTTACACCTTAGGCTCTGCTTCTAACTTGGGCCCAAATTGTAAAATGGTCTTATCTATTGGCGTTTTCGTTCCAATTCACATTCCAAGTAATATTCGGCATGCTAATTACATTGCCGGTTGCCAAATTGCATTATCTCTTATAGTTTCCGAGATATGGACTATCGATAATTTACACCTTAGGCTCTGCTTCTAACTTGGGCCCAAATTGTAAAATGGTCTTCTCTATTGGCGATTTCGTTCCAATTCACATTCCAAGTAATATTCGGCATGCTAATTACATTGCCGGTTGCCAAATTGCATTATCTCTTATAGTTTCCGAGATATGGACTATCGATAATTTACACCTTAGGCTCTGCTTCTAACTTGGGCCCAAATTGTAAAATGGTCTTATCTATTGGCGATTTCGTTCCAATTCACATTCCAAGTAATATTCGGCATGCTAATTACATTGCCGGTTGCCAAATTGCATTATCTCTTATAGTTTCCGAGATATGGACTATCGATAATTTACACCTTAGGCTCTGCTTCTAACTTGGGCCCAAATTGTAAAATGGTCTTCTCTATTGGCGATTTCGTTCCAATTCACATTCCAAGTAATATTCGGCATGCTAATTACATTGCCGGTTGCCAAATTGCATTATCTCTTATAGTTTCCGAGATATGGACTATCGATAATTTACACCTTAGGCTCTGCTTCTAACTTGGGCCCAAATTGTAAAATGGCCTTCTCTATTGGCGATTTCGTTCCAATTCACAATCCAAGTAATATTCGGCATGCTAATTACATTGCCGGTTGCCAAATTGCATTATCTCTTATAGTTTCCGACATATGGACTATCGATAATTTACACCTTAGGCTCTGCTTCTAACTTGGGCCCAAATTGTAAAATCGTCTTATCTATTGGCGATTTCGTTCCAATTCACATTCCAAGTAATATTCGGCATGCTAATTACATTGCCGGTTGCCAAATTGCATTATCTCTTATAGTTTCCGAGATATGGACTATCGGTAATTTACACCTTAATCTCTGCTTCTAACTTGGGCCCAAATTGTAAAATGGTCTTATCTATTGGCGATTTCGTTCCAATTCACATTCCAAGTAATATCCGGCATCCTAATTACATTGCCGGTTGCCAAATTGCATTATCTCTTATAGTTTCCGAGATATGGACTATCGATAATTTACACCTTAGGCTCTGCTTCTAACTTGGGCCCAAATTGTAAAATGGTCTTATCTATTGGCGATTTCGTTCCAATTCACATTCCAAGTAATATTCGGCATGCTAATTACATTGCCGGTTGCCAAATTGCATTATCTGTTATAGTTTCCGAGATATGGACTATCGATAATTTACATCTTAGGCTCTGCTTCTAACTTGGGCCCAAATTGTAAAATGGTCTTATCTATTGGCGATTTCGTTCCAATTCACATTCCAAGTAATATTCGGCATGCTAATTACATTGCCGGTTGCCAAATTGCATTATCTGTTATAGTTTCCTAGATATGGACTATCGATAATTTACATCTTAGGCTCTGCTTCTAACTTGGGCCCAAATTGTAAAATCGTCTTATCTATTGGCGATTTCGTTCCAATTCACATTCCAAGTAATATTCGGCATGCTAATTACATTGCCGGTTGCCAAATTGCATTATCTCTTATAGTTTCCGAGATATGGACTATCGATAATTTACACCTTAGGCTCTGCTTCTAACTTGGGCCCAAATTGTAAAATGGTCTTATCTATTGGCGATTTCGTTCCAATTCACATTCCAAGTAATATCCGGCATGCTAATTACATTGCCGGTTGCCAAATTGAATTATCTCTTATAGTTTCCGAGATATGGACTATCGATAATTTACACTTTAGGCTCTGCTTCTAACTTGGGCCCAAATTGTAAAATGGTCTTATCTATTGGCGATTTCGTTCCAATTCACATTCCAAGTAATATTCGGCATGCTAATTACATTGCCGGTTGCCAAATTGCATTATCTCTTATAGTTTCCGAGATATGGACTATCGATAATTTACACCTTAGGCTCTGCTTCTAACTTGGGCCCAAATTGTAAAATGGTCTTATCTATTGGCGATTTCGTTCCAATTCACATTCCAAGTAATATTCGGCATGCTAATTACATTGCCGGTTGCCAAATTGCATTATCCATTACAGTTTCCGAGATATGGACTATCGATAATTTACACCTTAGGCTCTGCTTCTAACTTGGGCCCAAATTGTAAAATGGTCTTATCTATTGGCGTTTTCGTTCCAATTCACATTCCAAGTAATATTCGGCATGCTAATTACATTGCCGGTTGCCAAATTGCATTATCTCTTATAGTTTCCGAGATATGGACTATCGATAATTTACACCTTAGGCTCTGCTTCTAACTTGGGCCCAAATTGTAAAATGGTCTTCTCTATTGGCGATTTCGTTCCAATTCACATTCCAAGTAATATTCGGCATGCTAATTACATTGCCGGTTGCCAAATTGCATTATCTCTTATAGTTTCCGAGATATGGACTATCGATAATTTACACCTTAGGCTCTGCTTCTAACTTGGGCCCAAATTGTAAAATGGTCTTATCTATTGGCGATTTCGTTCCAATTCACATTCCAAGTAATATTCGGCATGCTAATTACATTGCCGGTTGCCAAATTGCATTATCTCTTATAGTTTCCGAGATATGGACTATCGATAATTTACACCTTAGGCTCTGCTTCTAACTTGGGCCCAAATTGTAAAATGGTCTTCTCTATTGGCGATTTCGTTCCAATTCACATTCCAAGTAATATTCGGCATGCTAATTACATTGCCGGTTGCCAAATTGCATTATCTCTTATAGTTTCCGAGATATGGACTATCGATAATTTACACCTTAGGCTCTGCTTCTAACTTGGGCCCAAATTGTAAAATGGTCTTCTCTATTGGCGATTTCGTTCCAATTCACATTCCAAGTAATATTCGGCATGCTAATTACATTGCCGGTTGCCAAATTGCATTATCTCTTATAGTTTCCGAGATATGGACTATCGATAATTTACACCTTAGGCTCTGCTTCTAACTTGGGCCCAAATTGTAAAATCGTCTTATCTATTGGCGATTTCGTTCCAATTCACATTCCAAGTAATATTCGGCATGCTAATTACATTGCCGGTTGCCAAATTGCATTATCTCTTATAGTTTCCGAGATATGGACTATCGGTAATTTACACCTTAGGCTCTGCTTCTAACTTGGGCCCAAATTGTAAAATGGTCTTATCTATTGGCGATTTCGTTCCAATTCACATTCCAAGTAATATCCGGCATGCTAATTACATTGCCGGTTGCCAAATTGAATTATATCTTATAGTTTCCGAGATATGGACTATCGATAATTTACACCTTAGGCTCTGCTTCTAACTTGGGCCCAAATTGTAAAATGGTCTTACCTATTGGCGATTTCGTTCCAATTCACATTCCAAGTAATATTCGGCATGCTAATTACATTGCCGGTTGCCAAATTGCATTATCTCTTATAGTTTCCGAGATATGGACTATCGATAACTTACACCTTAGGCTCTGCTTCTAACTTGGGCCCAAATTGTAAAATGGTCTTATCTATTGGCGATTTCGTTCCAATTCACATTCCAAGTAATATTCGGCATGCTAATTACATTGCCGGTTGCCAAATTGCATTATCTCTTATAGTTTCCGAGATATGGACTATCGATAATTTACATCTTAGGCTCTGCTTCTAACTTGGGCCCAAATTGTAAAATCGTCTTATCTATTGGCGATTTCGTTCCAATTCACATTCCAAGTAATATTCGGCATGCTAATTACATTGCCGGTTGCCAAATTGCATTATCTCTTATAGTTTCCGAGATATGGACTATCGATAATTTACACCTTAGGCTCTGCTTCTAACTTGGGCCCAAATTGTAAAATGGTCTTATCTATTGGCGATTTCGTTCCAATTTACATTCCAAGTAATATTCGGCATGCTAATTACATTGCCGGTTGCCAAATTGCATTATCTCTTATAGTTTCCGAGATATGGACTATCGATAATTTACACCTTAGGCTCTGCTTCTAACTTGGGCCCAAATTGTAAAATGGTCTTCTCTATTGGCGATTTCGTTCCAATTCACATTCCAAGTAATATTCGGCATGCTAATTACATTGCCGGTTGCCAAATTGCATTATCTCTTATAGTTTCCGAGATATGGACTATCGATAATTTACACCTTAGGCTCTGCTTCTAACTTGGGCCCAAATTGTAAAATGGTCTTCTCTATTGGCGATTTCGTTCCAATTCACATTCCAAGTAATATTCGGCATGCTAATTACATTGCCGGTTGCCAAATTGCATTATCTCTTATAGTTTCCGAGATATGGACTATCGATAATTTACACCTTAGGCTCTGCTTCTAACTTGGGCCCAAATTGTAAAATCGTCTTATCTATTGGCGATTTCGTTCCAATTCACATTCCAAGTAATATTCGGCATGCTAATTACATTGCCGGTTGCCAAATTGCATTATCTCTTATAGTTTCCGAGATATGGACTATCGGTAATTTACACCTTAGGCTCTGCTTCTAACTTGGGCCCAAATTGTAAAATGGTCTTATCTATTGGCGATTTCGTTCCAATTCACATTCCAAGTAATATCCGGCATGCTAATTACATTGCCGGTTGCCAAATTGAATTATATCTTATAGTTTCCGAGATATGGACTATCGATAATTTACACCTTAGGCTCTGCTTCTAACTTGGGCCCAAATTGTAAAATGGTCTTACCTATTGGCGATTTCGTTCCAATTCACATTCCAAGTAATATTCGGCATGCTAATTATATTGCCGGTTGCCAAATTGCATTATCTCTTATAGTTTCCGAGATATGGACTATCGATAACTTACACCTTAGGCTCTGCTTCTAACTTGGGCCCAAATTGTAAAATGGTCTTATCTATTGGCGATTTCGTTCCAATTCACATTCCAAGTAATATTCGGCATGCTAATTACATTGCCGGTTGCCAAATTGCATTATCTCTTATAGTTTCCGAGATATGGACTATCGATAATTTACATCTTAGGCTCTGCTTCTAACTTGGGCCCAAATTATAAAATCGTCTTATCTATTGGCGATTTCGTTCCAATTCACATTCCAAGTAATATTCGGCATGCTAATTACATTGCCGGTTGCCAAATTGCATTATCTCTTATAGTTTCCGAGATATGGACTATCGATAATTTACACCTTAGGCTCTGCTTCTAACTTGGGCCCAAATTGTAAAATGGTCTTCTCTATTGGCAATTTCGTTCCAATTCACATTCCAAGTAATATCCGGCATGCTAATTACATTGCCGGTTGCCAAATTGCATTATCTCTTATAGTTTCCGAGATATGGACTATCGATAATTTACACCTTAGGCTCTGCTTCTAACTTGGGCCCAAATTGTAAAATGGTCTTATCTATTGGCGATTTCGTTCCAATTCACATTCCAAGTAATATTCGGCATGCTAATTACATTGCCGGTTGCCAAATTGCATTATCTCTTATAGTTTCCGAGATATGGACTATCGATAATTTACACCTTAGGCTCTGCTTCTAACTTGGGCCCAAATTGTAAAATGGTCTTCTCTATTGGCGATTTCGTTCCAATTCACATTCCAAGTAATATTCGGCATGCTAATTACATTGCCGGTTGCCAAATTGCATTATCTCTTATAGTTTCCGAGATATGGACTATCGATAATTTACACCTTAGGCTCTGCTTCTAACTTGGGCCCAAATTGTAAAATGGTCTTCTCTATTGGCGATTTCGTTCCAATTCACATTCCAAGTAATATTCGGCATGCTAATTACATTGCCGGTTGCCAAATTGCATTATCTCTTATAGTTTCCGAGATATGGACTATCGATAATTTACACCTTAGGCTCTGCTTCTAACTTGGGCCCAAATTGTAAAATCGTCTTATCTATTGGCGATTTCGTTGCAATTCACATTCCAAGTAATATTCGGCATGCTAATTACATTGCCGGTTGCCAAATTGCATTATCTCTTATAGTTTCCGAGATATGGACTATCGGTAATTTACACCTTAGGCTCTGCTTCTAACTTGGGCCCAAATTGTAAAATGGTCTTATCTATTGGCGATTTCGTTCCAATTCACATTCCAAGTAATATCCGGCATGCTAATTACATTGCCGGTTGCCAAATTGAATTATATCTTATAGTTTCCGAGATATGGACTATCGATAATTTACACCTTAGGCTCTGCTTCTAACTTGGGCCCAAATTGTAAAATGGTCTTACCTATTGGCGATTTCGTTCCAATTCACATTCCAAGTAATATTCGGCATGCTAATTACATTGCCGGTTGCCAAATTGCATTATCTCTTATAGTTTCCGAGATATGGACTATCGATAACTTACACCTTAGGCTCTGCTTCTAACTTGGGCCCAAATTGTAAAATGGTCTTATCTATTGGCGATTTCGTTCCAATTCACATTCCAAGTAATATTCGGCATGCTAATTACATTGCCGGTTGCCAAATTGCATTATCTCTTATAGTTTCCGAGATATGGACTATCGATAATTTACATCTTAGGCTCTGCTTCTAACTTGGGCCCAAATTGTAAAATCGTCTTATCTATTGGCGATTTCGTTCCAATTCACATTCCAAGTAATATTCGGCATGCTAATTACATTGCCGGTTGCCAAATTGCATTATCTCTTATAGTTTCCGAGATATGGACTATCGATAATTTACACCTTAGGCTCTGCTTCTAACTTGGGCCCAAATTGTAAAATGGTCTTATCTATTGGCGATTTCGTTCCAATTCACATTCCAAGTAATATTCGGCATGCTAATTACATTGCCGGTTGCCAAATTGCATTATCTCTTATAGTTTCCGAGATATGGACTATCGATAATTTACACCTTAGGCTCTGCTTCTAACTTGGGCCCAAATTGTAAAATGGTCTTCTCTATTGGCGATTTCGTTCCAATTCACATTCCAAGTAATATTCGGCATGCTAATTACATTGCCGGTTGCCAAATTGCATTATCTCTTATAGTTTCCGAGATATGGACTATCGATAATTTACACCTTAGGCTCTGCTTCTAACTTGGGCCCAAATTGTAAAATGGTCTTCTCTATTGGCGATTTCGTTCCAATTCACATTCCAAGTAATATTCGGCATGCTAATTACATTGCCGGTTGCCAAATTGCATTATCTCTTATAGTTTCCGAGATATGGACTATCGATAATTTACACCTTAGGCTCTGCTTCTAACTTGGGCCCAAATTGTAAAATCGTCTTATCTATTGGCGATTTCGTTCCAATTCACATTCCAAGTAATATTCGGCATGCTAATTACATTGCCGGTTGCCAAATTGCATTATCTCTTATAGTTTCCGAGATATGGACTATCGGTAATTTACACCTTAGGCTCTGCTTCTAACTTGGGCCCAAATTGTAAAATGGTCTTATCTATTGGCGATTTCGTTCCAATTCACATTCCAAGTAATATCCGGCATGCTAATTACATTGCCGGTTGCCAAATTGAATTATATCTTATAGTTTCCGAGATATGGACTATCGATAATTTACACCTTAGGCTCTGCTTCTAACTTGGGCCCAAATTGTAAAATGGTCTTACCTATTGGCGATTTCGTTCCAATTCACATTCCAAGTAATATTCGGCATGCTAATTACATTGCCGGTTGCCAAATTGCATTATCTCTTATAGTTTCCGAGATATGGACTATCGATAACTTACACCTTAGGCTCTGCTTCTAACTTGGGCCCAAATTGTAAAATGGTCTTATCTATTGGCGATTTCGTTCCAATTCACATTCCAAGTAATATTCGGCATGCTAATTACATTGCCGGTTGCCAAATTGCATTATCTCTTATAGTTTCCGAGATATGGACTATCGATAATTTACATCTTAGGCTCTGCTTCTAACTTGGGCCCAAATTGTAAAATGGTCTTATCTATTGGCGATTTCGTTCCAATTCACATTCCAAGTAATATTCGGCATGCTAATTACATTGCCGGTTGCCAAATTGCATTATCTCTTATAGTTTCCGAGATATGGACTATCGATAATTTACACCTTAGACTCTGCTTCTAACTTGGGCCCAAATTGTAAAATGGTCTTATCTATTGACGATTTCGTTCCAATTCACATTCCAAGTAATATTCGGCATGCTAATTACATTGTCGGTTGCCAAATTGCATTATCTCTTATAGTTTCCGAGATATGGACTATCGATAATTTACACCTTAGGCTCTGTTTCTAACTTGAGCCCAAATTGTAAAATGGTCTTATCTATTGGCGATTTCGTTCCAATTCACATTCCAAGTAATATTCGGCATGCTAATTACATTGCGGGTTGCCAAATTGCATTATCTCTTATAGTTTCCGAGATATGGACTATCGATAATTTACACCTTAGGCTCTGCTTCTAACTTGGGCTCAAATTGTAAAATGGTCTTATCTATTGGCGATTTCGTTCCAATTCACACTCCAAGTAATATTCGGCATGCTAATTACATTTCCGGTTGCGAAATTGCATTATCTCTTATAGTTTCCGAGATATGGACTATCAATAATTTACACCTTAGGCTCTGCTTCTAACTTGGGCCCAAATTGTAAAATGGTCTTATCTATTGGCGATTTCGTTCCAATTCACATTCCAAGTAATATTCGGCATGCTAATTACATTGCCGGTTGCCAAATTGCATTATCTCTTATAGTTTCCGAGATATGGACTATCAATAATTTACACCTTAGGCTCTGCTTCTAACTTGGGCCCAAATTGTAAAATGGCCTTATCTATTGGCGATTTCGTTCCAATTCACATTCCAAGTAATATTCGGCATGCTAATTACATTGCCGGTTGCCAAATTGCATTATCTCCTATAGTTTCCGAGATATGGACTATCGATAATTTACACCTTAGGCTCTGCTTCTAACTTGGGCCCAAATTGTAAAATGGCCTTATCTATTGGCGATTTCGTTCCAATTCACATTCCAAGTAATATTCGGCATGCTAATTACATTGCCGGTTGCCAAATTGCATTATCTCTTATAGTTTCCGAGATATGGATTATCGATAATTTACACCTTAGGCTCTGCTTCTAACTTGGGCCCAAATTGTAAAATGGTCTTACCTATTGGCGATTTCGTTCCAATTCACACTCCAAGTAATATTCGGCATGCTAATTACATTGCCGGTTGCGAAATTGCATTATCTCTTATAGTTTCCGAGATATGGACTATCAATAATTTACACCTTAGGCTCTGCTTCTAACTTGGGCCCAAATTGTAAAATGGTCTTATCTATTGGCGATTTCGTTCCAATTCACATTCCAAGTAATATTCGGCATGCTAATTACATTGCCGTTTGCCAAATTGCATTATCTCTTATAGTTTCCGAGATATGGACTATCGATAATTTACACCTTAGGCTCTGCTTCTAACTTGGGCCCAAATTGTAAAATGGTCTTATCTATTGGCGATTTCGTTCCAATTCACATTCCAAGTAATATTCGGCATGCTAATTACATTGCCGGTTGCCAAATTGCATTATCTCTTATAGTTTCCGAGATATGGACTATCGATAATTTACACCTTAGGCTCTACTTCTAACTTGGGCCCAAATTGTAAAATGGTCTTATCTATTGGCGATTTCGTTCCAATTCACATTCCAAGTAATATTCGACATGCTAATTACATTGCCGGTTGCCAAATTGCATTAACTCTTATAGTTTCCGAGATATGGACTATCGATAATTTACACCTTATGCTCTGCTTCTAACTTGGGCCCAAATTGTAAAATGGTCTTATCTATTGGCGATTTCGTTCCAATTCACATTCCAAGTAATATTCGGCATGCTAATTACATTGCCGGTTGCCAAATTGCATTATCTCTTATAGTTTCCGAGATATGGACTATCGATAATTTACACCATAGGCTCTGCTTATAACTTGGGCCCAAATTGTAAAATGGTCTTATCTATTGGCGATTTCGTTCCAATTCACATTCCAAGTAATATTCGGCATGCTAATTACATTGCCGGTTGCCAAATTGCATTATCTCTTATAGTTTCCGAGATATGGACTATCGATAATTTACACCTTAGGCTCTGCTTCTAACTTGGGCCCAAATTGTAAAATGGTCTTATCTATTGGCGATTTCGTTCCAATTCACATTCCAAGTAATATTCGGCATGCTAATTACATTGCCGGTTGCCAAATTGCATTATCTCTTATAGTTTCCGAGATATGGACTATCGATAATTTACACCTTAGGCTCTGCTTCTAACTTGGGCCCAAATTGTAAAATGGTCTTATCTATTGGCGATTTCGTTCCAATTCACATTCCAAGTAATATTCGGCATGCTAATTACATTGCCGGTTGCCAAATTGCATTAACTCTTATAGTTTCCGAGATATGGACTATCGATAATTTACACCTTAGGCTCTGCTTCTAACTTGGGCCCAAATTGTAAAATGGTCTTATCTATTGGCGATTTTTTCCAATTCACATTCCAAGTAATATTCGGCATGCTAATTACATTGCCGGTTGCCAAATTGCATTATCTCTTATAGTTTCCGAGATATGGACTATCGATAATTTACACCTTAGGCTCTGCTTCTAACTTGGGCCCAAATTGTAAAATGGTCTTATCTATTGGCGATTTCGTTCCAATTCACATTCCAAGTAATATTCGGCATGCTAATTACATTGCCGGTTGCCAAATTGCATTATCTCTTATAGTTTCCGAGATATGGACTATCGATAATTTACACCTTAGGCTCTGCTTCTAACTTGGGCCCAAATTGTAAAATGGTCTTATCTATTGGCGATTTCGTCCCAATTCACATTCCAAGTGATATTCGGCATGCTAATTACATTGCCGATTGCGAAATTGCATTATCTCTTATAGTTTCCGAGATATGGACTATCAATAATTTACACCTTAGGCTCTGCTTCTAACTTGGGCCCAAATTGTAAAATGGTCTTATCTATTGGCGATTTCGTTCCAATTCACATTCCAAGTAATATTCGGCATGCTAATTACATTGCCGGTTGCCAAATTGCATTATCTCTTATAGTTTCCGAGATATGGACTATCGATAATTTACACTTTAGGCTCTGCTTCTAACTTGGGCCCAAATTGTAAAATGGTCTTATCTATTGGCGATTTCGTTCCAATTCACATTCCAAGTAATATTCGGCATGCTAATTACATTGCCGGTTGCCAAATTGCATTATCTCTTATAGTTTCCGAGATATGGACTATCGATAATTTACACCTTAGGCTCTGCTTCTAACTTGGGCCCAAATTGTAAAATGGTCTTATCTATTGGCGATTTCGTTCCAATTCACACTCCAAGTAATATTCGGCATGCTAATTACATTGCCGGTTGCGAAATTGCATTATCTCTTATAGTTTCCGAGATATGGACTATCAATAATTTACACCTTAGGCTCTGCTTCTAACTTGGGCCCAAATTGTAAAATGGTCTTATCTATTGGCGATTTCGTTCCAATTCACATTCCAAGTAATATTCGGCATGCTAATTACATTGCCGGTTGCCAAATTGCATTATCTCTTATAGTTTCCGAGATATGGACTATCGATAATTTACACCTTAGGCTCTGCTTCTAACTTGGGCCCAAATTGTAAAATGGTCTTATCTATTGGCGATTTCGTTCCAATTCACATTCCAAGTAATATTCGGCATGCTAATTACATTGCCGGTTGCCAAATTGCATTATCTCTTATAGTTTCCGAGATATGGACTATCGATAATTTACACCTTAGCCTCTGCTTCTAACTTGTGCCCAAATTGTAAAACGGTCTTATCTATTGGCGTTTTCGTTCCAATTCACATTCCAAGTAATATTCGGCATGCTAATTACATTGCCGGTTGCCAAATTGCATTATCTCTTATAGTTTCCGAGATATGGACTATCGATAATTTACACCTTAGGCTCTGCTTCTAACTTGGGCCCAAATTGTAAAATGGTCTTCTCTATTGGCGATTTCGTTCCAATTCACATTCCAAGTAATATTCGGCTTGCTAATTACATTGCCGGTTGCCAAATTGCATTATCTCTTATAGTTTCCGAGATATGGACTATCGATAATTTACACCTTAGGCTCTGCTTCTAACTTGGGCCCAAATTGTAAAATGGTCTTATCTATTGGCGATTTCGTTCCAATTCACATTCCAAGTAATATTCGGCATGCTAATTACATTGCCGGTTGCCAAATTGCATTATCTCTTATAGCTTCCGAGATATGGACTATCGATAATTTACACCGTAGGCTCTACTTCTAACTTGGGCCCAAATTGTAAAATGGTCTTATCTATTGGCGATTTCGTTCCAATTCACATTCCAAGTAATATTCGGCATGCTAATTACATTGCCGGTTGCCAAATTGCATTAACTCTTATAGTTTCCGAGATATGGACTATCGATAATTTACACCTTAGGGCTCTGCTTATAACTTGGGCCCAAATTGTAAAATGGTCTTATCTATTGGCGATTTCGTTCCAATTCACATTCCAAGTAATATTCGGCATGCTAATTACATTGCCGGTTGCCAAATTGCATTATCTCTTATAGTTTCCGAGATATGGACCATCGATAATTTACACCTTAGGCTCTGCTTCTTACTTGGGCCCAAATTGTAAAATGGTCTTATCTATTGGCGATTTCGTTCCAATTCACATTCCAAGTAATATTCGGCATGCTAATTACATTGCCGGTTGCCAAATTGCATTATCTCTTATAGTTTCCGAGATATGGACTATCGATAATTTACACCTTAGGCTCTGTTTCTAACTTGAGCCCAAATTGTAAAATGGTCTTATCTATTGGCGATTTCGTTCCAATTCACATTCCAAGTAATATTCGGCATGCTAATTACATTGCGGGTTGCCAAATTGCATTATCTCTTATAGTTTCCGAGATATGGACTATCGATAATTTACACCTTAGGCTCTGCTTCTAACTTGGGCCCAAATTGTAAAATGGTCTTATCTATTGGCGATTTCGTTCCAATTCACACTCCAAGTAATATTCGGCATGCTAATTACATTTCCGGTTGCGAAATTGCATTATCTCTTATAGTTTCCGAGATATGGACTATCAATAATTTACACCTTAGGCTCTGCTTCTAACTTGGGCCCAAATTGTAAAATGGTCTTATCTATTGGCGATTTCGTTCCAATTCACATTCCAAGTAATATTCGGCATGCTAATTACATTGCCGGTTGCCAAATTGCATTATCTCTTATAGTTTCCGAGATATGGACTATCAATAATTTACACCTTAGGCTCTGCTTCTAACTTGGGCCCAAATTGTAAAATGGCCTTATCTATTGGCGATTTCGTTCCAATTCACATTCCAAGTAATATTCGGCATGCTAATTACATTGCCGGTTGCCAAATTGCATTATCTCTTATAGTTTCCGAGATATGGACTATCGATAATTTACACCTTAGGCTCTGCTTCTAACTTGGGCCCAAATTGTAAAATGGCCTTATCTATTGGCGATTTCGTTCCAATTCACATTCCAAGTAATATTCGGCATGCTAATTACATTGCCGGTTGCCAAATTGCATTATCTCTTATAGTTTCCGAGATATGGACTATCGATAATTTACACCTTAGGCTCTGCTTCTAACTTGGGCCCAAATTGTAAAATGGCCTTATCTATTGGCGATTTCGTTCCAATTCACATTCCAAGTAATATTCGGCATGCTAATTACATTGCCGGTTGCCAAATTGCATTATCTCTTATAGTTTCCGAGATATGGACTATCGATAATTTACACCTTAGGCTCTGCTTCTAACTTGGGCCCAAATTGTAAAATGGTCTTACCTATTGGCGATTTCGTTCCAATTCACACTCCAAGTAATATTCGGCATGCTAATTACATTGCCGGTTGCGAAATTGCATTATCTCTTATAGTTTCCGAGATATGGACTATCAATAATTTACACCTTAGGCTCTGCTTCTAACTTGGGCCCAAATTGTAAAATGGTCTTATCTATTGGCGATTTCGTTCCAATTCACATTCCAAGTAATATTCGGCATGCTAATTACATTGCCGGTTGCCAAATTGCATTATCTCTTATAGTTTCCGAGATATGGACTATCGATAATTTACACCTTAGGCTCTGCTTCTAACTTGGGCCCAAATTGTAAAATGGTCTTATCTATTGGCGATTTCGTTCCAATTCACATTCCAAGTAATATTCGGCATGCTAATTACATTGCCGGTTGCCAAATTGCATTATCTCTTATAGTTTCCGAGATATGGACTATCGATAATTTACACCTTAGGCTCTACTTCTAACTTGGGCCCAAATTGTAAAATGGTCTTATCTATTGGCGATTTCGTTCCAATTCACATTCCAAGTAATATTCGGCATGCTAATTACATTGCCGGTTGCCAAATTGCATTAACTCTTATAGTTTCCGAGATATGGACTATCGATAATTTACACCTTAGGCTCTGCTTCTAACTTGGGCCCAAATTGTAAAATGGTCTTATCTATTGGCGATTTCGTTCCAATTCACATTCCAAGTAATATTCGGCATGCTAATTACATTGCCGGTTGCCAAATTGCATTATCTCTTATAGTTTCCAAGATATGGACTATCGATAATTTACACCATAGGCTCTGCTTATAACTTGGGCCCAAATTGTAAAATGGTCTTATCTATTGGCGATTTCGTTCCAATTCACATTCCAAGTAATATTCGGCATGCTAATTACATTGCCGGTTGCCAAATTGCATTATCTCTTATAGTTTCCGAGATATGGACTATCGATAATTTACACCTTAGGCTCTGCTTCTAACTTGGGCCCAAATTGTAAAATGGTCTTATCTATTGGCGATTTCGTTCCAATTCACATTCCAAGTAATATTCGGCATGCTAATTACATTGCCGGTTGCCAAATTGCATTAACTCTTATAGTTTCCGAGATATGGACTATCGATAATTTACACCTTAGGCTCTGCTTCTAACTTGGGCCCAAATTGTAAAATGGTCTTATCTATTGGCGATTTTTTCCAATTCACATTCCAAGTAATATTCGGCATGCTAATTACATTGCCGGTTGCCAAATTGCATTATCTCTTATAGTTTCCGAGATATGGACTATCGATAATTTACACCTTAGGCTCTGCTTCTAATTTGGGCCCAAATTGTAAAATGGTCTTATCTATTGGCGATTTCGTTCCAATTCACATTCCAAGTAATATTCGGCATGCTAATTACATTGCCGGTTGCCAAATTGCATTATCTCTTATAGTTTCCGAGATATGGACTATCGATAATTTACACCTTAGGCTCTGCTTCTAACTTGGGCCCAAATTGTAAAATGGTCTTATCTATAGGCGATTTCGTCCCAATTCACATTCCAAGTGATATTCGGCATGCTAATTACATTGCCGATTGCGAAATTGCATTATCTCTTATAGTTTCCGAGATATGGACTATCAATAATTTACACCTTAGGCTCTGCTTCTAACTTGGGCCCAAATTGTAAAATGGTCTTATCTATTGGCGATTTCGTTCCAATTCACATTCCAAGTAATATTCGGCATGCTAATTACATTGCCGGTTGCCAAATTGCATTATCTCTTATAGTTTCCGAGATATGGACTATCGATAATTTACACCTTAGGCTCTGCTTCTAACTTGGGCCCAAATTGTAAAATGGTCTTATCTATTGGCGATTTCGTTCCAATCCACATTCCAAGTAATACTCGGCATGCTAATTACATTGCCGGTTGCCAAATTGCATTATCTCTTATAGTTTCCGAGATATGGACTATCGATAATTTACACCTTAGGCTCTGCTTCTAACTTGGGCCCAAATTGTAAAATGGTCTTATCTATTGGCGATTTCGTTCCAATTCACATTCCAAATAATATTCGGCATGCTAATTACATTGCCGGTTGCCAAATTGCATTATCTCTTATAGTTTCCGAGATATGGACTATCGATAATTTACACCTTAGGCTCTGCTTCTAACTTGGGCCCAAATTGTAAAATGGTCTTATCTATTGGCGATTTCGTTCCAATTCACACTCCAAGTAATATTCGGCATGCTAATTACATTGCCGGTTGCGAAATTGCATTATCTCTTATAGTTTCCGAGATATGGACTATCAATAATTTACACCTTAGGCTCTGCTTCTAACTTGGGCCCAAATTGTAAAATGGTCTTATCTATTGGCGATTTCGTTCCAATTCACATTCCAAGTAATATTCGGCATGCTAATTACATTGCCGGTTGCCAAATTGCATTATCTCTTATAGTTTCCGAGATATGGACTATCGATAATTTACACCTTAGGCTCTGCTTCTAACTTGGGCCCAAATTGTAAAATGGTCTTATCTATTGGCGATTTCGTTCCAATTCACATTCCAAGTAATATTCGGCATGCTAATTACATTGCCGGTTGCCAAATTGCATTATCTCTTATAGTTTCCGAGATATGGACTATCGATAATTTACACCTTAGCCTCTGCTTCTAACTTGGGCCCAAATTGTAAAATGGTCTTATCTATTGGCGTTTTCGTTCCAATTCACATTCCAAGTAATATTCGGCATGCTAATTACATTGCCGGATGCCAAATTGCATTATCTCTTATAGTTTCCGAGATATGGACTATCGATAATTTACACCTTAGGCTCTGCTTCTAACTTGGGCCCAAATTTTAAAATGGTCTTCTCTATTGGCGATTTCGTTCCAATTCACATTCCAAGTAATATTCGGCATGCTAATTACATTGCCGGTTGCCAAATTGCATTATCTCTTATAGTTTCCGAGATATGGACTATCGATAATTTACACCTTAGGCTCTGCTTCTAACTTGGGCCCAAATTGTAAAATGGTCTTATCTATTGGCGATTTCGTTCCAATTCACATTCCAAGTAATATTCGGCATGCTAATTACATTGCCTGTTGCCAAATTGCATTATCTCTTATAGTTTCCGAGATATGGACTATCGATAATTTACACGTTAGGCTCTGCTTCTAACTTGGGCCCAAATTGTAAAATGGCCTTCTCTATTGGCGATTTCGTTCCAATTCACATTCCAAGTAATATTCGGCATGCTAATTACATTGCCGGTTGCCAAATTGCATTATCTCTTATAGTTTCCGAGATATGGACTATCGATAATTTACACCTTAGGCTCTGCTTCTATCTTGGGCCCAAATTGTAAAATGGTCTTCTCTATTGGCGATTTTGTTCCAATTCACATTCCAAGTAATATTCGGCATGCTAATTACATTGCCGGTTGCCAAATTGCATTATCTCTTATAGTTTCCGAGATATGGACTATCGATAATTTACACCTTAGGCTCTGCTTCTAACTTGGGCCCAAATTGTAAAATCGTCTTATCTATTGGCGATTTCGTTCCAATTCACATTCCAAGTAATATTCGGGATGCTAATTACATTGCCGGTTGTCAAATTGCATTATCTCTTATAGTTTCCGAGATATGGACTATCGGTAATTTACACCTTAGGCTCTGCTTCTAACTTGGGCCCAAATTGTAAAATGGTCTTATCTATTGGCGATTTCGTTCCAATTCACATTTCAAGTAATATCCGGCATGCTAATTACATTGCCGGTTGCCAAATTGAATTATCTCTTATAGTTTCCGAGATATGGACTATCGATAATTTACACCTTAGGCTCTGCTTCTAACTTGGGCCCAAATTGTAAAATGGTCTTACCTATTGGCGATTTCGTTCCAATTCACATTCCAAGTAATATTCGGCATGCGAATTACATTGCCGGTTGCCAAATTGCATTATCTCTTATAGTTTCCGAGATATGGACTATCGATAATTTACACCTTAGGCTCTGCTTCTAACTTGGGCCCAAATTGCAAAATGGTCTTATCTATTGGCGATTTCGTTCCAATTCACATTCCAAGTAATATTCGGCATGCTAATTACATTGCCGGTTGCCAAATTGCATTATTTCTTATAGTTTCCGAGATATGGACTATCGATAATTTACATCTTAGGCTCTGCTTCTAACTTGGGCCCAAATTGTAAAATCGTCTTATCTATTGGCGATTTCGTTCCAATTCACATTCCAAGTAATATTCAGCATGCTAATTACATTGCCGGTTGCCAAATTGCATTATCTCTTATAGTTTCCGGGATATGGACTATCGATAATTTACACCTTAGGCTCTGCTTCTAACTTGGGCCCAAATTGTAAAATGGTCTTATCTATTGGCGATTTCGTTCCAATTCACATTCGAAGTAATATTCGGCATGCTAATTACATTGCCGGTCGCCAAATTGCATTATCTCTTATAGTTTCCGAGATATGGACTATCGATAATTTACATCTTAGGCTCTGCTTCTAACTTGGGCCCAAATTGTAAAATGGTCTTATCTATTGGCGATTTCGTTCCAATTCACATTCCAAGTAATATTCGGCATGCTAATTACATTGCCGGTTGCCAAATTGCATTATCTCTTATAGTTTCCGAGATATGGACTATCGATAATTTACACCTTAGGCTCTGCTTCTAACTTATGCCCAAATTGTAAAATGGTCTTATCTATTAGCGATTTCGTCCCAATTCACATTCCAAGTGATATTCGGCATGCTAATTACATTGCCGGTTGCGAAATTGCATTATCTCTTATAGTTTCCGAGATATGGACTATCAATAATTTACACCTTAGGCTCTGCTTCTAACTTGGGCCCAAATTGTAAAATGGTCTTATCTATTGGCGATTTCGTTCCAATTCACATTCCAAGTAATATTCGGCATGCTAATTACATTGCCGGTTGCCAAATTGCATTATCTATTATAGTTTCCGAGATATGGACTATCGATAATTTACACCTTAGGCTCTGCTTCTAACTTGGGCCCAAATTGTAAAATGGTCTTATCTATTGGCGTTTTCGTTCCAATTCACATTCCAAGTAATATTCGGCATGCTAATTACATTGCCGGTTGCCAAATTGCATTATCTCTTATAGTTTTCGAGATATGGACTATCGATAATTTACACCTTAGGCTCTGCTTCTAACTTGGGCCCAAATTGTAAAATGGTCTTCTCTATTGGCGATTTCGTTCCAATTCACATTCCAAGTAATATTCGGCATGCTAATTACATTGCCGGTTGCCAAATTGCATTATCTCTTATAGTTTCCGTGATATGGACTATCGATAATTTACACCTTAGGCTCTGCTTCTAACTTGGGCCCAAATTGTAAAATGGTCTTATCTATTGGCGATTTCGTTCCAATTCACATTCCAAGTAATATTTGGCATGCTAATTACATTGCCGTTTGCCAAATTGCTTTATCTCTTATAGTTTCCGAGATATGGTCTATCGATAATTTACACCTTAGGCTCTGCTTCTAACTTGGGCCCAAATTGTAAAATGGTCTTCTCTATTGGCGATTTCGTTCCAATTCACATTCCAAGTAATATTCGGCATGCTAATTACATTGCCGGTTGCCAAATTGCATTATCTCTTATAGTTTCCGAGATATGGACTATCGATAATTTACACCTTAGGCTCTGCTTCTAACTTGAGCCCAAATTGTAAAATGGTCTTCTCTATTGGCGATTTCGTTCCAATTCACATTCCAAGTAATATTCGGCATGCTAATTACATTGCCGGTTGCCAAATTGCATTATCTCTTATAGTTTCCGAGATATGGACTATCGATAATTTACACCTTAGGCTCTGCTTCTAACTTGGGCCCAAATTGTAAAATGGCCTTATCTATTGGCGATTTCGTTCCAATTCACATTCCAAGTAATATTCGGCATGCTAATTACATTGCCGGTTGCCAAATTGCATTATCTCTTATAGTTTCCGAGATATGGACTATCGATAATTTACACCTTAGGCTCTGCTTCTAACTTGGGCCCAAATTGTAAAATGGTCTTACCTATTGGCGATTTCGTTCCAATTCACACTCCAAGTAATATTCGGCATGCTAATTACATTGCCGGTTGCGAAATTGCATTATCTCTTATAGTTTCCGAGATATGGACTATCAATAATTTACACCTTAGGCTCTGCTTCTAACTTGGGCCCAAATTGTAAAATGGTCTTATCTATTGGCGATTTCGTTCCAATTCACATTCCAAGTAATATTCGGCATGCTAATTACATTGCCGGTTGCCAAATTGCATTATCTCTTATAGTTTCCGAGATATGGACTATCGATAATTTACACCTTAGGCTCTGCTTCTAACTTGGGCCCAAATTGTAAAATGATCTTATCTATTGGCGATTTCGTTCCAATTCACATTCCAAGTAATATTCGGCATGCTAATTACATTGCCGGTTGCCAAATTGCATTATCTCTTATAGTTTCCGAGATATGGACTATCGATAATTTACACATTAGGCTCTGCTTCTAACTTCGGCCCAAATTGTAAAATGGTCTTATCTATTGGCGATTTCGTCCCAATTCACATTCCAAGTGATATTCGGCATGCTAATTACATTGCCGATTGCGAAATTGCATTATCTCATATAGTTTCCGAGATATGGACTATCAATAATTTACACCTTAGGCTCTGCTTCTAACTTGGGCCCAAATTGTAAAATGGTCTTATCTATTGGCGATTTCGTTCCAATTCACATTCCAAGTAATATTCGGCATGCTAATTACATTGCCGGTTGCCAAATTGCATTATCTCTTATAGTTTCCGAGATATGGACTATCGATAATTTACACCTTAGGCTCTGCTTCTAACTTGGGCCCAAATTGTAAAATGGTCTTATCTATTGGCGATTTCGTTCCAATTCACATTCCAAGTAATACTCGGCATGCTAATTACATTGCCGGTTGCCAAATTGCATTATCTCTTATAGTTTCCGAGATATGGACTATCGATAATTTACACCTTAGGCTCTGCTTCTAACTTGGGCCCAAATTGTAAAATGGTCTTATCTATTGGCGATTTCGTTCCAATTCACATTCCAAGTAATATTCGGCATGCTAATTACATTGCCGGTTGCCAAATTGCATTATCTCTTATAGTTTCCGAGATATGGACTATCGATAATTTACACCTTAGGCTCTGCTTCTAACTTGGGCCCAAATTGTAAAATGGTCTTATCTATTGGCGATTTCGTTCCAATTCACATTCCAAGTAATATTCGGCATGCTAATTACATTGCCGGTTGCCAAAATGCATTATCTCTTATAGTTTCCGAGATATGGACTATCGATAATTTACACCTTAGGCTCTGCTTCTAACTTGGGCCCAAATTGTAAAATGGTCTTATCTATTGGCGATTTCGTTCCAATTCACATTCCAAGTAATACTCGGCATGCTAATTACATTGCCGGTTGCCAAATTGCATTATCTCTTATAGTTTCCGAGATATGGACTATCGATAATTTACACCTTAGGCTCTGCTTCTAACTTGGGCCCAAATTGTGAAATGGTCTTATCTATTGGCGATTTCGTTCCAATTCACATTCCAAGTAATATTCGGCATGCTAATTACATTGCCGGTTGCCAAATTGCATTATCTCTTATAGTTTCCGAGATATGGACTATCGATAATTTACACCTTAGGCTCTGCTTCTAACTTGGGCCCAAATTGTAAAATGGTCTTATCTATTGGCGATTTCGTTCCAATTCACACTCCAAGTAATATTCGGCATGCTAATTAAATTGCTGGTTGCGAAATTGCATTATCTCTTATAGTTTCCGAGATATGGACTATCAATAATTTACACCTTAGGCTCTGCTTCTAACTTGGACCCAAATTGTAAAATGGTCTTATCTATTGGCGATTTCGTTCCAATTCACATTCCAAGTAATATTCGGCATGCTAATTACATTGCCGGTTGCCAAATTGCATTATCTCTTATAGTTTCCGAGATATGGACTATCGATAATTTACACCTTAGGCTCTGCTTCTAACTTGGGCCCAAATTGTAAAATGGTCTTCTCTATTGGCGATTTCGTTCCAATTCACATTCCAAGTAATATTCGGCATGCTAATTACATTGCCGGTTGCCAAATTGCATTATCTCTTATAGTTTCCGAGATATGGACTATCGATAATTTACACCTTAGGCTCTGCTTCTAACTTGGGCCCAAATTGTAAAATGGTCTTCTCTATTGGCGATTTTGTTCCAATTCACATTCCAAGTAATATTCGGCATGCTAATTACATTGCCGGTTGCCAAATTGCATTATCTCTTATAGTTTCCGAGATATGGACTATCGATAATTTACACCTTAGGCTCTGCTTCTAACTTGGGCCCAAATTGTAAAATCGTCTTATCTATTGGCGATTTCGTTCCAATTCACATTTCAAGTAATATTCGGCATGCTAATTACATTGCCGGTTGCCAAATTGCATTATCTCTTATAGTTTCCGAGATATGGACTATCGGTAATTTACACCTTAGGCTCTGCTTCTAACTTGGGCCCAAATTGTAAAATGGTCTTATCTATTGGCGATTTCGTTCCAATTCACATTCCAAGTAATATCCGGCATGCTAATTACATTGCCGGTTGCCAAATTGAATTATCTCTTATAGTTTCCGAGATAGGGACTATCGATAATTTACACCTTAGGCTCTGCTTCTAACTTGGGCCCAAATTGTAAAATGGTCTTACCTATTGGCGATTTCGTTCCAATTCACATTCCAAGTAATATTCGGCATGCTAATTACATTGCCGGTTGCCAAATTGCATTATCTCTTATAGTTTCCGAGATATGGACTATCGATAATTTACACCTTAGGCTCTGCTACTAACTTGGGCCCAAATTGTAAAATGGTCTTATCTATTGGCGATTTCGTTCCAATTCACACTCCAAGTAATATTCGGCATGCTAATTACATTGCCGGTTGCCAAATTGCATTATCTCTTATAGTTTCCGAGATATGGACTATCGATAATTTACATCTTAGGCTCTGCTTCTAACTTGGGCCCAAATTGTAAAATCTTCTTATCTATTAGCGATTTCGTTCCAATTCACATTCCAAGTAATATTCGGCATGCTAATTACATTGCCGGTTGCCAAATTGCATTATCTCTTATAGTTTCCGAGATATGGACTATCGATAATTTACACCTTAGGCTCTGCTTCTAACTTGGGCCCAAATTGTAAAATGGTCTTATCTATTGGCGATTTCGTTCCAATTCACATTCCAAGTAATATCCGGCATGCTAATTATATTGCCGATTGCCAAATTGCATTATCTCTTATAGTTTCCGAGATATGGACTATCGATAATTTACACCTTAGGCTCTGCTTCTAACTTGGGCCCAAATTGTAAAATGGTATTCTCTATTGGCGATTTTGTTCCAATTCACATTCCAAGTAATATTGGGCATGCTAATTACATTGCCGGTTGCCAAATTGCATTATCTCTTATAGTTTCCGAGATATGGACTATCGATAATTTACACCTTAGGCTCTGCTTCTAACTTGGGCCCAAATTGTAAAATCGTCTTATCTATTGGCGATTTCGTTCCAATTCACATTCCAAGTAATATTCGGCATGCTAATTACATTGCCGGTTGCCAAATTGCATTATCTCTTATAGTTTCCGAGATATGGACTATCGGTAATTTACACCTTAGGCTCTGCTTCTAACTTGGGCCCAAATTGTACAATGGTCTTATCTATTGGCGATTTCGTTCCAATTCACATTCCAAGTAATATCCGGCATGCTAATTACATTGCCGGTTGCCAAATTGAATTATCTCTTATAGTTTCCGAGATATGGACTATCGATAATTTACACCTTAGGCTCTGCTTCTAACTTGGGCCCAAATTGTAAAATGGTCTTACCTATTGGCGATTTCGTTCCAATTCACATTCCAAGTAATATTCGGCATGCTAATTACATTGCCGGTTGCCAAATTGCATTATCTCTTATAGTTTCCGAGATATGGACTATCGATAATTTACACCTTAGACTCTGCTTCTAACTTGGGCCCAAATTGTAAAATGGTCTTATCTATTGGCGATTTCGTTCCAATTCACATTCCAAGTAATATTCGGCATGCTAATTACATTGCCGGTTGCCAAATTGCATTATCTCTTATAGTTTCCGAGATATGGACTATCGATAATTTACATCTTAGGCTCTGCTTCTAACTTGGGCCCAAATTGTAAAATCGTCTTATCTATTGGCGATTTCGTTCCAATTCACATTCCAAGTAATATTCGGCATGCTAATTACATTGCCGGTTGCCAAATTGCATTATCTCTTATAGTTTCCGAGATATGGACTATCGATAATTTACACCTTAGGCTCTGCTTCTAACTTGGGCCCAAATTGTAAAATGGTCTTATCTATTGGCGATTTCGTTCCAATTCACATTCCAAGTAATATACGGCATGCTAATTATATTGCCGGTTGCCAAATTGAATTATCTCTTATAGTTTCCGAGATATGGACTATCGATAATTTACACCTTAGGCTCTGCTTCTAACTTGGGAGCAAATTGTAAAATGGTCTTATCTATTGGCGATTTCGTTCCAATTCACATTCCAAGTAATATTCGGCATGCTAATTACATTGCCGGTTGCCAAATTGCATTATCTCTTATAGTTTCCGAGATATGGACTATCGATAATTTACATCCTAGGCTCTGCTTCTAACTTGGGAGCAAATTGTAAAATGGTCTTATCTATTGGCGATTTCGTTCCAATTCACATTCCAAGTAATATTCGGCATGCTAATTACATTGCCGGTTGCCAAATTGCATTATCTCTTATAGTTTCCGAGATATGGACTATGGATAATTTACACCTTAGGCTCTGCTTCTAAGTTGGGCCCAAATTGTAAAATGGTCTTATCTATTGGCGATTTCGTCCCAATTCACATTCCAAGTGATATTCGGCATGCTAATTACATTGCCGGTTGCGAAATTGCATTATCTCTTATAGTTTCCGAGATATGGACTATCCATAATTTACACCTTAGGCTCTGCTTCTAACTTGGGCCCAAATTGTAAAATGGTCTTATCTATTGGCGATTTCGTTCCAATTCACATTCCAAGTAATATTCGGCATGCTAATTACATTGCCGGTTGCCAAATTGCATTATCTCTTATAGTTTCCGAGATATGGACTATCGATAATTTACACCTTAGTCTCTGCTTCTAACTTGGGCCCAAATTGTAAAATGGTCTTATCTATTGGCGATTTCGTTCCAATTCACATTCCAAGTAATATTCGGCATGCTAATTACATTGCCGGTTGCCAAATTGCATTATCTCTTATAGTTTCCGAGATATGGACTATCGATAATTTACACCTTGGGCTCTGCTTCTAACTTGGGCCCAAATTGTAAAATGGTCTTATCTATTGGCGATTTCGTTCCAATTCACATTCCAAGTAATATTCGGCATGCTAATTACATTGCCGGTTGCCAAATTGCATTATCTCTTATAGTTTCCGAGATATGGACTATCGATAATTTACACCTTAGTCTCTGCTTCTAACTTGGGCCCAAATTGTAAAATGGTCTTATCTATTGGCGATTTCGTTCCAATTCACATTCCAAGTAATATTCGGCATGCTAATTACATTGCCGGTTGCCAAATTGCATTATCTATTATAGTTTCCGAGATATGGACTATCGATAATTTACACCTTAGGCTCTGCTTCTAACTTGGGCCCAAATTGTAAAATGGTCTTATCTATTGGCGTTTTCGTTCGAATTCACATTCCAAGTAATATTCGGCATGCTAATTACATTGCCGGTTGCCAAATTGCATTATCTCTTATAGTTTCCGAGATATGGACTATCGATAGTTTACACCTTAGGCTCTGCTTCTAACTTGGGCCCAAATTGTAAAATGGTCTTCTCTATTGGCGATTTCGTTCCAATTCACATTCCAAGTAATATTCGGCATGCTAATTACATTGCCGGTTGCCAAATTGCATTATCTCTTATAGTTTCCGAGATATGGACTATCGATAATTTACACCTTAGGCTCTGCTTCTAACTTGGGCCCAAATTGTAAAATGGTCTTATCTATTGGCGATTTCGTTCCAATTCACATTCCAAGTAATATTCGGCATGCTAATTACATTGCCGGTTGCCAAATTGCATTATCTCTTATAGTTTCCGAGATATGGACTATCGATAATTTACACCTTAGGCTCTGCTTCTAACTTGGGCCCAAATTGTAAAATGGTCTTCTCTATTGGCGATTTCGTTCCAATTCACATTCCAAGTAATATTCGGCATGCTAATTACATTGCCGGTTGCCAAATTGCATTATCTCTTATAGTTTCCGAGATATGGACTATCGATAATTTACACCTTAGGCTCTGCTTCTAACTTGGGCCCAAATTGTAAAATGGCCTTCTCTATTGGCGATTTCGTTCCAATTCACATTCCAAGTAATATTCGGCATGCTAATTACATTGCCGGTTGCCAAATTGCATTATCTCTTATAGTTTCCGAGATATGGACTATCGATAATTTACACCTTAGGCTCTGCTTCTAACTTGGGCCCAAATTGTAAAATCGTCTTATCTATTGGCGATTTCGTTCCAATTCACATTCCAAGTAATATTCGGCATGCTAATTACATTGCCGGTTGCCAAATTGCATTATCTCTTATAGTTTCCGAGATATGGACTATCGGTAATTTACACCTTAGGCTCTGCTTCTAACTTGGGCCCAAATTGTAAAATGGTCTTATCTATTGGCGATTTCGTTCCAATTCACATTCCAAGTAATATCCGGCATGCTAATTACATTGCCGGTTGCCAAATTGAATTATCTCTTATAGTTTCCGAGATATGGACTATCGATAATTTACACCTTAGGCTCTGCTTCTAACTTGGGCCCAAATTGTAAAATGGTCTTACCTATTGGCGATTTCGTTCCAATTCACATTCCAAGTAATATTCGGCTTGCTAATTACATTGCCGGTTGCCAAATTGCATTATCTCTTATAGTTTCCGAGATATGGACTATCGATAATTTACACCTTAGGCTCTGCTTCTAACTTGGGCCCAAATTGTAAAATGGTCTTATCTATTGGCGATTTCGTTCCAATTCACATTCCAAGTAATATTCGGCATGCTAATTACATTGCCGGTTGCCAAATTGCATTATCTCTTATAGTTTCCGAGATATGGACTATCGATAATTTACATCTTAGGCTCTGCTTCTAACTTGGGCCCAAATTGTAAAATCGTCTTATCTATTGGCGATTTCGTTCCAATTCACATTCCAAGTAATATTCGGCATGCTAATTACATTGCCGGTTGCCAAATTGCATTATCTCTTATAGTTTCCGAGATATGGACTATCGATAATTTACACCTTAGGCTCTGCTTCTAACTTGGGCCCAAATTGTAAAATGGTCTTATCTATTGGCGTTTTCGTTCCAATTCACATTCCAAGTAATATTCGGCATGCTAATTACATTGCCGGTTGCCAAATTGCATTATCTCTTATAGTTTCCGAGATATGGACTATCGATAATTTACACCTTAGGCTCTGCTTCTAACTTGGGCCCAAATTGTAAAATGGTCTTCTCTATTGGCGATTTCGTTCCAATTCACATTCCAAGTAATATTCGGCATGCTAATTACATTGCCGGTTGCCAAATTGCATTATCTCTTATAGTTTCCGAGATATGGACTATCGATAATTTACACCTTAGGCTCTGCTTCTAACTTGGGCCCAAATTGTAAAATGGTCTTATCTATTGGCGATTTCGTTCCAATTCACATTCCAAGTAATATTCGGCATGCTAATTACATTGCCGGTTGCCAAATTGCATTATCTCTTATAGTTTCCGAGATATGGACTATCGATAATTTACACCTTAGGCTCTGCTTCTAACTTGGGCCCAAATTGTAAAATGGTCTTCTCTATTGGCGATTTCGTTCCAATTCACATTCCAAGTAATATTCGGCATGCTAATTACATTGCCGGTTGCCAAATTGCATTATCTCTTATAGTTTCCGAGATATGGACTATCGATAATTTACACCTTAGGCTCTGCTTCTAACTTGGGCCCAAATTGTAAAATGGCCTTCTCTATTGGCGATTTCGTTCCAATTCACAATCCAAGTAATATTCGGCATGCTAATTACATTGCCGGTTGCCAAATTGCATTATCTCTTATAGTTTCCGACATATGGACTATCGATAATTTACACCTTAGGCTCTGCTTCTAACTTGGGCCCAAATTGTAAAATCGTCTTATCTATTGGCGATTTCGTTCCAATTCACATTCCAAGTAATATTCGGCATGCTAATTACATTGCCGGTTGCCAAATTGCATTATCTCTTATAGTTTCCGAGATATGGACTATCGGTAATTTACACCTTAATCTCTGCTTCTAACTTGGGCCCAAATTGTAAAATGGTCTTATCTATTGGCGATTTCGTTCCAATTCACATTCCAAGTAATATCCGGCATGCTAATTACATTGCCGGTTGCCAAATTGCATTATCTCTTATAGTTTCCGAGATATGGACTATCGATAATTTACACCTTAGGCTCTGCTTCTAACTTGGGCCCAAATTGTAAAATGGTCTTATCTATTGGCGATTTCGTTCCAATTCACATTCCAAGTAATATTCGGCATGCTAATTACATTGCCGGTTGCCAAATTGCATTATCTGTTATAGTTTCCGAGATATGGACTATCGATAATTTACATCTTAGGCTCTGCTTCTAACTTGGGCCCAAATTGTAAAATGGTCTTATCTATTGGCGATTTCGTTCCAATTCACATTCCAAGTAATATTCGGCATGCTAATTACATTGCCGGTTGCCAAATCGCATTATCTGTTATAGTTTCCTAGATATGGACTATCGATAATTTACATCTTAGGCTCTGCTTCTAACTTGGGCCCAAATTGTAAAATCGTCTTATCTATTGGCGATTTCGTTCCAATTCACATTCCAAGTAATATTCGGCATGCTAATTACATTGCCGGTTGCCAAATTGCATTATCTCTTATAGTTTCCGAGATATGGACTATCGATAATTTACACCTTAGGCTCTGCTTCTAACTTGGGCCCAAATTGTAAAATGGTCTTATCTATTGGCGATTTCGTTCCAATTCACATTCCAAGTAATATCCGGCATGCTAATTACATTGCCGGTTGCCAAATTGAATTATCTCTTATAGTTTCCGAGATATGGACTATCGATAATTTACACTTTAGGCTCTGCTTCTAACTTGGGCCCAAATTGTAAAATGGTCTTATCTATTGGCGATTTCGTTCCAATTCACATTCCAAGTAATATTCGGCATGCTAATTACATTGCCGGTTGCCAAATTGCATTATCTCTTATAGTTTCCGAGATATGGACTATCGATAATTTACACCTTAGGCTCTGCTTCTAACTTGGGCCCAAATTGTAAAATGGTCTTATCTATTGGCGATTTCGTTCCAATTCACATTCCAAGTAATATTCGGCATGCTAATTACATTGCCGGTTGCCAAATTGCATTATCCATTACAGTTTCCGAGATATGGACTATCGATAATTTACACCTTAGGCTCTGCTTCTAACTTGGGCCCAAATTGTAAAATGGTCTTATCTATTGGCGTTTTCGTTCCAATTCACATTCCAAGTAATATTCGGCATGCTAATTACATTGCCGGTTGCCAAATTGCATTATCTCTTATAGTTTCCGAGATATGGACTATCGATAATTTACACCTTAGGCTCTGCTTCTAACTTGGGCCCAAATTGTAAAATGGTCTTCTCTATTGGCGATTTCGTTCCAATTCACATTCCAAGTAATATTCGGCATGCTAATTACATTGCCGGTTGCCAAATTGCATTATCTCTTATAGTTTCCGAGATATGGACTATCGATAATTTACACCTTAGGCTCTGCTTCTAACTTGGGCCCAAATTGTAAAATGGTCTTATCTATTGGCGATTTCGTTCCAATTCACATTCCAAGTAATATTCGGCATGCTAATTACATTGCCGGTTGCCAAATTGCATTATCTCTTATAGTTTCCGAGATATGGTCTATCGATAATTTACACCTTAGGCTCTGCTTCTAACTTGGGCCCAAATTGTAAAATGGTCTTCTCTATTGGCGATTTCGTTCCAATTCACATTCCAAGTAATATTCGGCATGCTAATTACATTGCCGGTTGCCAAATTGCATTATCTCTTATAGTTTCCGAGATATGGACTATCGATAATTTACACCTTAGGCTCTGCTTCTAACTTGGGCCCAAATTGTAAAATGGTCTTCTCTATTGGCGATTTCGTTCCAATTCACATTCCAAGTAATATTCGGCATGCTAATTACATTGCCGGTTGCCAAATTGCATTATCTCTTATAGTTTCCGAGATATGGACTATCGATAATTTACACCTTAGGCTCTGCTTCTAACTTGGGCCCAAATTGTAAAATCGTCTTATCTATTGGCGATTTCGTTCCAATTCACATTCCAAGTAATATTCGGCATGCTAATTACATTGCCGGTTGCCAAATTGCATTATCTCTTATAGTTTCCGAGATATGGACTATCGGTAATTTACACCTTAGGCTCTGCTTCTAACTTGGGCCCAAATTGTAAAATGGTCTTATCTATTGGCGATTTCGTTCCAATTCACATTCCAAGTAATATCCGGCATGCTAATTACATTGCCGGTTGCCAAATTGAATTATATCTTATAGTTTCCGAGATATGGACTATCGATAATTTACACCTTAGGCTCTGCTTCTAACTTGGGCCCAAATTGTAAAATGGTCTTACCTATTGGCGATTTCGTTCCAATTCACATTCCAAGTAATATTCGGCATGCTAATTACATTGCCGGTTGCCAAATTGCATTATCTCTTATAGTTTCCGAGATATGGACTATCGATAACTTACACCTTAGGCTCTGCTTCTAACTTGGGCCCAAATTGTAAAATGGTCTTATCTATTGGCGATTTCGTTCCAATTCACATTCCAAGTAATATTCGGCATGCTAATTACATTGCCGGTTGCCAAATTGCATTATCTCTTATAGTTTCCGAGATATGGACTATCGATAATTTACATCTTAGGCTCTGCTTCTAACTTGGGCCCAAATTGTAAAATCGTCTTATCTATTGGCGATTTCGTTCCAATTCACATTCCAAGTAATATTCGGCATGCTAATTACATTGCCGGTTGCCAAATTGCATTATCTCTTATAGTTTCCGAGATATGGACTATCGATAATTTACACCTTAGGCTCTGCTTCTAACTTGGGCCCAAATTGTAAAATGGTCTTATCTATTGGCGATTTCGTTCCAATTCACATTCCAAGTAATATTCGGCATGCTAATTACATTGCCGGTTGCCAAATTGCATTATCTCTTATAGTTTCCGAGATATGGACTATCGATAATTTACACCTTAGGCTCTGCTTCTAACTTGGGCCCAAATTGTAAAATGGTCTTCTCTATTGGCGATTTCGTTCCAATTCACATTCCAAGTAATATTCGGCATGCTAATTACATTGCCGGTTGCCAAATTGCATTATCTCTTATAGTTTCCGAGATATGGACTATCGATAATTTACACCTTAGGCTCTGCTTCTAACTTGGGCCCAAATTGTAAAATCGTCTTATCTATTGGCGATTTCGTTCCAATTCACATTCCAAGTAATATTCGGCATGCTAATTACATTGCCGGTTGCCAAATTGCATTATCTCTTATAGTTTCCGAGATATGGACTATCGGTAATTTACACCTTAGGCTCTGCTTCTAACTTGGGCCCAAATTGTAAAATGGTCTTATCTATTGGCGATTTCGTTCCAATTCACATTCCAAGTAATATCCGGCATGCTAATTACATTGCCGGTTGCCAAATTGAATTATATCTTATAGTTTCCGAGATATGGACTATCGATAATTTACACCTTAGGCTCTGCTTCTAACTTGGGCCCAAATTGTAAAATGGTCTTACCTATTGGCGATTTCGTTCCAATTCACATTCCAAGTAATATTCGGCATGCTAATTACATTGCCGGTTGCCAAATTGCATTATCTCTTATAGTTTCCGAGATATGGACTATCGATAACTTACACCTTAGGCTCTGCTTCTAACTTGGGCCCAAATTGTAAAATGGTCTTATCTATTGGCGATTTCGTTCCAATTCACATTCCAAGTAATATTCGGCATGCTAATTACATTGCCGGTTGCCAAATTGCATTATCTCTTATAGTTTCCGAGATATGGACTATCGATAATTTACATCTTAGGCTCTGCTTCTAACTTGGGCCCAAATTATAAAATCGTCTTATCTATTGGCGATTTCGTTCCAATTCACATTCCAAGTAATATTCGGCATGCTAATTACATTGCCGGTTGCCAAATTGCATTATCTCTTATAGTTTCCGAGATATGGACTATCGATAATTTACACCTTAGGCTCTGCTTCTAACTTGGGCCCAAATTGTAAAATGGTCTTCTCTATTGGCAATTTCGTTCCAATTCACATTCCAAGTAATATCCGGCATGCTAATTACATTGCCGGTTGCCAAATTGCATTATCTCTTATAGTTTCCGAGATATGGACTATCGATAATTTACACCTTAGGCTCTGCTTCTAACTTGGGCCCAAATTGTAAAATGGTCTTATCTATTGGCGATTTCGTTCCAATTCACATTCCAAGTAATATTCGGCATGCTAATTACATTGCCGGTTGCCAAATTGCATTATCTCTTATAGTTTCCGAGATATGGACTATCGATAATTTACACCTTAGGCTCTGCTTCTAACTTGGGCCCAAATTGTAAAATGGTCTTCTCTATTGGCGATTTCGTTCCAATTCACATTCCAAGTAATATTCGGCATGCTAATTACATTGCCGGTTGCCAAATTGCATTATCTCTTATAGTTTCCGAGATATGGACTATCGATAATTTACACCTTAGGCTCTGCTTCTAACTTGGGCCCAAATTGTAAAATGGTCTTCTCTATTGGCGATTTCGTTCCAATTCACATTCCAAGTAATATTCGGCATGCTAATTACATTGCCGGTTGCCAAATTGCATTATCTCTTATAGTTTCCGAGATATGGACTATCGATAATTTACACCTTAGGCTCTGCTTCTAACTTGGGCCCAAATTGTAAAATCGTCTTATCTATTGGCGATTTCGTTCCAATTCACATTCCAAGTAATATTCGGCATGCTAATTACATTGCCGGTTGCCAAATTGCATTATCTCTTATAGTTTCCGAGATATGGACTATCGGTAATTTACACCTTAGGCTCTGCTTCTAACTTGGGCCCAAATTGTAAAATGGTCTTATCTATTGGCGATTTCGTTCCAATTCACATTCCAAGTAATATTCGGCATGCTAATTACATTGCCGGTTGCCAAATTGCATTATCTCTTATAGTTTCCGAGATATGGACTATCGATAATTTACACCTTAGGCTCTGCTTCTAACTTGGGCCCAAATTGTAAAATGGTCTTCTCTATTGGCGATTTCGTTCCAATTCACATTCCAAGTAATATTCGGCATGCTAATTACATTGCCGGTTGCCAAATTGCATTATCTCTTATAGTTTCCGAGATATGGACTATCGATAATTTACACCTTAGGCTCTGCTTCTAACTTGGGCCCAAATTGTAAAATCGTCTTATCTATTGGCGATTTCGTTCCAATTCACATTCCAAGTAATATTCGGCATGCTAATTACATTGCCGGTTGCCAAATTGCATTATCTCTTATAGTTTCCGAGATATGGACTATCGGTAATTTACACCTTAGGCTCTGCTTCTAACTTGGGCCCAAATTGTAAAATGGTCTTATCTATTGGCGATTTCGTTCCAATTCACATTCCAAGTAATATCCGGCATGCTAATTACATTGCCGGTTGCCAAATTGAATTATATCTTATAGTTTCCGAGATATGGACTATCGATAATTTACACCTTAGGCTCTGCTTCTAACTTGGGCCCAAATTGTAAAATGGTCTTACCTATTGGCGATTTCGTTCCAATTCACATTCCAAGTAATATTCGGCATGCTAATTACATTGCCGGTTGCCAAATTGCATTATCTCTTATAGTTTCCGAGATATGGACTATCGATAACTTACACCTTAGGCTCTGCTTCTAACTTGGGCCCAAATTGTAAAATGGTCTTATCTATTGGCGATTTCGTTCCAATTCACATTCCAAGTAATATTCGGCATGCTAATTACATTGCCGGTTGCCAAATTGCATTATCTCTTATAGTTTCCGAGATATGGACTATCGATAATTTACATCTTAGGCTCTGCTTCTAACTTGGGCCCAAATTATAAAATCGTCTTATCTATTGGCGATTTCGTTCCAATTCACATTCCAAGTAATATTCGGCATGCTAATTACATTGCCGGTTGCCAAATTGCATTATCTCTTATAGTTTCCGAGATATGGACTATCGATAATTTACACCTTAGGCTCTGCTTCTAACTTGGGCCCAAATTGTAAAATGGTCTTCTCTATTGGCAATTTCGTTCCAATTCACATTCCAAGTAATATCCGGCATGCTAATTACATTGCCGGTTGCCAAATTGCATTATCTCTTATAGTTTCCGAGATATGGACTATCGATAATTTACACCTTAGGCTCTGCTTCTAACTTGGGCCCAAATTGTAAAATGGTCTTATCTATTGGCGATTTCGTTCCAATTCACATTCCAAGTAATATTCGGCATGCTAATTACATTGCCGGTTGCCAAATTGCATTATCTCTTATAGTTTCCGAGATATGGACTATCGATAATTTACACCTTAGGCTCTGCTTCTAACTTGGGCCCAAATTGTAAAATGGTCTTCTCTATTGGCGATTTCGTTCCAATTCACATTCCAAGTAATATTCGGCATGCTAATTACATTGCCGGTTGCCAAATTGCATTATCTCTTATAGTTTCCGAGATATGGACTATCGATAATTTACACCTTAGGCTCTGCTTCTAACTTGGGCCCAAATTGTAAAATGGTCTTCTCTATTGGCGATTTCGTTCCAATTCACATTCCAAGTAATATTCGGCATGCTAATTACATTGCCGGTTGCCAAATTGCATTATCTCTTATAGTTTCCGAGATATGGACTATCGATAATTTACACCTTAGGCTCTGCTTCTAACTTGGGCCCAAATTGTAAAATCGTCTTATCTATTGGCGATTTCGTTCCAATTCACATTCCAAGTAATATTCGGCATGCTAATTACATTGCCGGTTGCCAAATTGCATTATCTCTTATAGTTTCCGAGATATGGACTATCGGTAATTTACACCTTAGGCTCTGCTTCTAACTTGGGCCCAAATTGTAAAATGGTCTTATCTATTGGCGATTTAGTTCCAATTCACATTCCAAGTAATATCCGGCATGCTAATTACATTGCCGGTTGCCAAATTGAATTATATCTTATAGTTTCCGAGATATGGACTATCGATAATTTACACCTTAGGCTCTGCTTCTAACTTGGGCCCAAATTGTAAAATGGTCTTACCTATTGGCGATTTCGTTCCAATTCACATTCCAAGTAATATTCGGCATGCTAATTACATTGCCGGTTGCCAAATTGCATTATCTCTTATAGTTTCCGAGATATGGACTATCGATAACTTACACCTTAGGCTCTGCTTCTAACTTGGGCCCAAATTGTAAAATGGTCTTATCTATTGGCGATTTCGTTCCAATTCACATTCCAAGTAATATTCGGCATGCTAATTACATTGCCGGTTGCCAAATTGCATTATCTCTTATAGTTTCCGAGATATGGACTATCGATAATTTACATCTTAGGCTCTGCTTCTAACTTGGGCCCAAATTGTAAAATCGTCTTATCTATTGGCGATTTCGTTCCAATTCACATTCCAAGTAATATTCGGCATGCTAATTACATTGCCGGTTGCCAAATTGCATTATCTCTTATAGTTTCCGAGATATGGACTATCGATAATTTACACCTTATCTCTGCTTCTAACTTGGGCCCAAATTGTAAAATGGTCTTATCTATTGGCGATTTCGTTCCAATTCACATTCCAAGTAATATTCGGCATGCTAATTACATTGCCGGTTGCCAAATTGCATTATCTCTTATAGTTTCCGAAATATGGACTATCGATAATTTACACCTTAGGCTCTGCTTCTAACTTGGGCCCAAATTGTAAAATGGTCTTCTCTATTGGCGATTTCGTTCCAATTCACATTCCAAGTAATATTCGGCATGCTAATTACATTGCCGGTTGCCAAATTGCATTATCTCTTATAGTTTCCGAGATATGGACTATCGATAATTTACACCTTAGGCTCTGCTTCTAACTTGGGCCCAAATTGTAAAATGGTCTTCTCTATTGGCGATTTCGTTCCAATTCACATTCCAAGTAATATTCGGCATGCTAATTACATTGCCGGTTGCCAAATTGCATTATCTCTTATAGTTTCCGAGATATGGACTATCGATAATTTACACCTTAGGCTCTGCTTCTAACTTGGGCCCAAATTGTAAAATCGTCTTATCTATTGGCGATTTCGTTCCAATTCACATTCCAAGTAATATTCGGCATGCTAATTACATTGCCGGTTGCCAAATTGCATTATCTCTTATAGTTTCCGAGATATGGACTATCGGTAATTTACACCTTAGGCTCTGCTTCTAACTTGGGCCCAAATTGTAAAATGGTCTTATCTATTGGCGATTTCGTTCCAATTCACATTCCAAGTAATATCCGGCATGCTAATTACATTGCCGGTTGCCAAATTGAATTATATCTTATAGTTTCCGAGATATGGACTATCGATAATTTACACCTTAGGCTCTGCTTCTAACTTGGGCCCAAATTGTAAAATGGTCTTACCTATTGGCGATTTCGTTCCAATTCACATTCCAAGTAATATTCGGCATGCTAATTACATTGCCGGTTGCCAAATTGCATTATCTCTTATAGTTTCCGAGATATGGACTATCGATAACTTACACCTTAGGCTCTGCTTCTAACTTGGGCCCAAATTGTAAAATGGTCTTATCTATTGGCGATTTCGTTCCAATTCACATTCCAAGTAATATTCGGCATGCTAATTACATTGCCGGTTGCCAAATTGCATTATCTCTTATAGTTTCCGAGATATGGACTATCGATAATTTACATCTTAGGCTCTGCTTCTAACTTGGGCCCAAATTATAAAATCGTCTTATCTATTGGCGATTTCGTTCCAATTCACATTACAAGTAATATTCGGCATGCTAATTACATTGCCGGTTGCCAAATTGCATTATCTCTTATAGTTTCCGAGATATGGACTATCGATAATTTACACCTTAGGCTCTGCTTCTAACTTGGGCCCAAATTGTAAAATGGTCTTATCTATTGGCGATTTCGTT
This sequence comes from Rhynchophorus ferrugineus, assembly GCF_030347505.1. Lineage (NCBI taxonomy): Eukaryota > Metazoa > Arthropoda > Insecta > Coleoptera > Curculionidae > Rhynchophorus > Rhynchophorus ferrugineus. The sequence continues at coordinate 929,089 of NW_027472611.1, read as the reverse complement.
CCAATTCACATTCCAAGTAATATCCGGCATGCTAATTACATTGCCGGTTGCCAAATTGAATTATCTCTTATAGTTTCCGAGATATGGACTATCGATAATTTACACCTTAGGCTCTGCTTCTAACTTGGGCCCAAATTGTAAAATGGTGTTATCTATTGGCGATTTCGTTCCAATTCACATTCCAAGTAATATTCGGCATGCTAATTACATTGCCGGTTGCCAAATTGCATTATCTCTTATAGTTTCCGAGATATGGACTATCGATAATTTACATCTTAGGCTCTGCTTCTAACTTGGGCCCAAATTGTAAAATCGTCTTATCTATTGGCGATTTCGTTCCAATTCACATTCCAAGTAATATTCGGCATGCTAATTACATTGCCGCTTGCCAAATTGCATTATCTCTTATAGTTTCCGAGATATGGACTATCGGTAATTTACACCTTAGGCTCTGCTTCTAACTTGGGCCCAAATTGTAAAATGATCTTATCTACTGGCGATTTCGTTCCAATTCACATTCCAAGTAATATCCGGCATGCTAATTACATTGCCGGTTGCCAAATTGAATTATCACTTATAGTTTCCGAGATATGGACTATCGATAATTTACACCTTAGGCTCTGCTTCTAACTTGGGCCCAAATTGTAAAATGGTCTTACCTATTGGCGATTTCGTTCCAATTCACATTCCAAGTAATATTCGGCTTGCTAATTACATTGCCGGTTGCCAAATTGCATTATCTCTTATAGTTTCCAAGATATGGACTATCGATAATTTACACCTTAGGCTCTGCTTCTAACTTGGGCCCAAATTGTAAAATGGTCTTATCTATTGGCGATTTCGTTCCAATTCACATTCCAAGTAATATTCGGCATGCTAATTACATTGCCGGTTGCCAAATTGCATTATCTCTTATAGTTTCCGAGATATGGACTATCGATAATTTACATCTTAGGCTCTGCTTCTAACTTGGACCCAAATTGTAAAATCGTCTTATCTATTGGCGATTTCGTTCCAATTCACATTCCAAGTAATATTCGGCATGCTAATTACATTGCCGGTTGCCAAATTGCATTATCTCTTATAGTTTCCGAGATATGGACTATCGATAATTTACACCTTAGGCTCTGCTTCTAACTTGGGCCCAAATTGTAAAATGGTCTTATCTATTGGCGATTTCATTCCAATTCACATTCCAAGTAATATTCGGCATGCTAATTACATTGCCGGTTGCCAAATTGCATTATCTCTTATAGTTTCCGAGATATGGACTATCAATAATTTACACCTTAGGCTCTGCTTCTAACTTGGGCCCAAATTGTAAAATGGTCTTCTCTATTGGCGATTTCGTTCCAATTCACATTCCAAGTAATATTCGGCATGCTAATTACATTGCCGGTTGCCAAATTGCATTATCTCTTATAGTTTCCGAGATATGGACTATCGATAATTTACACCTTAGGCTCTGCTTCTAACTTGGGCCCAAATTGTAAAATGGTCTTCTCTATTGGCGATTTCGTTCCAATTCACATTCCAAGTAATATTCGGCATGCTAATTACATTGCCGGTTGCCAAATTGCATTATCTCTTATAGTTTCCGAGATATGGACTATCGATAATTTACACCTTAGGCTCTGCTTCTAACTTGGGCCCAAATTGTAAAATGGTCTTCTCTATTGGCGATTTCGTTCCAATTCACATTCCAAGTAATATTCGGCATGCTAATTACATTGCCGGTTGCCAAATTGCATTATCTCTTATAGTTTCCGAGATATGGACTATCGATAATTTACACCTTAGGCTCTGCTTCTAACTTGGGCCCAAATTGTAAAATCGTCTTATCTATTGGCGATTTCGTTCCAATTCACATTCCAAGTAATATTCGGCATGCTAATTACATTGCCGGTTGCCAAATTGCATTATCTCTTATAGTTTCCGAGATATGGACTATCGGTAATTTACACCTTAGGCTCTGCTTCTAACTTGGGCCCAAATTGTAAAATGGTCTTATCTATTGGCGATTTCGTTCCAATTCACATTCCAAGTAATATCCGGCATGCTAATTACATTGCCGGTTGCCAAATTGAATTATATCTTATAGTTTCCGAGATATGGACTATCGATAATTTACACCTTAGGCTCTGCTTCTAACTTGGGCCCAAATTGTAAAATGGTCTTACCTATTGGCGATTTCGTTCCAATTCACATTCCAAGTAATATTCGGCATGCTAATTACATTGCCGGTTGCCAAATTGCATTATCTCTTATAGTTTCCGAGATATGGACTATCGATAACTTACACCTTAGGCTCTGCTTCTAACTTGGGCCCAAATTGTAAAATGGTCTTATCTATTGGCGATTTCGTTCCAATTCACATTCCAAGTAATATTCGGCATGCTAATTACATTGCCGGTTGCCAAATTGCATTATCTCTTATAGTTTCCGAGATATGGACTATCGATAACTTACACCTTAGGCTCTGCTTCTAACTTGGGCCCAAATTGTAAAATGGTCTTATCTATTGGCGATTTCGTTCCAATTCACATTCCAAGTAATATTCGGCATGCTAATTACATTGCCGGTTGCCAAATTGCATTATCTATTATAGTTTCCGAGATATGGACTATCGATAATTTACACCTTAGGCTCTGCTTCTAACTTGGGCCCAAATTGTAAAATGGTCTTATCTATTGGCGTTTTCATTCCAATTCACATTCCAAGTAATATTCGGCATGCTAATTACATTGCCGGTTGCCAAATTGCATTATCTCTTATAGTTTCCGAGATATGGACTATCGATAATTTACACCTTAGGCTCTGCTTCTAACTTGGGCCCAAATTGTAAAATCGTCTTATCTATTGGCGATTTCGTTCCAATTCACATTCCAAGTAATATTCGGCATGCTAATTACATTGCCGCTTGCCAAATTGCATTATCTCTTATAGTTTCCGAGATATGGACTATCGGTAATTTACACCTTAGGCTCTGCTTCTAACTTGGGCCCAAATTGTAAAATGATCTTATCTACTGGCGATTTCGTTCCAATTCACATTCCAAGTAATATCCGGCATGCTAATTACATTGCCGGTTGCCAAATTGAATTATCACTTATAGTTTCCGAGATATGGACTATCGATAATTTACACCTTAGGCTCTGCTTCTAACTTGGGCCCAAATTGTAAAATGGTCTTACCTATTGGCGATTTCGTTCCAATTCACATTCCAAGTAATATTCGGCTTGCTAATTACATTGCCGGTTGCCAAATTGCATTATCTCTTATAGTTTCCGAGATATGGACTATCGATAATTTACACCTTAGGCTCTGCTTCTAACTTGGGCCCAAATTGTAAAATGGTCTTATCTATTGGCGATTTCGTTCCAATTCACATTCCAAGTAATATTCGGCATGCTAATTACATTGCCGGTTGCCAAATTGCATTATCTCTTATAGTTTCCGAGATATGGACTATCGATAATTTACATCTTAGGCTCTGCTTCTAACTTGGACCCAAATTGTAAAATCGTCTTATCTATTGGCGATTTCGTTCCAATTCACATTCCAAGTAATATTCGGCATGCTAATTACATTGCCGGTTGCCAAATTGCATTATCTCTTATAGTTTCCGAGATATGGACTATCGATAATTTACACCTTAGGATCTGCTTCTAACTTGGGCCCAAATTGTAAAATGGTCTTATCTATTGGCGATTTCATTCCAATTCACATTCCAAGTAATATTCGGCATGCTAATTACATTGCCGGTTGCCAAATTGCATTATCTCTTATAGTTTCCGAGATATGGACTATCAATAATTTACACCTTAGGCTCTGCTTCTAACTTGGGCCCAAATTGTAAAATGGTCTTATCTATTGGCGATTTCGTTCCAATTCACATTCCAAGTAATATTCGGCATGCTAATTACATTGCCGGTTGCCAAATTGCATTATCTATTATAGTTTCCGAGATATGGACTATCGATAATTTACACCTTAGGCTCTGCTTCTAACTTGGGCCCAAATTGTAAAATGGTCTTATCTATTGGCGATTTCGTCCCAATTCACATTCCAAGTAATATTCGGCATGCTAATTACATTGCCGGTTGCCAAATTGCATTATCTCTTATAGTTTCCGAGATATGGACTATCGATAATTTACACCTTAGGCTCTGCTTCTAACTTGGGCCCAAATTGTAAAATGGTCTTATCTATTGGCGATTTCGTTCCAATTCACATTCCAAGTAATATTCGGCATGCTAATTACATTGCCGGTTGCCAAATTGCATTATCTATTATAGTTTCCGAGATATGGACTATCGATAATTTACACCTTAGGCTCTGCTTCTAACTTGGGCCCAAATTGTAAAATGGTCTTATCTATTGGCGTTTTCGTTCCAATTCACATTCCAAGTAATATTCGGCATGCTAATTACATTGCCGGTTGCCAAATTGCATTATCTCTTATAGTTTCCGAGATATGGACTATCGATAATTTACACCTTTGGCTCTGCTTCTAACTTGGGCCCAAATTGTAAAATGGTCTTCTCTATTGGCGATTTCGTTCCAATTCACATTCCAAGTAATATTCGGCATGCTAATTACATTGCCGGTTGCCAAATTGCATTATCTCTTATAGTTTCCGAGATATGGACAATCGATAATTTACACCTTAGGCTCTGCTTCTAACTTGGGCCCAAATTGTAAAATGGTCTTATCTATTGGCAATTTCGTTCCAATTCACATTCCAATTAATATTCGGCATGCTAATTACATTGCCGGTTGCCAAATTGCATTATCTCTTATAGTTTCCGAGATATGGACTATCGATAATTTACACCTTAGGCTCTGCTTCTAACTTAGGCCCAAATTGTAAAATGGTCTTCTCTATTGGCGATTTCGTTCCAATTCACATTCCAAGTAATATTCGGCATGCTAATTACATTGCCGGTTGCCAAATTGCATTATCTCTTATAGTTTCCGAGATATGGACTATCGATAATTTACACCTTAGGCTCTGCTTCTAACTTGGGCCCAAATTGTAAAATGGTCTTCTCTATTGGCGATTTCGTTCCAATTCACATTCCAAGTAATATTCGGCATGCTAATTACATTGCCGTTTGCCAAATTGCATTATCTCTTATAGTTTCCGAGATATGGACTATCGATAATTTACACCTTAGGCTCTGCTTCTAACTTGGGCCCAAATTGTAAAATGGTCTTCTCTATTGGCGATTTTGTTCCAATTCACATTCCAAGTAATATTCGGCATGCTAATTACATTGCCGGTTGCCAAATTGCATTATCTCTTATAGTTTCCGAGATATGGACTATCGATAATTTACACCTTAGGCTCTGCTTCTAACTTGGGCCCAAATTGTAAAATCGTCTTATCTATTGGCGATTTCGTTCCAATTCACATTCCAAGTAATATTCGGCATGCTAATTACATTGCCGGTTGCCAAATTGCATTATCTCTTATAGTTTCCGAGATATGGACTATCGATAATTTACACCTTAGGCTCTGCTTCTAACTTGGGCCCAAATTGTAAAATCGTCTTATCTATTGGCGATTTCGTTCCAATTCACATTCCAAGTAATATTCGGCATGCTAATTACATTGCCGGTTGCCAAATTGCATTATCTCTTATAGTTTCCGAGATATGGACTATCGATAATTTACATTTTAGGCTCTGCTTCTAACTTGGGCCCAAATTGTAAAATGGTCTTATCTATTGGCGATTTCGTTCCAATTCACATTCCAAGTAATATCCGGCATGCTAATTACATTGCCGGTTGCCAAATTTAATTATCTCTTATAGTTTCCGAGATATGGACTATCGATAATTTACACCTTAGGCTCTGCTTCTAACTTGGGCCAAATTGTAAAATGGTCTATCTATTGGCGATTTCGTTCCAATTCACATTCCAAGTAATATTCGGCATGCTAATTACATTGCCGGTTGCCAAATTGCATTATCTCTTATAGTTTCCGAGATATGGGCTATCGATAATTTACACCTTAGGCTCTGCTTCTAACTTGGGCTCAAATTGTAAAATGGTCTTATCTATTGGCGATTTCGTCCCAATTTACATTCCAAGTGATATTCGGCATGCTAATTACATTGCCGGTTGCGAAATTGCATTATCTCTTATAGTTTCCGAGATATGGACTATCAATAATTTACACCTTAGGCTCTGCTTCTAACTTGGGCCCAAATTTTAAAATGGCCTTATCTATTGGCGATTTCGTTCCAATTCACATTCCAAGTAATATTCGGCATGCTAATTACATTGCCGGTTGCCAAATTGCATTATCTCTTATAGTTTCCGAGATATAGACTATCGATAATTTACACCTTAGGCTCTGCTTCTAACTTGGGCCCAAATTGTAAAATGGTCTTATCTATTGGCGATTTCGTTCCAATTCACATTCCAAGTAATATTCGGCATGCTAATTACATTGCCGGTTGCCAAATTGCATTATCTCTTATAGTTTCCGAGATATGGACTATCGATAATTTACACCTTAGGCTCTGCTTCTAACTTGGGCCCAAATTGTAAAATGGTCTTATCTATTGGCGATTTCGTTCCAATTCACATTCCGAGTAATATTCGGCATGCTAATTACATTGCCGGTTGCCAAATTGCATTATCTCTTATAGTTTCCGAGATATGGACTATCGATAATTTACACCTTAGGCTCTGCTTCTAACTTGGGCCCAAATTGTAAAATGGTCTTCTCTATTGGCGATTTCGTTCCAATTCACATTCCAAGTAATATTCGGCATGCTAATTACATTGCCGGTTGCCAAATTGCATTATCTCTTATAGTTTCCGAGATATGGACTATCGATAATTTACACCTTAGGCTCTGCTTCTAACTTGGGCCCAAATTGTAAAATGGTCTTATCTATTGGCGATTTCGTTCCAATTCACATTCCAAGTAATATTCGGCATGCTAATTACATTGCCGGTTGCCAAATTGCATTATCTCTTATAGTTTCCGAGATATGGACTATCGATAATTTACACCTTAGGCTCTGCTTCTAACTTGGGCCCAAATTGTAAAATGGTCTTCTCTATTGGCGATTTCGTTCCAATTCACATTCCAAGTAATATTCGGCATGCTAATTACATTGCCGTTTGCCAAATTGCATTATCTCTTATAGTTTCCGAGATATGGACTATCGATAATTTACACCTTAGGCTCTGCTTCTAACTTGGGCCCAAATTGTAAAATGGCCTTCTCTATTGGCGATTTCGTTCCAATTCACATTCCAAGTAATATTCGGCATGCTAATTACATTGCCGGTTGCCAAATTGCATTATCTCTTATAGTTTCCGAGATATGGACTATCGATAATTTACACCTTAGGCTCTGCTTCTAACTTGGGCCCAAATTGTAAAATCGTCTTATCTATTGGCGATTTCGTTCCAATTCACATTCCAAGTAATATTCGGCATGCTAATTACATTGCCGGTTGCCAAATTGCATTATCTCTTATAGTTTCCGAGATATGGACTATCGGTAATTTACACCTTAGGCTCTGCTTCTAACTTGGGCCCAAATTGTAAAATGGTCTTATCTATTGGCGATTTCGTTCCAATTCACATTCCAAGTAATATCCGGCATGCTAATTACATTGCCGGTTGCCAAATTGAATTATCTCTTATAGTTTCCGAGATATGGACTATCGATAATTTACACCTTAGGCTCTGCTTCTAACTTGGGCCCAAATTGTAAAATGGTCTTACCTATTGGCGATTTCGTTCCAATTCACATTCCAAGTAATATTCGGCTTGCTAATTACATTGCCGGTTGCCAAATTGCATTATCTCTTATAGTTTCCGAGATATGGACTATCGATAATTTACACCTTAGGCTCTGCTTCTAACTTGGGCCCAAATTGTAAAATGGTCTTATCTATTGGCGATTTCGTTCCAATTCACATTCCAAGTAATATTCGGCATGCTAATTACATTGCCGGTTGCCAAATTGCATTATCTCTTATAGTTTCCGAGATATGGACTATCGATAATTTACATTTTAGGCTCTGCTTCTAACTTGGGCCCAAATTGTAAAATCGTCTTATCTATTGGCGATTTGGTTCCAATTCACATTCCAAGTAATATTCGGCATGCTAATTACGTTGCCGGTTGCCAAATTGCATTATCTCTTATAGTTTCCGAGATATGGACTATCGATAATTTACACCTTAGGCTCTGCTTCTAACTTGGGCCCAAATTGTAAAATGGTCTTATCTATTGGCGATTTCGTTCCAATTCACATTCCAAGTAATATCCGGCATGCTAATTACATTGCCGGTTGCCAAATTGAATTATCTCTTATAGTTTCCGAGATATGGACTATCGATAATTTACACCTTAGGCTCTGCTTCTAACTTGGGCCCAAATTGTAAAATGGCCTTATCTATTGGCGATTTCGTTCCAATTCACATTCCAAGTAATATTCGGCATGCTAATTACATTGCCGGTTGCCAAATTGCATTATCTCTTATAGTTTCCGAGATATGGGCTATCGATAATTTACACCTTAGGCTCTGCTTCTAACTTGGGCCCAAATTGTAAAATGGTCTTATCTATTGGCGATTTCGTCCCAATTTACATTCCAAGTGATATTCGGCACGCTAATTACATTGCCGGTTGCGAAATTGCATTATCTCTTATAGTTTCCGAGATATGGACTATCAATAATTTACACCTTAGGCTCTGCTTCTAACTTGGGCCCAAATTGTAAAATGGTCTTATCTATTGGCGATTTCGTTCCAATTCACATTCCAAGTAATATTCGGCATGCTAATTACATTGCCGGTTGCCAAATTGCATTATCTCTTATAGTTTCCGAGATATGGACTATCGATAATTTACACCTTAGGCTCTGCTTCTAACTTGGGCCCAAATTGTAAAATGGCCTTATCTATTGGCGATTTCGTTCCAATTCACATTCCAAGTAATATTCGGCATGCTAATTACATTGCCGGTTGCCAAATTGCATTATCTCTTATAGTTTCCGAGATATGGACTATCGATAATTTACACCTTAGGCTCTGCTTCTAACTTGGGCCCAAATTGTAAAATGGTCTTATCTATTGGCGATTTCGTTCCAATTCACATTCCAAGTAATATTCGGCATGCTAATTACATTGCCGGTTGCCAAATTGCATTATCTCTTATAGTTCCCGAGGTATAGACTATCGATAATTTACACCTTAGGCTCTGCTTCTAACTTGGGCCCAAATTGTAAAATGGTCTTATCTATTGGCGATTTCGTTCCAATTCACATTCCAAGTAATATTCGGCATGCTAATTACATTGCCGGTTGCCAAATTGCATTATCTCTTATAGTTTCCGAGATATGGACTATCGATAATTTACACCTTAGGCTCTGCTTCTAACTTGGGCCCAAATTGTAAAATGGTCTTATCTATTGGCGATTTCGTTCCAATTCACATTCCGAGTAATATTCGGCAGGCTAATTACATTGCCGGTTGCCAAATTGCATTATCTCTTATAGTTTCCGAGATATGGACTATCGATAATTTACACCTTAGGCTCTGCTTCTAACTTGGGCCCAAATTGTAAAATGGTCTTCTCTATTGGCGATTTCGTTCCAATTCACATTCCAAGTAATATTCGGCATGCTAATTACATTGCCGGTTGCCAAATTGCATTATCTCTTATAGTTTCCGAGATATGGACTATCGATAATTTACACCTTAGGCTCTGCTTCTAACTTGGGCCCAAATTGTAAAATGGTCTTATCTATTGGCAATTTCGTTCCAATTCACATTCCAAGTAATATTCGGCATGCTAATTACATTGCCGGTTGCCAAATTGCATTATCTCTTATAGTTTCCGAGATATGGACTATCGATAATTTACACCTTAGGCTCTGCTTCTAACTTGGGCCCAAATTGTAAAATGGTCTTCTCTATTGGCGATTTCGTTCCAATTCACATTCCAAGTAATATTCGGCATGCTAATTACATTGCCGTTTGCCAAATTGCATTATCTCTTATAGTTTCCGAGATATGGACTATCGATAATTTACACCTTAGGCTCTGCTTCTAACTTGGGCCCAAATTGTAAAATGATCTTCTCTATTGGCGATTTCGTTACAATTCACATTCCAAGTAATATTCGGCATGCTAATTACATTGCCGGTTGCCAAATTGCATTATCTCTTATAGTTTCCGAGATATGGACTATCGATAATTTACACCTTAGGCTCTGCTTCTAACTTGGGCCCAAATTGTAAAATGGTCTTATCTATTGGCGATTTCGTTCCAATTCACATTCCAAGTAATATCCGGCATGCTAATTACATTGCCGGTTGCCAAATTGAATTATCTCTTATAGTTTCCGAGATATGGTCTATCGATAATTTACACCTTAGGCTCTGCTTCTAACTTGGGCCCAAATTGTAAAATGGTCTTATCTATTGGCGATTTCGTTCCAATTCACATTCCAAGTAATATTCGGCATGCTAATTACATTGCCGGTTGCCAAATTGCATTATCTCTTATAGTTTCCGAGATATGGACTATCGATAATTTACACCTTAGGCTCTGCTTCTAACTTGGGCCCAAATTGTAAAATGGTCTTATCTATTGGCGATTTCGTCCCAATTTACATTCCAAGTGATATTCGGCATGCTAATTATATTGCCGGTTGCGAAATTGCATTATCTCTTATAGTTTCCGAGATATGGACTATCAATAATTTACACCTTAGGCTCTGCTTCTAACTTGGGCCCAAATTTTAAAATGGCCTTATCTATTGGCGATTTCGTTCCAATTCACATTCCAAGTAATATTCGGCATGCTAATTACATTGCCGGTTGCCAAATTGCATTATCTCTTATAGTTTCCGAGATATGGACTATCGATAATTTACACCTTAGGCTCTGCTTCTAACTTGGGCCCAAATTGTAAAATGGTCTTATCTATTGGCGATTTCGTTCCAATTCACATTCCAAGTAATATTCGGCATGCTAATTACATTGCCGGTTGCCAAATTGCATTATCTCTTATAGTTTCCGAGATATGGACTATCGATAATTTACACCTTAGGCTCTGCTTCTAACTTGGGCCCAAATTGTAAAATGGTCTTATCTATTGGCGATTTCGTTCCAATTCACATTCCGAGTAATATTCGGCATGCTAATTACATTGCCGGTTGCCAAATTGCATTATCTCTTATAGTTTCCGAGATATGGACTATCGATAATTTACACCTTAGGCTCTGCTTCTAACTTGGGCCCAAATTGTAAAATGGTCTTCTCTATTGGCGATTTCGTTCCAATTCACATTCCAAGTAATATTCGGCATGCTAATTACATTGCCGGTTGCCAAATTGCATTACCTCTTATAGTTTCCGAGATATGGACTATCGATAATTTACACCTTAGGCTCTGCTTCTAACTTGGGCCCAAATTGTAAAATGGTCTTATCTATTGGCGATTTCGTTCCAATTCACATTCCAAGTAATATTCGGCATACTAATTACATTGCCGGTTGCCAAATTGCATTATCTCTTATAGTTTCCGAGATATGGACTATCGATAATTTACACCTTAGGCTCTGCTTCTAACTTGGGCCCAAATTGTAAAATGGTCTTACCTATTGGCGATTTCGTTCCAATTCACATTCCAAGTAATATTCGGCATGCTAATTACATTGCCGGTTGCCAAATTGCATTATCTCTTATAGTTTCCGAGATATGGACTATCGATAATTTACACCTTAGGCTCTACTTCTAACTTGGGCCCAAATTGTAAAATGGTCTTATCTATTGGCGATTTCGTTCCAATTCACATTCCAATTAATATTCGGCATGCTAATTACATTGCCGGTTGCCAAATTGCATTATCTCTTATAGTTTCCGAGATATGGACTATCGATAATTTACACCTTAGGCTCTGCTTCTAACTTGGGCCCAAATTGTAAAATGGTCTTATCTATTGGCGATTTCGTTCCAATTCACATTCCAAGTAATATTCGGCATGCTAATTACATTGCCGGTTGCCAAATTGCATTATCTCTTATAGTTTCCGAGATATGGACTATCGATAATTTACACCTTAGGCTCTGCTTCTAACTTGGGCCCAAATTGTAAAATGGTCTTATCTATTGGCTATTTCGTTCCAATTCACATTCCGAGTAATATTCGGCATGCTAATTACATTGCCGGTTGCCAAATTGCATTATCTCTTATAGTTTCCGAGATATGGACTATCGATAATTTACACCTTAGGCTCTGCTTCTAACTTGGGCCCAAATTGTAAAATGGTCTTATCTATTGGCGATTTCGTTCCAATTCACATTCCAAGTAATATTCGGCATGCTAATTACATTGCCGGTTGCCAAATTGAATTATCTCTTATAGTTTCCGAGATATGGACTATCGATAATTTGCACCTTAGGCTCTGCTTCTAACTTGGGCCCAAATTGTAAAATGGTCTTACCTATTGGCGATTTCGTTCCAATTCACATTCCAAGTAATATTCGGCATGCTAATTACATTGCCGGTTGCCAAATTGCATTATCTCTTATAGTTTCCGAGATATGGACTATCGATAATTTACACCTTAGGCTCTGCTTCTAACTTGGGCCCAAATTGTAAAATGGTCTTATCTATTGGCGATTTCGTTCCAATTCACACTCCAAGTAATATTCGGCATGCTAATTACATTGCCGGTTGCGAAATTGCATTATCTCTTATAGTTTCCGAGATATGGACTATCAATAATTTACACCTTAGGCTCTGCTTCTAACTTGGGCCCAAATTGTAAAATGGTCTTATCTATTGGCGATTTCGTTCCAATTCACATTCCAAGTAATATTCGGCATGCTAATTACATTGCCGGTTGCCAAATTGCATTATCTCTTATAGTTTCCGAGATATGGACTATCGATAATTTACACCTTAGGCTCTGCTTCTAACTTGGGCCCAAATTGTAAAATGGTCTTATCTATTGGCGATTTCGTTCCAATTCACATTCCAAGTAATATTCGGCATGCTAATTACATTGCCGGTTGCCAAATTGCATTATCTCTTATAGTTTCCGAGATATGGACTATCGATAATTTACACCTTAGGCTCTGCTTCTAACTTGGGCCCAAATTGTAAAATCGTCTTATCTATTGGCGATTTCGTTCCAATTCACATTCCAAGTAATATTCGGCATGCTAATTACATTGCCGGTTGCCAAATTGCATTATCTCTTATAGTTTCCGAGGTATAGACTATCGATAATTTACACCTTAGGCTCTGCTTCTAACTTGGGCCCAAATTGTAAAATGGTCTTATCTATTGGCGATTTCGTTCCAATTCACATTCCAAGTAATATCCGGCATGCTAATTACATTGCCGGTTGCCAAATTGCATTATCTCTTATAGTTTCCGAGATATGGACTATCGATAATTTACACCTTAGGCTCTGCTTCTAACTTGGGCCCAAATTGTAAAATCGTCTTATCTATTGGCGATTTCGTTCCAATTCACATTCCAAGTAATATTCGGCATGCTAATTACATTGCCGGTTGCCAAATTGCATTATCTCTTATAGTTTCCGAGGTATAGACTATCGATAATTTACACCTTAGGCTCTGCTTCTAACTTGGGCCCAAATTGTAAAATGGTCTTATCTATTGGCGATTTCGTTCCAATTCACATTCCAAGTAATATTCGGCATGCTAATTACATTGCCGGTTGCCAAATTGCATTATCTCTTATAGTTTCCGAGATATGGACTATCGATAATTTACACCTTAGGCTCTGCTTCTAACTTGGGCCCAAATTGTAAAATGGTCTTATCTATTGGCGATTTCGTTCCAATTCACATTCCGAGTAATATTCGGCAGGCTAATTACATTGCCGGTTGCCAAATTGCATTATCTCTTATAGTTTCCGAGATATGGACTATCGATAATTTACACCTTAGGCTCTGCTTCTAACTTGGGCCCAAATTGTAAAATGGTCTTCTCTATTGGCGATTTCGTTCCAATTCACATTCCAAGTAATATTCGGCATGCTAATTACATTGCCGGTTGCCAAATTGCATTATCTCTTATAGTTTCCGAGATATGGACTATCGATAATTTACACCTTAGGCTCTGCTTCTAACTTGGGCCCAAATTGTAAAATGGTCTTATCTATTGGCAATTTCGTTCCAATTCACATTCCAAGTAATATTCGGCATGCTAATTACATTGCCGGTTGCCAAATTGCATTATCTCTTATAGTTTCCGAGATATGGACTATCGATAATTTACACCTTAGGCTCTGCTTCTAACTTGGGCCCAAATTGTAAAATGGTCTTCTCTATTGGCGATTTCGTTCCAATTCACATTCCAAGTAATATTCGGCATGCTAATTACATTGCCGTTTGCCAAATTGCATTATCTCTTATAGTTTCCGAGATATGGACTATCGATAATTTACACCTTAGGCTCTGCTTCTAACTTGGGCCCAAATTGTAAAATGATCTTCTCTATTGGCGATTTCGTTACAATTCACATTCCAAGTAATATTCGGCATGCTAATTACATTGCCGGTTGCCAAATTGCATTATCTCTTATAGTTTCCGAGATATGGACTATCGATAATTTACACCTTAGGCTCTGCTTCTAACTTGGGCCCAAATTGTAAAATGGTCTTATCTATTGGCGATTTCGTTCCAATTCACATTCCAAGTAATATCCGGCATGCTAATTACATTGCCGGTTGCCAAATTGAATTATCTCTTATAGTTTCCGAGATATGGTCTATCGATAATTTACACCTTAGGCTCTGCTTCTAACTTGGGCCCAAATTGTAAAATGGTCTTATCTATTGGCGATTTCGTTCCAATTCACATTCCAAGTAATATTCGGCATGCTAATTACATTGCCGGTTGCCAAATTGCATTATCTCTTATAGTTTCCGAGATATGGACTATCGATAATTTACACCTTAGGCTCTGCTTCTAACTTGGGCCCAAATTGTAAAATGGTCTTATCTATTGGCGATTTCGTCCCAATTTACATTCCAAGTGATATTCGGCATGCTAATTATATTGCCGGTTGCGAAATTGCATTATCTCTTATAGTTTCCGAGATATGGACTATCAATAATTTACACCTTAGGCTCTGCTTCTAACTTGGGCCCAAATTTTAAAATGGCCTTATCTATTGGCGATTTCGTTCCAATTCACATTCCAAGTAATATTCGGCATGCTAATTACATTGCCGGTTGCCAAATTGCATTATCTCTTATAGTTTCCGAGATATGGACTATCGATAATTTACACCTTAGGCTCTGCTTCTAACTTGGGCCCAAATTGTAAAATGGTATTATCTATTGGCGATTTCGTTCCAATTCACATTCCAAGTAATATTCGGCATGCTAATTACATTGCCGGTTGCCAAATTGCATTATCTCTTATAGTTTCCGAGATATGGACTATCGATAATTTACACCTTAGGCTCTGCTTCTAACTTGGGCCCAAATTGTAAAATGGTCTTATCTATTGGCGATTTCGTTCCAATTCACATTCCGAGTAATATTCGGCATGCTAATTACATTGCCGGTTGCCAAATTGCATTATCTCTTATAGTTTCCGAGATATGGACTATCGATAATTTACACCTTAGGCTCTGCTTCTAACTTGGGCCCAAATTGTAAAATGGTCTTCTCTATTGGCGATTTCGTTCCAATTCACATTCCAAGTAATATTCGGCATGCTAATTACATTGCCGGTTGCCAAATTGCATTACCTCTTATAGTTTCCGAGATATGGACTATCGATAATTTACACCTTAGGCTCTGCTTCTAACTTGGGCCCAAATTGTAAAATGGTCTTATCTATTGGCGATTTCGTTCCAATTCACATTCCAAGTAATATTCGGCATACTAATTACATTGCCGGTTGCCAAATTGCATTATCTCTTATAGTTTCCGAGATATGGACTATCGATAATTTACACCTTAGGCTCTGCTTCTAACTTGGGCCCAAATTGTAAAATGGTCTTACCTATTGGCGATTTCGTTCCAATTCACATTCCAAGTAATATTCGGCATGCTAATTACATTGCCGGTTGCCAAATTGCATTATCTCTTATAGTTTCCGAGATATGGACTATCGATAATTTACACCTTAGGCTCTACTTCTAACTTGGGCCCAAATTGTAAAATGGTCTTATCTATTGGCGATTTCGTTCCAATTCACATTCCAATTAATATTCGGCATGCTAATTACATTGCCGGTTGCCAAATTGCATTATCTCTTATAGTTTCCGAGATATGGACTATCGATAATTTACACCTTAGGCTCTGCTTCTAACTTGGGCCCAAATTGTAAAATGGTCTTATCTATTGGCGATTTCGTTCCAATTCACATTCCAAGTAATATTCGGCATGCTAATTACATTGCCGGTTGCCAAATTGCATTATCTCTTATAGTTTCCGAGATATGGACTATCGATAATTTACACCTTAGGCTCTGCTTCTAACTTGGGCCCAAATTGTAAAATGGTCTTATCTATTGGCTATTTCGTTCCAATTCACATTCCGAGTAATATTCGGCATGCTAATTACATTGCCGGTTGCCAAATTGCATTATCTCTTATAGTTTCCGAGATATGGACTATCGATAATTTACACCTTAGGCTCTGCTTCTAACTTGGGCCCAAATTGTAAAATGGTCTTATCTATTGGCGATTTCGTTCCAATTCACATTCCAAGTAATATTCGGCATGCTAATTACATTGCCGGTTGCCAAATTGAATTATCTCTTATAGTTTCCGAGATATGGACTATCGATAATTTGCACCTTAGGCTCTGCTTCTAACTTGGGCCCAAATTGTAAAATGGTCTTACCTATTGGCGATTTCGTTCCAATTCACATTCCAAGTAATATTCGGCATGCTAATTACATTGCCGGTTGCCAAATTGCATTATCTCTTATAGTTTCCGAGATATGGACTATCGATAATTTACACCTTAGGCTCTGCTTCTAACTTGGGCCCAAATTGTAAAATGGTCTTATCTATTGGCGATTTCGTTCCAATTCACACTCCAAGTAATATTCGGCATGCTAATTACATTGCCGGTTGCGAAATTGCATTATCTCTTATAGTTTCCGAGATATGGACTATCAATAATTTACACCTTAGGCTCTGCTTCTAACTTGGGCCCAAATTGTAAAATGGTCTTATCTATTGGCGATTTCGTTCCAATTCACATTCCAAGTAATATTCGGCATGCTAATTACATTGCCGGTTGCCAAATTGCATTATCTCTTATAGTTTCCGAGATATGGACTATCGATAATTTACACCTTAGGCTCTGCTTCTAACTTGGGCCCAAATTGTAAAATGGTCTTATCTATTGGCGATTTCGTTCCAATTCACATTCCAAGTAATATTCGGCATGCTAATTACATTGCCGGTTGCCAAATTGCATTATCTCTTATAGTTTCCGAGATATGGACTATCGATAATTTACACCTTAGGCTCTGCTTCTAACTTAGGCCCAAATTGTAAAATGGTCTTATCTATTGGCGATTTCGTTCCAATTCACATTCCAAGTAATATCCGGCATGCTAATTACATTGCCGGTTGCCAAATTGCATTATCTCTTATAGTTTCCGAGATATGGACTATCGATAATTTACACCTTAGGCTCTGCTTCTAACTTGGGCCCAAATTGTAAAATCGTCTTATCTATTGGCGATTTCGTTCCAATTCACATTCCAAGTAATATTCGGCATGCTAATTACATTGCCGGTTGCCAAATTGCATTATCTCTTATAGTTTCCGAGATATGGACTATCGGTAATTTACACCTTAGGCTCTGCTTCTAACTTGGGCCCAAATTGTAAAATGGTCTTATCTATAGGCGATTTCGTTCCAATTCACATTCCAAGTAATATCCGGCATGCTAATTACATTGCCGGTTGCCAAATTGAATTATCTCTTATAGTTTCCGAGATATGGACTATCGATAATTTACACCTTAGGCTCTGCTTCTAACTTGGGCCCAAATTGTAAAATGGTCTTACCTATTGGCGATTTCGTTCCAATTCACATTCCAAGTAATATTCGGCATGCTAATTACATTGCCGGTTGCCAAATTGCATTATCTCTTATAGTTTCCGAGATATGGACTATCGATAATTTACACTTTAGGCTCTGCTTCTAACTTGGGCCCAAATTGTAAAATGGTCTTATCTATTGGCGATTTCGTTCCAATTCACATTCCAAGTAATATTCGGCATGCTAATTACATTGCCGGTTGCCAAATTGCATTATCTCTTATAGTTTCCGAGATATGGACTATCGATAATTTACACCTTAGGCTCTGCTTCTTACTTGGGCCCAAATTGTAAAATGGTCTTACCTATTGGCGATTTCGTTCCAATTCACATTCCAAGTAATATTCGGCTTGCTAATTACATTGCCGGTTGCCAAATTGCATTATCTCTTATAGTTTCCGAGATATGGTCTATCGATAATTTACACCTTAGGCTCTGCTTCTAACTTGGGCCCAAATTGTAAAATCGTCTTATCTATTGGCGATTTCGTTCCAATTCACATTCCAAGTAATATTCGGCATGCTAATTACATTGCCGGTTGCCAAATTGCATTATCTCTTATAGTTTCCGAGATATGGACTATCGATAATTTACACCTTAGGCTCTGCTTCTAACTTGGGCCCAAATTGTAAAATGGTCTTCTCTATTGGCGATTTCGTTCCAATTCACATTCCAAGTAATATTCGGAATGCTAATTACATTGCCGGTTGCCAAATTGCATTATCTCTTATAGTTTCCGAGATATGGACTATCGATAATTTACACCTTAGGCTCTGCTTCTAACTTGGGCCCAAATTGTAAAATGGTCTTGTCTATTGGCGATTTCGTTCCAATTCACATTCCAAGTAATATTCGGCATGCTAATTACATTGCCGGTTGCCAAATTGCATTATCTCTTATAGTTTCCGAGATATGGACTATCGATAATTTACACCTTAGGCTCTGCTTCTAACTTGGGCCCAAATTGTAAAATGGTCTTCTCTATTGGCGATTTCGTTCCAATTCACATTCCAAGTAATATTCGGCATGCTAATTACATTGCCGTTTGCCAAATTGCATTATCTCTTATAGTTTCCGAGATATGGACTATCGATAATTTACACCTTAGGCTCTGCTTCTAACTTGGGCCCAAATTGTAAAATGGTCTTCTCTATTGGCGATTTCGTTCCAATTCACATTCCAAGTAATATTCGGCATGCTAATTACATTGCCGGTTGCCAAATTGCATTATCTCTTATAGTTTCCGAGATATGGACTATCGATAATTTACACCTTAGGCTCTGCTTCTAACTTGGGCCCAAATTGTAAAATCGTCTTATCTATTGGCGATTTCGTTCCAATTCACATTCCAAGTAATATTCGGCATGCTAATTACATTGCCGGTTGCCAAATTGCATTATCTCTTATAGTTTCCGAGATATGGACTATCGGTAATTTACACCTTAGGCTCTGCTTCTAACTTGGGCCCAAATTGTAAAATGGTCTTATCTATTGGCGATTTCGTTCCAATTCACATTCCAAGTAATATCCGGCATGCTAATTACATTGCCGGTTGCCAAATTGAATTATCTCTTATAGTTTCCGAGATATGGACTATCGATAATTTACACCTTAGGCTCTGCTTCTAACTTGGGCCCAAATTGTAAAATGGTCTTACCTATTGGCGATTTCGTTCCAATTCACATTCCAAGTAATATTCGGCTTGCTAATTACATTTCCGGTTGCCAAATTGCATTATCTCTTATAGTTTCCGAGATATGGACTATCGATAATTTATACCTTAGGCTCTGCTTCTAACTTGGGCCCAAATTGTAAAATGGTCTTATCTATTGGCGATTTCGTTCCAATTCACATTCCAAGTAATATTCGGCATGCTAATTACATTGCCGGTTGCCAAATTGCATTATCTCTTATAGTTTCCGAGATATGGACTATCGATAATTTACATTTTAGGCTCTGCTTCTAACTTGGGCCCAAATTGTAAAATCGTCTTATCTATTGGCGATTTGGTTCCAATTCACATTCCAAGTAATATTCGGCATGCTAATTACGTTGCCGGTTGCCAAATTGCATTATCTCTTATAGTTTCCGAGATATGGACTATCGATAATTTACACCTTAGGCTCTGCTTCTAACTTGGGCCCAAATTGTAAAATGGTCTTATCTATTGGCGATTTCGTTCCAATTCACATTCCAAGTAATATCCGGCATGCTAATTACATCGCCGGTTGTCAAATTGAATTATCTCTTATAGTTTCCGAGATATGGACTATCGATAATTTACACCTTAGGCTCTGCTTCTAACTTGGGCCCAAATTGTAAAATGGTCTTATCTATTGGCGATTTCGTTCCAATTCACATTCCAAGTAATATTCGGCATGCTAATTACATTGCCGGTTGCCAAATTGCATTATCTCTTATAGTTTCCGAGATATGGACTATCGATTATTTACACCTTAGGCTCTGCTTCTAACTTGGGCCCAAATTGTAAAATGGTCTTATCTATTGGCGATTTCGTTCCAATTCACATTCCAAGTAATATTGGGCATGCTAATTACATTGCCGGTTGCCAAATTGCATTATCTCTTATAGTTTCCGAGATATGGACTATCGATAATTTACACCTTAGGCTCTGCTTCTAACTTGGGCCCAAATTGTAAAATGGTCTTATCTATTGGCGATTTCGTTCCAATTCACATTCCAAGTAATATTCGGCATGCTAATTACATTGCCGGTTGCCAAATTGCATTATCTCTTATAGTTTCCGAGATATGGACTATCGATAATTTACACCTTAGGCTCTGCTTCTAACTTGGGCCCAAATTGTAAAATGGTCTTATCTATTGGCGATTTCGTTCCAATTCACATTCCGAGTAATATTCGGCATGCTAATTACATTGCCGGTTGCCAAATTGCATTATCTCTTATAGTTTCCGAGATATGGACTATCGATAATTTACACCTTAGGCTCTGCTTCTAACCTGGGCCCAAATTGTAAAATGGTCTTCTCTATTGGCGATTTCGTTCCAATTCACATTCCAAGTAATATTCGGCATGCTAATTACATTGCCGGTTGCCAAATTGCATTATCTCTTATAGTTTCCGAGATATGGACTATCGATAATTTACACCTTAGGCTCTGCTTCTAACTTGGGCCCAAATTGTAAAATGGTCTTATCTATTGGCGATTTCGTTCCAATTCACATTCCAAGTAATATTCGGCATGCTAATTACATTGCCGGTTGCCAAATTGCATTATCTCTTATAGTTTCCGAGATATGGACTATCGATAATTTACACCTTAGGCTCTGCTTCTAACTTGGGCCCAAATTGTAAAATGGTCTTCTCTATTGGCGATTTCGTTCCAATTCACATTCCAAGTAATATTCGGCATGCTAATTACATTGCCGTTTGCCAAATTGCATTATCTCTTATAGTTTCCGAGATATGGACTATCGATAATTTACACCTTAGGCTCTGCTTCTAACTTGGGCCCAAATTGTAAAATGGTCTTCTCTATTGGCGATTTCGTTCCAATTCACATTCCAAGTAATATTCGGCATGCTAATTACATTGCCGGTTGCCAAATTGCATTATCTCTTATAGTTTCCGAGATATGGACTATCGATAATTTACCCCTTAGGCTTTGCTTCTAACTTGGGCCCAAATTGTAAAATCGTCTTATCTATTGGCGATTTCGTTCCAATTCACATTCCAAGTAATATTCGGCATGCTAATTACATTGCCGGTTGCCAAATTGCATTATCTCTTATAGTTTCCGAGATATGGACTATCGGTAATTTACACCTTAGGCTCTGATTCTAACTTGGGCCCAAATTGTAAAATGGTCTTATCTATTGGCGATTTCGTTCCAATTCACATTCCAAGTAATATCCGGCATGTTAATTACATTGCCGGTTGCCAAATTGAATTATCTCTTATAGTTTCCGAGATATGGACTATCAATAATTTACACCTCAGGCTCTGCTTCTAACTTGGGCCCAAATTGTAAAATGGTCTTACCTATTGGCGATTTCGTTCCAATTAACATTCCAAGTAATATTCGGCTTGCTAATTACATTGCCGGTTGCCAAATTGCATTATCTCTTATAGTTTCCGAGATATGGACTATCGATAATTTACACCTTAGGCTCTGCTTCTAACTTGGGCCCAAATTGTAAAATGGTCTTATCTATTGGCGATTTCGTTCCAATTAACATTCCAAGTAATATTCGGCATGCTAATTACATTGCCAAATTGCATTATCTCTTATAGTTTCCGAGATATGGACTATCGATAATTTACATTTTAGGCTCTGCTTCTAACTTGGGCCCAAATTGTAAAATCGTCTTATCTATTGGCGATTTGGTTCCAATTCACATTCCAAGTAATATTCGGCATGCTAATTACGTTGCCGGTTGCCAAATTGCATTATCTCTTATAGTTTCCGAGATATGGACTATCGATAATTTACACCTTAGGCTCTGCTTCTAACTTGGGCCCAAATTGTAAAATGGTCTTATCTATTGGCGATTTCGTTCCAATTCACATTCCAAGTAATATTCGGCATGCTAATTACATTGCCGGTTGCCAAATTGCATTATCTCTTATAGTTTCCGAGATATGGACTATCGATAATTTACACCTTAGGCTCTGCTTCTAACTTGGGCCCAAATTGTAAAATGGTCTTATCTATTGGCGATTTCGTTCCAATTCACATTCCAAGTAATATTCGGCATGCTAATTACATTGCCGGTTGCCAAATTGCATTATCTCTTATAGTTTCCGAGATATGGACTATCGATAATTTACACCTTAGGCTCTGCTTCTAACTTGGGCCCAAATTGTAAAATGGTCTTATCTATTGGCGATTTCGTTCCAATTCACATTCCGAGTAATATTCGGCATGCTAATTACATTGCCGGTTGCCAAATTGCATTATCTCTTATAGTTTCCGAGATATGGACTATCGATAATTTACACCTTAGGCTCTGCTTCTAACTTGGGCCCAAATTGTAAAATGGTCTTCTCTATTGGCGATTTCGTTCCAATTCACATTCCAAGTAATATTCGGCATGCTAATTACATTGCCGGTTGCCAAATTGCATTACCTCTTATAGTTTCCGAGATATGGACTATCGATAATTTACACCTTAGGCTCTGCTTCTAACTTGGGCCCAGATTGTAAAATGGTCTTATCTATTGGCGATTTCGTTCCAATTCACATTCCAAGTAATATTCGGCATACTAATTACATTGCCGGTTGCCAAATTGCATTATCTCTTATAGTTTCCGAGATATGGACTATCGATAATTTACACCTTAGGCTCTGCTTCTAACTTGGGCCCAAATTGTAAAATGGTCTTACCTATTGGCGATTTCGTTCCAATTCACATTCCAAGTAATATTCGGCATGCTAATTACATTGCCGGTTGCCAAATTGCATTATCTCTTATAGTTTCCGAGATATGGACTATCGATAATTTACACCTTAGGCTCTACTTCTAACTTGGGCCCAAATTGTAAAATGGTCTTATCTATTGGCGATTTCGTTCCAATTCACATTCCAAGTAATATTCGGCATGCTAATTACATTGCCGGTTGCCAAATTGCATTATCTCTTATAGTTTCCGAGATATGGACTATCGATAATTTACATTTTAGGCTCTGCTTCTAACTTGGGCCCAAATTGTAAAATGGTCTTATCTATTGGCGATTTCGTTCCAATTCACATTCCAAGTAATATCCGGCATGCTAATTACATTGCCGGTTGCCAAATTGAATTATCTCTTATAGTTTCCGAGATATGGACTATCGATAATTTACACCTTAGGCTCTGCTTCTAACTTGGGCCCAAATTGTAAAATGGTCTTATCTATTGGCGATTTCGTTCCAATTCACATTCCAAGTAATATTCGGCATGCTAATTACATTGCCGGTTGCCAAATTGCATTATCTCTTATAGTTTCCGAGATATGGACTATCGATAATTTACACCTTAGGCTCTGCTTCTAACTTGGGCCCAAATTGTAAAATGGTCTTATCTATTGGCTATTTCGTTCCAATTCACATTCCGAGTAATATTCGGCATGCTAATTACATTGCCGGTTGCCAAATTGCATTATCTCTTATAGTTTCCGAGATATGGACTATCGATAATTTACACCTTAGGCTCTGCTTCTAACTTGGGCCCAAATTGTAAAATGGTCTTATCTATTGGCGATTTCGTTCCAATTCACATTCCAAGTAATATTCGGCATGCTAATTACATTGCCGGTTGCCAAATTGAATTATCTCTTATAGTTTCCGAGATATGGACTATCGATAATTTGCACCTTAGGCTCTGCTTCTAACTTGGGCCCAAATTGTAAAATGGTCTTACCTATTGGCGATTTCGTTCCAATTCACATTCCAAGTAATATTCGGCATGCTAATTACATTGCCGGTTGCCAAATTGCATTATCTCTTATAGTTTCCGAGATATGGACTATCGATAATTTACACCTTAGGCTCTGCTTCTAACTTGGGCCCAAATTGTAAAATGGTCTTATCTATTGGCGATTTCGTTCCAATTCACACTCCAAGTAATATTCGGCATGCTAATTACATTGCCGGTTGCGAAATTGCATTATCTCTTATAGTTTCCGAGATATGGACTATCAATAATTTACACCTTAGGCTCTGCTTCTAACTTGGGCCCAAATTGTAAAATGGTCTTATCTATTGGCGATTTCGTTCCAATTCACATTCCAAGTAATATTCGGCATGCTAATTACATTGCCGGTTGCCAAATTGCATTATCTCTTATAGTTTCCGAGATATGGACTATCGATAATTTACACCTTAGGCTCTGCTTCTAACTTGGGCCCAAATTGTAAAATGGTCTTATCTATTGGCGATTTCGTTCCAATTCACATTCCAAGTAATATTCGGCATGCTAATTACATTGCCGGTTGCCAAATTGCATTATCTCTTATAGTTTCCGAGATATGGACTATCGATAATTTACACCTTAGGCTCTGCTTCTAACTTAGGCCCAAATTGTAAAATGGTCTTATCTATTGGCGATTTCGTTCCAATTCACATTCCAAGTAATATCCGGCATGCTAATTACATTGCCGGTTGCCAAATTGCATTATCTCTTATAGTTTCCGAGATATGGACTATCGATAATTTACACCTTAGGCTCTGCTTCTAACTTGGGCCCAAATTGTAAAATCGTCTTATCTATTGGCGATTTCGTTCCAATTCACATTCCAAGTAATATTCGGCATGCTAATTACATTGCCGGTTGCCAAATTGCATTATCTCTTATAGTTTCCGAGATATGGACTATCGGTAATTTACACCTTAGGCTCTGCTTCTAACTTGGGCCCAAATTGTAAAATGGTCTTATCTATAGGCGATTTCGTTCCAATTCACATTCCAAGTAATATCCGGCATGCTAATTACATTGCCGGTTGCCAAATTGAATTATCTCTTATAGTTTCCGAGATATGGACTATCGATAATTTACACCTTAGGCTCTGCTTCTAACTTGGGCCCAAATTGTAAAATGGTCTTACCTATTGGCGATTTCGTTCCAATTCACATTCCAAGTAATATTCGGCATGCTAATTACATTGCCGGTTGCCAAATTGCATTATCTCTTATAGTTTCCGAGATATGGACTATCGATAATTTACACTTTAGGCTCTGCTTCTAACTTGGGCCCAAATTGTAAAATGGTCTTATCTATTGGCGATTTCGTTCCAATTCACATTCCAAGTAATATTCGGCATGCTAATTACATTGCCGGTTGCCAAATTGCATTATCTCTTATAGTTTCCGAGATATGGACTATCGATAATTTACACCTTAGGCTCTGCTTCTTACTTGGGCCCAAATTGTAAAATGGTCTTACCTATTGGCGATTTCGTTCCAATTCACATTCCAAGTAATATTCGGCTTGCTAATTACATTGCCGGTTGCCAAATTGCATTATCTCTTATAGTTTCCGAGATATGGTCTATCGATAATTTACACCTTAGGCTCTGCTTCTAACTTGGGCCCAAATTGTAAAATCGTCTTATCTATTGGCGATTTCGTTCCAATTCACATTCCAAGTAATATTCGGCATGCTAATTACATTGCCGGTTGCCAAATTGCATTATCTCTTATAGTTTCCGAGATATGGACTATCGATAATTTACACCTTAGGCTCTGCTTCTAACTTGGGCCCAAATTGTAAAATGGTCTTCTCTATTGGCGATTTCGTTCCAATTCACATTCCAAGTAATATTCGGAATGCTAATTACATTGCCGGTTGCCAAATTGCATTATCTCTTATAGTTTCCGAGATATGGACTATCGATAATTTACACCTTAGGCTCTGCTTCTAACTTGGGCCCAAATTGTAAAATGGTCTTGTCTATTGGCGATTTCGTTCCAATTCACATTCCAAGTAATATTCGGCATGCTAATTACATTGCCGGTTGCCAAATTGCATTATCTCTTATAGTTTCCGAGATATGGACTATCGATAATTTACACCTTAGGCTCTGCTTCTA
Source organism: Rhynchophorus ferrugineus (assembly GCF_030347505.1). Lineage (NCBI taxonomy): Eukaryota > Metazoa > Arthropoda > Insecta > Coleoptera > Curculionidae > Rhynchophorus > Rhynchophorus ferrugineus. Next base: position 902,443 of record NW_027472611.1, on the reverse strand, counting down.
ACTTGGGCCCAAATTGTAAAATGGTCTTCTCTATTGGCGATTTCGTTCCAATTCACATTCCAAGTAATATTCGGCATGCTAATTACATTGCCGTTTGCCAAATTGCATTATCTCTTATAGTTTCCGAGATATGGACTATCGATAATTTACACCTTAGGCTCTGCTTCTAACTTGGGCCCAAATTGTAAAATGGTCTTCTCTATTGGCGATTTCGTTCCAATTCACATTCCAAGTAATATTCGGCATGCTAATTACATTGCCGGTTGCCAAATTGCATTATCTCTTATAGTTTCCGAGATATGGACTATCGATAATTTACACCTTAGGCTCTGCTTCTAACTTGGGCCCAAATTGTAAAATCGTCTTATCTATTGGCGATTTCGTTCCAATTCACATTCCAAGTAATATTCGGCATGCTAATTACATTGCCGGTTGCCAAATTGCATTATCTCTTATAGTTTCCGAGATATGGACTATCGGTAATTTACACCTTAGGCTCTGCTTCTAACTTGGGCCCAAATTGTAAAATGGTCTTATCTATTGGCGATTTCGTTCCAATTCACATTCCAAGTAATATCCGGCATGCTAATTACATTGCCGGTTGCCAAATTGAATTATCTCTTATAGTTTCCGAGATATGGACTATCGATAATTTACACCTTAGGCTCTGCTTCTAACTTGGGCCCAAATTGTAAAATGGTCTTACCTATTGGCGATTTCGTTCCAATTCACATTCCAAGTAATATTCGGCTTGCTAATTACATTTCCGGTTGCCAAATTGCATTATCTCTTATAGTTTCCGAGATATGGACTATCGATAATTTATACCTTAGGCTCTGCTTCTAACTTGGGCCCAAATTGTAAAATGGTCTTATCTATTGGCGATTTCGTTCCAATTCACATTCCAAGTAATATTCGGCATGCTAATTACATTGCCGGTTGCCAAATTGCATTATCTCTTATAGTTTCCGAGATATGGACTATCGATAATTTACATTTTAGGCTCTGCTTCTAACTTGGGCCCAAATTGTAAAATCGTCTTATCTATTGGCGATTTGGTTCCAATTCACATTCCAAGTAATATTCGGCATGCTAATTACGTTGCCGGTTGCCAAATTGCATTATCTCTTATAGTTTCCGAGATATGGACTATCGATAATTTACACCTTAGGCTCTGCTTCTAACTTGGGCCCAAATTGTAAAATGGTCTTATCTATTGGCGATTTCGTTCCAATTCACATTCCAAGTAATATCCGGCATGCTAATTACATCGCCGGTTGTCAAATTGAATTATCTCTTATAGTTTCCGAGATATGGACTATCGATAATTTACACCTTAGGCTCTGCTTCTAACTTGGGCCCAAATTGTAAAATGGTCTTATCTATTGGCGATTTCGTTCCAATTCACATTCCAAGTAATATTCGGCATGCTAATTACATTGCCGGTTGCCAAATTGCATTATCTCTTATAGTTTCCGAGATATGGACTATCGATTATTTACACCTTAGGCTCTGCTTCTAACTTGGGCCCAAATTGTAAAATGGTCTTATCTATTGGCGATTTCGTTCCAATTCACATTCCAAGTAATATTGGGCATGCTAATTACATTGCCGGTTGCCAAATTGCATTATCTCTTATAGTTTCCGAGATATGGACTATCGATAATTTACACCTTAGGCTCTGCTTCTAACTTGGGCCCAAATTGTAAAATGGTCTTATCTATTGGCGATTTCGTTCCAATTCACATTCCAAGTAATATTCGGCATGCTAATTACATTGCCGGTTGCCAAATTGCATTATCTCTTATAGTTTCCGAGATATGGACTATCGATAATTTACACCTTAGGCTCTGCTTCTAACTTGGGCCCAAATTGTAAAATGGTCTTATCTATTGGCGATTTCGTTCCAATTCACATTCCGAGTAATATTCGGCATGCTAATTACATTGCCGGTTGCCAAATTGCATTATCTCTTATAGTTTCCGAGATATGGACTATCGATAATTTACACCTTAGGCTCTGCTTCTAACCTGGGCCCAAATTGTAAAATGGTCTTCTCTATTGGCGATTTCGTTCCAATTCACATTCCAAGTAATATTCGGCATGCTAATTACATTGCCGGTTGCCAAATTGCATTATCTCTTATAGTTTCCGAGATATGGACTATCGATAATTTACACCTTAGGCTCTGCTTCTAACTTGGGCCCAAATTGTAAAATGGTCTTATCTATTGGCGATTTCGTTCCAATTCACATTCCAAGTAATATTCGGCATGCTAATTACATTGCCGGTTGCCAAATTGCATTATCTCTTATAGTTTCCGAGATATGGACTATCGATAATTTACACCTTAGGCTCTGCTTCTAACTTGGGCCCAAATTGTAAAATGGTCTTCTCTATTGGCGATTTCGTTCCAATTCACATTCCAAGTAATATTCGGCATGCTAATTACATTGCCGTTTGCCAAATTGCATTATCTCTTATAGTTTCCGAGATATGGACTATCGATAATTTACACCTTAGGCTCTGCTTCTAACTTGGGCCCAAATTGTAAAATGGTCTTCTCTATTGGCGATTTCGTTCCAATTCACATTCCAAGTAATATTCGGCATGCTAATTACATTGCCGGTTGCCAAATTGCATTATCTCTTATAGTTTCCGAGATATGGACTATCGATAATTTACCCCTTAGGCTTTGCTTCTAACTTGGGCCCAAATTGTAAAATCGTCTTATCTATTGGCGATTTCGTTCCAATTCACATTCCAAGTAATATTCGGCATGCTAATTACATTGCCGGTTGCCAAATTGCATTATCTCTTATAGTTTCCGAGATATGGACTATCGGTAATTTACACCTTAGGCTCTGATTCTAACTTGGGCCCAAATTGTAAAATGGTCTTATCTATTGGCGATTTCGTTCCAATTCACATTCCAAGTAATATCCGGCATGTTAATTACATTGCCGGTTGCCAAATTGAATTATCTCTTATAGTTTCCGAGATATGGACTATCAATAATTTACACCTCAGGCTCTGCTTCTAACTTGGGCCCAAATTGTAAAATGGTCTTACCTATTGGCGATTTCGTTCCAATTAACATTCCAAGTAATATTCGGCTTGCTAATTACATTGCCGGTTGCCAAATTGCATTATCTCTTATAGTTTCCGAGATATGGACTATCGATAATTTACACCTTAGGCTCTGCTTCTAACTTGGGCCCAAATTGTAAAATGGTCTTATCTATTGGCGATTTCGTTCCAATTAACATTCCAAGTAATATTCGGCATGCTAATTACATTGCCAAATTGCATTATCTCTTATAGTTTCCGAGATATGGACTATCGATAATTTACATTTTAGGCTCTGCTTCTAACTTGGGCCCAAATTGTAAAATCGTCTTATCTATTGGCGATTTGGTTCCAATTCACATTCCAAGTAATATTCGGCATGCTAATTACGTTGCCGGTTGCCAAATTGCATTATCTCTTATAGTTTCCGAGATATGGACTATCGATAATTTACACCTTAGGCTCTGCTTCTAACTTGGGCCCAAATTGTAAAATGGTCTTATCTATTGGCGATTTCGTTCCAATTCACATTCCAAGTAATATTCGGCATGCTAATTACATTGCCGGTTGCCAAATTGCATTATCTCTTATAGTTTCCGAGATATGGACTATCGATAATTTACACCTTAGGCTCTGCTTCTAACTTGGGCCCAAATTGTAAAATGGTCTTATCTATTGGCGATTTCGTTCCAATTCACATTCCAAGTAATATTCGGCATGCTAATTACATTGCCGGTTGCCAAATTGCATTATCTCTTATAGTTTCCGAGATATGGACTATCGATAATTTACACCTTAGGCTCTGCTTCTAACTTGGGCCCAAATTGTAAAATGGTCTTATCTATTGGCGATTTCGTTCCAATTCACATTCCGAGTAATATTCGGCATGCTAATTACATTGCCGGTTGCCAAATTGCATTATCTCTTATAGTTTCCGAGATATGGACTATCGATAATTTACACCTTAGGCTCTGCTTCTAACTTGGGCCCAAATTGTAAAATGGTCTTCTCTATTGGCGATTTCGTTCCAATTCACATTCCAAGTAATATTCGGCATGCTAATTACATTGCCGGTTGCCAAATTGCATTACCTCTTATAGTTTCCGAGATATGGACTATCGATAATTTACACCTTAGGCTCTGCTTCTAACTTGGGCCCAAATTGTAAAATGGTCTTATCTATTGGCGATTTCGTTCCAATTCACATTCCAAGTAATATTCGGCATACTAATTACATTGCCGGTTGCCAAATTGCATTATCTCTTATAGTTTCCGAGATATGGACTATCGATAATTTACACCTTAGGCTCTGCTTCTAACTTGGGCCCAAATTGTAAAATGGTCTTACCTATTGGCGATTTCGTTCCAATTCACATTCCAAGTAATATTCGGCATGCTAATTACATTGCCGGTTGCCAAATTGCATTATCTCTTATAGTTTCCGAGATATGGACTATCGATAATTTACACCTTAGGCTCTACTTCTAACTTGGGCCCAAATTGTAAAATGGTCTTATCTATTGGCGATTTCGTTCCAATTCACATTCCAAGTAATATTCGGCATGCTAATTACATTGCCGGTTGCCAAATTGCATTATCTCTTATAGTTTCCGAGATATGGACTATCGATAATTTACATTTTAGGCTCTGCTTCTAACTTGGGCCCAAATTGTAAAATGGTCTTATCTATTGGCGATTTCGTTCCAATTCACATTCCAAGTAATATCCGGCATGCTAATTACATTGCCGGTTGCCAAATTGAATTATCTCTTATAGTTTCCGAGATATGGACTATCGATAATTTACACCTTAGGCTCTGCTTCTAACTTGGGCCCAAATTGTAAAATGGTCTTATCTATTGGCGATTTGGTTCCAATTCACATTCCAAGTAATATTCGGCATGCTAATTACGTTACCGGTTGCCAAATTGCATTATCTCTTATAGTTTCCGAGATATGGACTATCGATAATTTACACCTTAGGCTCTGCTTCTAACTTGGGCCCAAATTGTAAAATGGTCTTATCTATTGGCGATTTCGTTCCAATTCACATTCCAAGTAATATCCGGCATGCTAATTACATTGCCGGTTGCCAAATTGAATTATCTCTTATAGTTTCCGAGATATGGACTATCGATAATTTACACCTTAGGCTCTGCTTCTAACTTGGGCCCAAATTGTAAAATGGTCTTATCTATTGGCGATTTCGTTCCAATTCACATTCCAAGTAATATTCGGCATGCTAATTACATTGCCGGTTGCCAAATTGCATTATCTCTTATAGTTTCCGAGATATGGACTATCGATAATTTACACCTTAGGCTCTGCTTCTAATTTGGGCCCAAATTGTAAAATGGTCTTATCTATTGGCGATTTCGTCCCAATTTACATTCCAAGTGATATTCGGCATGCTAATTACATTGCCGGTTGCGAAATTGCATTATCTCTTATAGTTTCCGAGATATGGACTATCAATAATTTACACCTTAGGCTCTGCTTCTAACTTGGGCCCAAATTTTAAAATGGCCTTATCTATTGGCGATTTCGTTCCAATTCACATTCCAAGTAATATTCGGCATGCTAATTACATTGCCGGTTGCCAAATTGCATTATCTCTTATAGTTTCCGAGATATGGACTATCGATTATTTACACCTTAGGCTCTGCTTCTAACTTGGGCCCAAATTGTAAAATGGTCTTATCTATTGGCGATTTCGTTCCAATTCACAATCCAAGTAATATTGGGCATGCTAATTACATTGCCGGTTGCCAAATTGCATTATCTCTTATAGTTTCCGAGATATGGACTATCGATAATTTACACCTTAGGCTCTGCTTCTAACTTGGGCCCAAATTGTAAAATGGTCTTATCTATTGGCGATTTCGTTCCAATTCACATTCCAAGTAATATTCGGCATGCTAATTACATTGCCGGTTGCCAAATTGCATTATCTCTTATAGTTTCCGAGATATGGACTATCGATAATTTACACCTTAGGCTCTGCTTCTAACTTGGGCCCAAATTGTAAAATGGTCTTATCTATTGGCGATTTCGTTCCAATTCACATTCCGAGTAATATTCGGCATGCTAATTACATTGCCGGTTGCCAAATTGCATTATCTCTTATAGTTTCCGAGATATGGACTATCGATAATTTACACCTTAGGCTCTGCTTCTAACTTGGGCCCAAATTGTAAAATGGTCTTCTCTATTGGCGATTTCGTTCCAATTCACATTCCCAGTAATATTCGGCATGCTAATTACATTGCCGGTTGCCAAATTGCATTATCTCTTATAGTTTCCGAGATATGGACTATCGATAATTTACACCTTAGGCTCTGCTTCTAACTTGGGCCCAAATTGTAAAATGGTCTTATCTATTGGCGATTTCGTTCCAATTCACATTCCAAGTAATATTCGGCATGCTAATTACATTGCCGTTTGCCAAATTGCATTATATCTTATAGTTTCCGAGATATGGACTATCGATAATTTACACCTTAGGCTCTGCTTCTAACTTGGGCCAAAATTGTAAAATGGTCTTCTCTATTGGCGATTTCGTTCCAATTCACATTCCAAGTAATATTCGGCATGCTAATTACATTGCCGGTTGCCAAATTGCATTATCTCTTATAGTTTCCGAGATATGGATTATCGATAATTTACACCTTAGGCTTTGCTTCTAACTTGGGCCCAAATTGTAAAATCGTCTTATCTATTGGCGATTTCGTTCCAATTCACATTCCAAGTAATATTCGGCATGCTAATTACATTGCCGGTTGCCAAATTGCATTATCTCTTATAGTTTCCGAGATATGGACTATCGGTAATTTACACCTTAGGCTCTGATTCTAACTTGGGCCCAAATTGTAAAATGGTCTTATCTATTGGCGATTTCGTTCCAATTCACATTCCAAGTAATATCCGGCATGCTAATTACATTGCCGGTTGCCAAATTGAATTATCTCTTATAGTTTCCGAGATATGGACTATCAATAATTTACACCTCAGGCTCTGCTTCTAACTTGGGCCCAAATTGTAAAATGGTCTTACCTATTGGCGATTTCGTTCCAATTAACATTCCAAGTAATATTCGGCTTGCTAATTACATTGCCGGTTGCCAAATTGCATTATCTCTTATAGTTTCCGAGTTATGGACTATCGATAATTTACACCTTAGGCTCTGCTTCTAACTTGGGCCCAAATTGTAAAATGGTCTTATCTATTGGCGATTTCGTTCCAATTCACATTCCAAGTAATATTCGGCATGCTAATTACATTGCCGGTTGCCAAATTGCATTATCTCTTATAGTTTCCGAGATATGGACTATCGATAATTTACATTTTAGGCTCTGCTTCTAACTTGGGCCCAAATTGTAAAATCGTCTTATCTATTGGCGATTTGGTTCCAATTCACATTCCAAGTAATATTCGGCATGCTAATTACGTTGCCGGTTGCCAAATTGCATTATCTCTTATAGTTTCCGAGATATGGACTATCGATAATTTACACCTTAGGCTCTGCTTCTAACTTGGGCCCAAATTGTAAAATGGTCTTATCTATTGGCGATTTCGTTCCAATTCACATTCCAAGTAATATTCGGCATGCTAATTACATTGCCGGTTGCCAAATTGCATTATCTCTTATAGTTTCCGAGATATGGACTATCGATAATTTACACCTTAGGCTCTGCTTCTAACTTGGGCCCAAATTGTAAAATGGTCTTATCTATTGGCGATTTCGTTCCAATTCACATTCCAAGTAATATCCGGCATGCTAATTACATTGCCGGTTGCCAAATTGAATTATCACTTATAGTTTCCGAGATATGGACTATCGATAATTTACACCTTAGGCTCTGCTTCTAACTTGGGCCCAAATTGTAAAATGGTCTTACCTATTGGCGATTTCGTTCCAATTCACATTCCAAGTAATATTCGGCTTGCTAATTACATTGCCGGTTGCCAAATTGCATTATCTCTTATAGTTTCCGAGATATGGACTATCGATAATTTACACCTTAGGCTCTGCTTCTAACTTGGGCCCAAATTGTAAAATGGTCTTATCTATTGGCGATTTCGTTCCAATTCACATTCCAAGTAATATTCGGCATGCTAATTACATTGCCGGTTGCCAAATTGCATTATCTCTTATAGTTTCCGAGATATGGACTATCGATAATTTACATCTTAGGCTCTGCTTCTAACTTGGGCCCAAATTGTAAAATCGTCTTATCTATTGGCGATTTCGTTCCAATTCACATTCCAAGTAATATTCGGCATGCTAATTACATTGCCGGTTGCCAAATTGCATTATCTCTTATAGTTTCCGAGATATGGACTATCGATAATTTACACCTTAGGCTCTGCTTCTAAAAATGGTCTTATCTATTGGCGATTTCGTTCCAATTCACATTCCAAGTAATATTCGGCATGCTAATTACATTGCCGGTTGCCAAATTGCATTATCTCTTATAGTTTCCGAGATATGGACTATCGATAATTTACACCTTAGGCTCTGCTTCTAACTTGGGCCCAAATTGTAAAATGGTCTTATCTATTGGCGATTTCGTTCCAATTCACATTCCAAGTAATATTCGGCATGCTAATTACATTGCCGGTTGCCAAATTGCATTATCTCTTATAGTTTCCGAGATATGGACTATCGATAATTTACACCTTAGGCTCTGCTTCTAACTTGGGCCCAAATTGTAAAATGGTCTTATCTATTGGCGATTTCGTTCCAATTCACATTCCAAGTAATATTCGGCATGCTAATTACATTGCCGGTTGCCAAATTGAATTATCTCTTATAGTTTCCGAGATATGGACTATCGATAATTTACACCTTAGGCTCTGCTTCTAACTTGGGCCCAAATTGTAAAATGCTCTTACCTATTGGCGATTTCGTTCCAATTCACATTCCGAGTAATATTCGGCATGCTAATTACATTGCCGGTTGGCAAATTGCATTATCTCTTATAGTTTCCGAGATATGGACTATCGATAATTTACACCTTAGGCTCTGCTTCTAACTTGGGCCCAAATTGTAAAATGGTCTTATCTATTGGCGATTTCGTTCCAATTCACATTCCAAGTAATATTCGGCATGCTAATTACATTGCCGGTTGCCAAATTGCATTATCTCTTATAGTTTCCGAGATATGGACTATCGATAATTTACACCTTAGGCTCTGCTTCTAACTTGGGCCCAAATTGTAAAATGGCCTTATCTATTGGCGATTTCGTTCCAATTCACATTCCAAGTAATATTCGGCATGCTAATTACATTGCCGGTTGCCAAATTGCATTATCTCTTATAGTTTCCGAGATATGGACTATCGATAATTTACACCTTAGGCTCTGCTTCTAACTTGGGCCCAAATTGTAAAATGGTCTTATCTATTGGCGATTTCGTTCCAATTCACATTCCAAGTAATATTCGGCATGCTAATTACATTGCCGGTTGCCAAATTGCATTATCTCTTATAGTTTCCGAGATATGGACTATCGATAATTTACACCTTAGGCTCTGCTTCTAACTTGGGCCCAAATTGTAAAATGGTCTTATCTATTGGCGATTTCGTTCCAATTCACAGTCCAAGTAATATTCGGCATGCTAATTACATTGCCGGTTGCCAAATTGCATTATCTCTTATAGTTTCCGAGATATGGACTATCGATAATTTACACCTTAGGCTCTGCTTCTAACTTGGGCCCAAATTGTAAAATGGTCTTATCTATTGGCGATTTCGTTCCAATTCACATTCCAAGTAATATTCGGCATGCTAATTACATTGCCGGTTGCCAAATTGCATTATCTCTTATAGTTTCCGAGATATGGACTATCGATAATTTACACCTTAAGCTCTGCTTCTAACTTGGGCCCAAATTGTAAAATGGTCTTATCTATTGGCGATTTCGTTCCAATTCACATTCCAAGTAATATTCGGCATGCTAATTACATTGCCGGTTGCCAAATTGCATTATCTCTTATAGTTTCCGAGATATGGAGTATCGATAATTTACACCTTAGGCTCTGCTTCTAACTTGGGCCCAAATTGTAAAATGGCCTTATCTATTGGCGATTTCGTTCCAATTCACATTCCAAGTAATATTCGGCATGCTAATTACATTGCCGGTTGCCAAATTGCATTATCTCTTATAGTTTCCGAGATATGGACTATCGATAATTTACACCTTAGGCTCTGCTTCTAACTTGGGCCCAAATTGTAAAATGGTCTTATCTATTGGCGATTTCGTTCCAATTCACACTCCAAGTAATATTCGGCATGCTAATTACATTGCCGGTTGCGAAATTGCATTATCTCTTATAGTTTCCGAGATATGGACTATCAATAATTTACACCTTAGGCTCTGCTTCTAACTTGGGCCCAAATTGTAAAATGGTCTTATCTATTGGCGATTACGTTCCAATTCACATTCCAAGTAATATTCGGCATGCTAATTACATTGCCGGTTGCCAAATTGCATTATCTCTTATAGTTTCCGAGATATGGATTATCGATAATTTACACCTTAGGCTCTGCTTCTAACTTGGGCCCAAATTGTAAAATGGTCTTATCTATTGGCGATTTCGTTCCAATTCACATTCCAAGTAATATTCGGCATGCTAATTACATTGCCGGTTGCCAAATTGCATTATCTCTTATAGTTTCCGAGATATGGACTATCGATAATTTACACCTTAGGCTCTGCTTCTAACTTGGGCCCAAATTGTAAAATGGTCTTATCTATTGGCGATTTCGTTCCAATTCACATTCCAAGTAATATTCGGCATGCTAATTACATTGCCGGTTGCCAAATTGCATTATCTCTTATAGTTTCCGAGATATGGACTATCGATAATTTACACCTTAGGCTCTGCTTCTAACTTGGGCCCAAATTGTATAATGGTCTTCTCTATTGGCGATTTCGTTCCAATTCACATTCCAAGTAATATTCGGCATGCTAATTACATTGCCGGTTGCCAAATTGCATTACCTCTTATAGTTTCCGAGATATGGACTATCGATAATTTACACCTTAGGCTCTGCTTCTAACTTATGCCCAAATTGTAAAATGGTCTTATCTATTGGCCATTTCGTTCCAATTCACATTCCAAGTAATATTCGGCATGCTAATTACATTGCCGGTTGCCAAATTGCATTATCTCTTATAGTTTCCGAGATATGGACTATCGATAATTTACACCTTAGGCTCTACTTCTAACTTGGGCCCAAATTGTAAAATGGTCTTACCTATTGGCGATTTCGTTCCAATTCACATTCCAAGTAATATTCGGCATGCTAATTACATTGCCGGTTGCCAAATTGCATTATCTCTTATAGTTTCCGAGATATGGACTATCGATAATTTACACCTTAGGCTCTACTTCTAACTTGGGCCCAAATTGTAAAATGGTCTTATCTATTGGCGATTTCGTTCCAATTCACATTCCAATTAATATTCGGCATGCTAATTACATTGCCGGTTGCCAAATTGCATTATCTCTTATAGTCTCCGAGATATGGACTATCGATAATTTACACCTTAGGCTCTGCTTCTAACTTGGGCCCAAATTGTAAAATGGTCTTATCTATTGGCGATTTCGTTCCAATTCACATTCCAAGTAATATTCGGCATGCTAATTACATTGCCGGTTGCCAAATTGCATTATCTCTTATAGTTTCCGAGATATGGACTATCGATAATTTACACCTTAGGCTCTGCTTCTAACTTGGGCCCAAATTGTAAAATGGCCTTATCTATTGGCGATTTCGTTCCAATTCACATTCCAAGTAATATTCGGCATGCTAATTACATTGCCGTTTGCCAAATTGAATTATCTCTTATAGTTTCCGAGATATGGACTATCGATAATTTACACCTTAGGCTCTGCTTCTAACTTGGGCCCAAATTGTAAAATGGTCTTACCTATTGGCGATTTCGTTCCAATTCACATTCCAAGTAATATTCGGCATGCTAATTACATTGCCGGTTGCCAAATTGCATTATCTCTTATAGTTTCCGAGATATGGACTACCGATAATTTACACCTTAGGCTCTGCTTCTAACTTGGGCCCAAATTGTAAAATGGTCTTATCTATTGGCGATTTCGTTCCAATTCACATTCCAAGTAATATTCGGCATGCTAATTACATTGCCGGTTGCCAAATTGCATTATCTCTTATAGTTTCCGAGATATGGGCTATCGATAATTTACACCTTAGGCTCTGCTTCTAACTTGGGCCCAAATTGTAAAATCGTCTTATCTATTGGCGATTTCGTTCCAATTCACATTCTAAGTAATATTCGGCATGCTAATTACATTGCCGGTTGCCAAATTGCATTATCTCTTATAGTTTCCGAGATATGGACTATCGGTAATTTACACCTTAGGCTCTGCTTCTAACTTGGGCCCAAATTGTAAAATCGTCTTACCTATTGGCGATTTCGTTCCAATTCACATTCCAAGTAATATTCGGCATGCTAATTACATTGCCGGTTGCCAAATTGCATTATCTCTTATAGTTTCCGAGATATGGACTATCGATAATTTACACCTTAGGCTCTGCTTCTAACTTGGGCCCAAATTGTAAAATGGTCTTATCTATTGGCGATTTCGATCCAATTCACATTCCAAGTAATATTCGGCATGCTAATTACATTGCCGGTTGCCAAATTGCATTATCTCTTATAGTTTCCGAGATATGGACTATCGATAATTTACATCTTAGGCTCTGCTTCTAACTTGGGCCCAAATTGTAAAATCGTCTTATCTATTGGCGATTTCGTTCCAATTCACATTCCAAGTAATATTCGGCATGCTAATTACATTGCCGGTTGCCAAATTGCATTATTTCTTATAGTTTCCGAGATATGGACTATCGATAATTTACACCTTAGGCTCTGCTTCTAACTTGGGCCCAAATTGTAAAATGGTCTTATCTATTGGCGATTTCGTTCCAATTCACATTCCAAGTAATATCCGGCATGCTAATTACATTGCCGGTTGCCAAATTGAATTATCTCTTATAGTTTCCGAGATATGGACTATCGATAATTTACACCTTAGGCTCTGCTTCTAACTTGGGCCCAAATTGTAAAATGGTCTTATCTATTGGCGATTTCGTTCCAATTCACATTCCAAGTAATATTCGGCATGCTAATTACATTGCCGGTTGCCAAATTGCATTATCTCTTATAGTTTCCGAGATATGGACTATCGATAATTTACATCTTAGGCTCTGCTTCTAACTTGGGCCCAAATTGTAAAATGGTCTTATCTATTTGCGATTTCGTTCCAATTCACATTCCAAGTAATATTCGGCATGCTAATTACACTGCCGGTTGCCAAATTGCATTATCTCTTATAGTTTCCGAGATATGGACTATCGATAATTTACACCTTAGGCTCTGCTTCTAACTTGGGCCCAAATTGTAAAATGGTCTTATCTATTGGCGATTTCGTCCCAATTCACATTCCAAGTGATATTCGGCATGCTAATTACATTGCCGGTTGCGAAATTGCATTATCTCTTATAGTTTCCGAGATATGGACTATCAATAATTTACACCTTAGGCTCTGCTTCTAACTTGGGCCCAAATTGTAAAATGGTCTTATCTATTGGCGATTTCGTTCCAATTCACATTCCAAGTAATATTCGGCATGCTAATTACATTGCCGGTTACCAAATTGCATTATCTCTTATAGTTTCCGAGATATGGACTATCGATAATTTACACCTTAGGCTCCGCTTCTAACTTGGGCCCAAATTGTAAAATGGTCTTATCTATTGGCGATTTCGTTCCAATTCACATTCCAAGTAATATTCGGCATGCTAATTACATTGCCGGTTGCCAAATTGCATTATCTCTTATAGTTTCCGAGATATGGACTATCGATAATTTACACCTTAGGCTCTGCTTCTAACTTGGGCCCAAATTGTAAAATGGTCTTATCTATTGGCGATTTCGTTCCAATTCACATTCCAAGTAATATTCGGCATGCTAATTACATTGCCGGTTGCCAAATTGCATTATCTCTTATAGTTTCCGAGATATGGACTATCGATAATTTACACCTTAGGCTCTGCTTCTAACTTGGGCCCAAATTGTAAAATGGTCTCATCTATTGGCGATTTCGTTCCAATTCACAATCCAAGTAATATTCGGCATGCTAATTACATTGCCGGTTGCCAAATTGCATTATCTCTTATAGTTTCCGAGATATGGACTATCGATAATTTACACCTTAGGCTCTGCTTCTAACTTGGGCCCAAATTGTAAAATGGTCTTATCTATTGGCGATTTCGTTCCAATTCACACTCCAAGTAATATTCGGCATGCTAATTACATTGCCGGTTGCGAAATTGCATTATCTCTTATAGTTTCCGAGATATGGACTATCAATAATTTACACCTTAGGCTCTGCTTCTAACTTGGGCCCAAATTGTAAAATGGTCTTATCTATTGGCGATTTCGTTCCAATTCACATTCCAAGTAATATTCGGCATGCTAATTACATTGCCGGTTGCCAAATTGCATTATCTCTTATAGTTTCCGAGATATGGACTATCGATAATTTACACCTTAGGCTCTGCTTCTAACTTGGGCCCAAATTGTAAAATGGTCTTATCTATTAGCGATTTCGTTCCAATTCACATTCCAAGTAATATTCGGCATGCTAATTACATTGCCGGTTGCCAAATTGCATTATCTCTTATAGTTTCCGAGATATGGATTATCGATAATTTACACCTTAGGCTCTGCTTCTAACTTGGGCCCAAATTGTAAAATGGACTTATCTATTGGCGATTTCGTTCCAATTCACATTCCAAGTAATATTCGGCATGCTAATTACATTGCCGGTTGCCAAATTGCATTATCTCTTATAGTTTCCGAGATATGGACTATCGATAATTTACACCTTAGGCTCTGCTTCTAACTTGGGCCCAAATTGTAATATGGTCTTCTCTATTGGCGATTTCGTTCCAATTCACATTCCAAGTAATATTCGGCATGCTAATTACATTGCCGGTTGCCAAATTGCATTATCTCTTATAGTTTCCGAGATATGGACTATCGATATTTTACACCTTAGGCTCTGCTTCTAACTTGGGCCCAAATTGTAAAATGGTCTTCTCTATTGGCGATTTCGTTCCAATTCACATTCCAAGTAATATTCGGCATGCTAATTACATTGCCGGTTGCCAAATTGCATTATCTCTTATAGTTTCCGAGATATGGACTATCAATAATTTACACCTTAGGCTCTGCTTCTAACTTGGGCCCAAATTGTAAAATGGTCTTATCTATTGGCGATTTCGTTCCAATTCACATTCCAAGTAATATTCGGCATGCTAATTACATTGCCGGTTGCCAAATTGAATTATCTCTTATAGTTTCCGAGATATGGACTATCGATAATTTACACCTTAGGCTCTGCTTCTAACTTGGGCCCAAATTGTAAAATGGTCTTACCTATTGGCGATTTCGTTCCAATTCACATTCCAAGTAATATTCGGCATGCTAATTACATTGCCGGTTGCCAAATTGCATTATCTCTTATAGTTTCCGAGATATGGACTATCGATAATTTACACCTTAGGCTCTGCTTCTAACTTGGGCCCAAATTGTAAAATGGTCTTATCTATTGGCGATTTCGTTCCAATTCACATTCCAATTAATATTCGGCATGCTAATTACATTGATGGTTGCCAAATTGCATTATCTATTATAGTTTCCGAGATATGGACTATCGATAATTTACACCTTAGGCTCTGCTTCTAACTTGGGCCCAAATTGTAAAATGGTCTTATCTATTGGCGATTCCGTTCCAATTCACATTCCAAGTAATATTCGGCATGCTAATTACATTGCCGGTTGCCAAATTGCATTATCTCTTATAGTTTCCGAGATATGGACTATCGATAATTTACACCTTAGGCTCTGCTTCTAACTTGGGCCCAAATTGTAAAATGGTCTTATCTATTGGCGATTTCGTTCCAATTCACACTCCAAGTAATATTCGGCATGCTAATTACATTGCCGGTTGCCAAATTGCATTATCTCTTATAGTTTCCGAGATATGGACTATCGATAATTTACACCTTAGGCTCTGCTTCTAACTTGGGCCCAAATTGTAAAATGGTCTTATCTATTGGCGATTTCGTTCCAATTCACACTCCAAATAACATTCGGCATGCTAATTACATTGCCGGTTGCCAAATTGCATTATCTCTTATAGTTTCCGAGATATGGACTATCGATAATTTACACCTTAGGCTCTGCTTCTAACTTGGGCCCAAATTGTAAAATGGTCTTACCTATTGGCGATTTCGTTCCAATTCACATTCCAAGTAATATTCGGCATGCTAATTACATTGCCGGTTGCCAAATTGCATTATCTCTTATAGTTTCCGAGATATGGACTATCGATAATTTACACCTTAGGCTCTGCTTCTAACTTGGGCCCAAATTGTAAAATGGTCTTATCTATTGGCGATTTCGTTCCAATTCACATTCCAAGTAATATTCGGCATGCTAATTACATTGCCGGTTGCTAAATTGAATTATCTCTTATAGTTTCCGAGATATGGACTATCGATAATTTACACCTTAGGCTCTGCTTCTAACTTGGGCCCAAATTGTAAAATGGTCTTATCTATTGGCGATTTCGTCCCAATTCACATTCCAAGTGATATTCGGCATGCTAATTACATTGCCGGTTGCGAAATTGCATTATCTCTTATAGTTTCCGAGATATGGACTATCAATAATTTACACCTTAGGCTCTGCTTCTAACTTGGGCCCAAATTGTAAAATGGTCTTATCTATTGGCGATTTCGTTCCAATTCACATTCCAAGTAATATTCGGCATGCTAATTACATTGCCGGTTGCCAAATTGCATTATCTCTTATAGTTTCCGAGATATGGACTATCGATAATTTACACCTTAGGCTCTGCTTCTAACTTGGGCCCAAATTGTAAAATGGTCTTATCTATTGGCGATTTCGTTCCAATTCACATTCCAAGTAATATTCGGCATGCTAATTACATTGCCGGTTGCCAAATTGCATTATCTCTTATAGTTTCCGAGATATGGACTATCGATAATTTACACCTTAGGCTCTGCTTCTAACTTGGGCCCAAATTGTAAAATGGTCTTATCTATTGACGATTTCGTTCCAATTCACATTCCAAGTAATATTCGGCATGCTAATTACATTGCCGGTTGCCATATTGCATTATCTCTTATAGTTTCCGAGATATGGACTATCGATAATTTACACCTTAGGCTCTGCTTCTAACTTGGGCCCAAATTGTAAAATGGTCTTATCTATTGGCGATTTCGTTCCAATTCACATTCCAAGTAATATTCGGCATGCTATTTACATTGCCGGTTGTCAAATTGCATTATCTCTTATAGTTTCCGAGATATGGACTATCGATAATTTACACCTTAGGCTCTGCTTCTAACTTGGGCCCAAATTGTAAAATGGTCTTATCTATTGGCGATTTCGTTCCAATTCACATTCCAAGTAATATTCGGCATGCTAATTACATTGCCGGTTGCCAAATTGCATTATCTCTTATAGTTTCCGAGATATGGACTATCGATTATTTACACCTTAGGCTCTGCTTCTAACTTGGGCCCAAATTGTAAAATGGCCTTATCTATTGGCGATTTCGTCCCAATTCACATTCCAAGTAATATTCGGCATGCTAATTACATTGCCGGTTGCGAAATTGCATTATCTCTTATAGTTTCAGAGATATGGACTATCGATAATTTACACCTTAGGCTCTGCTTCTAACTTGGGCCCAAATTGTAAAATGGTCTTACCTATTGGCGATTTCGTTCCAATTCACATTCCAAGTAATATTCGGCATGCTAATTACATTGCCGGTTGCCAAATTGCATTATCTCTTATAGTTTCCGAGATATGGACTATCGGTAATTTACACCTTAGGCACTGCTTCTAACTTGGGCCCAAATTGTAAAATGGTCTTATCTATTGGCGATTTCGTTCCAATTCACATTCCAAGTAATATTCGGCATGCTAATTACATTGCCGGTTGCCAAATTGCATTATCTCTTATAGTTTCCGAGATATGGACTATCGATAATATACATCTTAGGCTCTGCTTCTAACTTGGGCCCAAATTGTAAAATCGTCTTATCTATTGGCGATTTCGTTCCAATTCACATTCCAAGTAATATTCGGCATGCTAATTACATTGCCGGTTGCCAAATTGCATTATCTCTTATAGTTTCCGAGATATGGACTATCGATAATTTACACCTTAGGCTCTGCTTCTAACTTGGGCCCAAATTGTAAAATGGTCTTATCTATTGGCGATTTCGTCCCAATTCACATTCCAAGTGATATTCGGCATGCTAATTACATTGCCGGTGGCGAAATTGCATTATCTCTTATAGTTTCCGAGATATGGACTATCGATAATTTACACCTTAGGCTCTGCTTCTAACTTGGGCCCAAATTGTAAAATGGTCTTATCTATTGGCGATTTCGTTCCAATTCACATTCCAAGTAATATTCGGCATGCTAATTACATTGCCGGTTGCCAAATTGCATTATCTCTTATAGTTTCCGAGATATGGACTATCGATAATTTACACCTTAGGCTCTGCTTCTAACTTGGGCCCAAATTGTAAAATGGTCTTATCTATTGGCGATTTCGTTCCAATTCACATTCCAAGTAATATTCGGCATGCTAATTACTATGCCGGTTGCCAAATTGCATTATCTCTTATAGTTTCCGAGATATGGACTATCGATAATTTACACCTTAGGCTCTGCTTCTAACTTGGGCCCAAATTGTAAAATGGTCTTATCTATTGGCGATTTCGTTCCAATTCACATTCCAAGTAATATTCGGCATGCTAATTACATTGCCGGTTGCCAAATTGCATTATCTCTTATAGTTTCCGAGATATGGACTATCGATAATTTACACTTTAGGCTCTGCTTCTAACTTGGGCCCAAATTGTAAAATGGTCTTATCTATTGGCGATTTCGTTCCAATTCACATTCCAAGTAATATTCGGCATGCTAATTACATTGCCGGTTGCCAAATTGCATTATCTCTTATAGTTTCCGAGATATGGACTATCGATAATTTACACCTTAGGCTCTGCTTCTAACTTGGGCCCAAATTGTAAAATGGTCTTATCTATTGGCGATTTCGTTCCAATTCACACTCCAAGTAATATTCGGCATGCTAATTACATTGCCGGTTGCGAAATTGCATTATCTCTTATAGTTTCCGAGATATGGACTATCAATAATTTACACCTTAGGCTCTGCTTCTAACTTGGGCCCAAATTGTAAAATGGTCTTATCTATTGGCGATTTCGTTCCAATTCACATTCCAAGTAATATTCGGCATGCTAATTACATTGCCGGTTGCCAAATTGCATTATCTCTTATAGTTTCCGAGATATGGACTATCGATAATTTACACCTTAGGCTCTGCTTCTAACTTGGGCCCAAATTGTAAAATGGTCTTATCTATTGGCGATTTCGTTCCAATTCACATTCCAAGTAATATTCGGCATGCTAATTACATTGCCGGTTGCCAAATTGCATTATCTCTTATAGTTTCCGAGATATGGACTATCGACAATTTACACCTTAGGCTCTGCTTCTAACTTGGGCCCAAATTGTAAAATAGTCTTATCTATTGGCGATTTCGTTCCAATTCACATTCCAAGTAATATTCGGCATGCTAATTACATTGCGGGTTGCCAAATTGCATTATCTCTTATAGTTCCCGAGATATGGACTATCGATAATTTACACCTTAGGCTCTGCTTCTAACTTGGGCCCAAATTGTAAAATGGTCTTCTCTATTGGCGATTTCGTTCCAATTCACATTCCAAGTAATATTCGGCATGCTAATTACATTGCCGGTTGCCAAATTGCATTACCTCTTATAGTTTCCGAGATATGGACTATCGATAATTTACACCTTAGGCTCTGCTTCTAACTTGGGCCCAAATTGTAAAATGGTCTTATCTATTGGCGATTTCGTTCCAATTCACATTCCAAGTAATATTCGGCATGCTAATTACATTGCCGGTTGCCAAATTGCATTATCTCTTATAGTTTCCGAGATATGGACTATCGATAATTTACACCTTAGGCTCTGCTTCTAACTTGGGCCCAAATTGTAAAATGGTCTTCTCTATTGGCGATTTCGTTCCAATTCACATTCCAAGTAATATTCGGCATGCTAATTACATTGCCGGTTGCCAAATTGCATTATCTCTTATAGTTTCCGAGATATGGACTATCAATAATTTACACCTTAGGCTCTGCTTCTAACTTGGGCCCAAATTGTAAAATGGTCTTATCTATTGACGATTTCGTTCCAATTCACATTCCAAGTAATATTCGGCATGCTAATTACATTGCCGGTTGCCAAATTGAATTATCTCTTATAGTTTCCGAGATATGGACTATCGATAATTTACACCTTAGGCTCTGCTTCTAACTTGGGCCCAAATTGTAAAATGGTCTTACCTATTGGCGATTTCGTTCCAATTCACATTCCAAGTAATATTCGGCATGCTAATTACATTGCCGGTTGCCAAATTGCATTATCTCCTATAGTTTCCGAGATATAGACTATCGATAATTTACACCTTAGGCTCTGCTTCTAACTTGGGCCCAAATTGTAAAATGGTCTTATCTATTGGCGATTTCGTTCCAATTCACATTCCAATTAATATTCGGCATGCTAATTACATTGCCGGTTGCCAAATTGCATTATCTCTTATAGTTTCAGAGATATGGACTATCGATTATTTACACCTTAGGCTCTGCTTCTAACTTGGGCCCAAATTGTAAAATGGCCTTATCTATTGGCGATTTCGTCCCAATTCACATTCCAAGTAATATTCGGCATGCTAATTACATTGCCGGTTGCGAAATTGCATTATCTCTTATAGTTTCAGAGATATGGACTATCGATAATTTACACCTTAGGCTCTGCTTCTAACTTGGGCCCAAATTGTAAAATGGTCTTACCTATTGGCGATTTCGTTCCAATTCACATTCCAAGTAATATTCGGCATGCTAATTACATTGCCGGTTGCCAAATTGCATTATCTCTTATAGTTTCCGAGATATGGACTATCGATAATTTACACCTTAGGCACTGCTTCTAACTTGGGCCCAAATTGTAAAATGGTCTTATCTATTGGCGATTTCGTTCCAATTCACATTCCAAGTAATATTCGGCATGCTAATTACATTGCCGGTTGCCAAATTGCATTATCTCTTATAGTTTCCGAGATATGGACTATCGATAATTTACATCTTAGGCTCTGCTTCTAACTTGGGCCCAAATTGTAAAATCGTCTTATCTATTGGCGATTTCGTTCCAATTCACATTCCAAGTAATATTCGGCATGCTAATTACATTGCCGGTTGCCAAATTGCATTATCTCTTATAGTTTCCGAGATATGGACTATCGATAATTTACACCTTAGGCTCTGCTTCTAACTTGGGCCCAAATTGTAAAATGGTCTTATCTATTGGCGATTTCGTCCCAATTCACATTCCAAGTGATATTCGGCATGCTAATTACATTGCCGGTGGCGAAATTGCATTATCTCTTATAGTTTCCGAGATATGGACTATCGATAATTTACACCTTAGGCTCTGCTTCTAACTTGGGCCCAAATTGTAAAATGGTCTTATCTATTGGCGATTTCGTTCCAATTCACATTCCAAGTAATATTCGGCATGCTAATTACATTGCCGGTTGCCAAATTGCATTATCTCTTATAGTTTCCGAGATATGGACTATCGATAATTTACACCTTAGGCTCTGCTTCTAACTTGGGCCCAAATTGTAAAATGGTCTTCTCTATTGGCGATTTCGTTCCAATTCACATTCCAAGTAATATTCGGCATGCTAATTACATTGCCGGTTGCCAAATTGCATTATCTCTTATAGTTTCCGAGATATGGACTATCAATAATTTACACCTTAGGCTCTGCTTCTAACTTGGGCCCAAATTGTAAAATGGTCTTATCTATTGACGATTTCGTTCCAATTCACATTCCAAGTAATATTCGGCATGCTAATTACATTGCCGGTTGCCAAATTGAATTATCTCTTATAGTTTCCGAGATATGGACTATCGATAATTTACACCTTAGGCTCTGCTTCTAACTTGGGCCCAAATTGTAAAATGGTCTTACCTATTGGCGATTTCGTTCCAATTCACATTCCAAGTAATATTCGGCATGCTAATTACATTGCCGGTTGCCAAATTGCATTATCTCCTATAGTTTCCGAGATATAGACTATCGATAATTTACACCTTAGGCTCTGCTTCTAACTTGGGCCCAAATTGTAAAATGGTCTTATCTATTGGCGATTTCGTTCCAATTCACATTCCAATTAATATTCGGCATGCTAATTACATTGCCGGTTGCCAAATTGCATTATCTCTTATAGTTTCAGAGATATGGACTATCGATTATTTACACCTTAGGCTCTGCTTCTAACTTGGGCCCAAATTGTAAAATGGCCTTATCTATTGGCGATTTCGTCCCAATTCACATTCCAAGTAATATTCGGCATGCTAATTACATTGCCGGTTGCGAAATTGCATTATCTCTTATAGTTTCAGAGATATGGACTATCGATAATTTACACCTTAGGCTCTGCTTCTAACTTGGGCCCAAATTGTAAAATGGTCTTACCTATTGGCGATTTCGTTCCAATTCACATTCCAAGTAATATTCGGCATGCTAATTACATTGCCGGTTGCCAAATTGCATTATCTCTTATAGTTTCCGAGATATGGACTATCGATAATTTACACCTTAGGCACTGCTTCTAACTTGGGCCCAAATTGTAAAATGGTCTTATCTATTGGCGATTTCGTTCCAATTCACATTCCAAGTAATATTCGGCATGCTAATTACATTGCCGGTTGCCAAATTGCATTATCTCTTATAGTTTCCGAGATATGGACTATCGATAATTTACATCTTAGGCTCTGCTTCTAACTTGGGCCCAAATTGTAAAATCGTCTTATCTATTGGCGATTTCGTTCCAATTCACATTCCAAGTAATATTCGGCATGCTAATTACATTGCCGGTTGCCAAATTGCATTATCTCTTATAGTTTCCGAGATATGGACTATCGATAATTTACACCTTAGGCTCTGCTTCTAACTTGGGCCCAAATTGTAAAATGGTCTTACCTATTGGCGATTTCGTTCCAATTCACATTCCAAGTAATATTCGGCATGCTAATTACATTGCCGGTTGCCAAATTGCATTATCTCTTATAGTTTCCGAGATATGGACTATCGATAATTTACACCTTAGGCTCTGCTTCTAACTTGGGCCCAAATTGTAAAATGGTCTTATCTATTGGCGATTTCGTTCCAATTCACATTCCAAGTAATATTCGGCATGCTAATTACATTGCCGGTTGCTAAATTGAATTATCTCTTATAGTTTCCGAGATATGGACTATCGATAATTTACACCTTAGGCTCTGCTTCTAACTTGGGCCCAAATTGTAAAATGGTCTTATCTATTGGCGATTTCGTCCCAATTCACATTCCAAGTGATATTCGGCATGCTAATTACATTGCCGGTTGCGAAATTGCATTATCTCTTATAGTTTCCGAGATATGGACTATCAATAATTTACACCTTAGGCTCTGCTTCTAACTTGGGCCCAAATTGTAAAATGGTCTTATCTATTGGCGATTTCGTTCCAATTCACATTCCAAGTAATATTCGGCATGCTAATTACATTGCCGGTTGCCAAATTGCATTATCTCTTATAGTTTCCGAGATATGGACTATCGATAATTTACACCTTAGGCTCTGCTTCTAACTTGGGCCCAAATTGTAAAATGGTCTTATCTATTGGCGATTTCGTTCCAATTCACATTCCAAGTAATATTCGGCATGCTAATTACATTGCCGGTTGCCAAATTGCATTATCTCTTATAGTTTCCGAGATATGGACTATCGATAATTTACACCTTAGGCTCTGCTTCTAACTTGGGCCCAAATTGTAAAATGGTCTTATCTATTGACGATTTCGTTCCAATTCACATTCCAAGTAATATTCGGCATGCTAATTACATTGCCGGTTGCCATATTGCATTATCTCTTATAGTTTCCGAGATATGGACTATCGATAATTTACACCTTAGGCTCTGCTTCTAACTTGGGCCCAAATTGTAAAATGGTCTTATCTATTGGCGATTTCGTTCCAATTCACATTCCAAGTAATATTCGGCATGCTATTTACATTGCCGGTTGTCAAATTGCATTATCTCTTATAGTTTCCGAGATATGGACTATCGATAATTTACACCTTAGGCTCTGCTTCTAACTTGGGCCCAAATTGTAAAATGGTCTTATCTATTGGCGATTTCGTTCCAATTCACATTCCAAGTAATATTCGGCATGCTAATTACATTGCCGGTTGCCAAATTGCATTATCTCTTATAGTTTCCGAGATATGGACTATCGATTATTTACACCTTAGGCTCTGCTTCTAACTTGGGCCCAAATTGTAAAATGGCCTTATCTATTGGCGATTTCGTCCCAATTCACATTCCAAGTAATATTCGGCATGCTAATTACATTGCCGGTTGCGAAATTGCATTATCTCTTATAGTTTCAGAGATATGGACTATCGATAATTTACACCTTAGGCTCTGCTTCTAACTTGGGCCCAAATTGTAAAATGGTCTTACCTATTGGCGATTTCGTTCCAATTCACATTCCAAGTAATATTCGGCATGCTAATTACATTGCCGGTTGCCAAATTGCATTATCTCTTATAGTTTCCGAGATATGGACTATCGGTAATTTACACCTTAGGCACTGCTTCTAACTTGGGCCCAAATTGTAAAATGGTCTTATCTATTGGCGATTTCGTTCCAATTCACATTCCAAGTAATATTCGGCATGCTAATTACATTGCCGGTTGCCAAATTGCATTATCTCTTATAGTTTCCGAGATATGGACTATCGATAATATACATCTTAGGCTCTGCTTCTAACTTGGGCCCAAATTGTAAAATCGTCTTATCTATTGGCGATTTCGTTCCAATTCACATTCCAAGTAATATTCGGCATGCTAATTACATTGCCGGTTGCCAAATTGCATTATCTCTTATAGTTTCCGAGATATGGACTATCGATAATTTACACCTTAGGCTCTGCTTCTAACTTGGGCCCAAATTGTAAAATGGTCTTATCTATTGGCGATTTCGTCCCAATTCACATTCCAAGTGATATTCGGCATGCTAATTACATTGCCGGTGGCGAAATTGCATTATCTCTTATAGTTTCCGAGATATGGACTATCGATAATTTACACCTTAGGCTCTGCTTCTAACTTGGGCCCAAATTGTAAAATGGTCTTATCTATTGGCGATTTCGTTCCAATTCACATTCCAAGTAATATTCGGCATGCTAATTACATTGCCGGTTGCCAAATTGCATTATCTCTTATAGTTTCCGAGATATGGACTATCGATAATTTACACCTTAGGCTCTGCTTCTAACTTGGGCCCAAATTGTAAAATGGTCTTATCTATTGGCGATTTCGTTCCAATTCACATTCCAAGTAATATTCGGCATGCTAATTACTATGCCGGTTGCCAAATTGCATTATCTCTTATAGTTTCCGAGATATGGACTATCGATAATTTACACCTTAGGCTCTGCTTCTAACTTGGGCCCAAATTGTAAAATGGTCTTATCTATTGGCGATTTCGTTCCAATTCACATTCCAAGTAATATTCGGCATGCTAATTACATTGCCGGTTGCCAAATTGCATTATCTCTTATAGTTTCCGAGATATGGACTATCGATAATTTACACTTTAGGCTCTGCTTCTAACTTGGGCCCAAATTGTAAAATGGTCTTATCTATTGGCGATTTCGTTCCAATTCACATTCCAAGTAATATTCGGCATGCTAATTACATTGCCGGTTGCCAAATTGCATTATCTCTTATAGTTTCCGAGATATGGACTATCGATAATTTACACCTTAGGCTCTGCTTCTAACTTGGGCCCAAATTGTAAAATGGTCTTATCTATTGGCGATTTCGTTCCAATTCACACTCCAAGTAATATTCGGCATGCTAATTACATTGCCGGTTGCGAAATTGCATTATCTCTTATAGTTTCCGAGATATGGACTATCAATAATTTACACCTTAGGCTCTGCTTCTAACTTGGGCCCAAATTGTAAAATGGTCTTATCTATTGGCGATTTCGTTCCAATTCACATTCCAAGTAATATTCGGCATGCTAATTACATTGCCGGTTGCCAAATTGCATTATCTCTTATAGTTTCCGAGATATGGACTATCGATAATTTACACCTTAGGCTCTGCTTCTAACTTGGGCCCAAATTGTAAAATGGTCTTATCTATTGGCGATTTCGTTCCAATTCACATTCCAAGTAATATTCGGCATGCTAATTACATTGCCGGTTGCCAAATTGCATTATCTCTTATAGTTTCCGAGATATGGACTATCGACAATTTACACCTTAGGCTCTGCTTCTAACTTGGGCCCAAATTGTAAAATAGTCTTATCTATTGGCGATTTCGTTCCAATTCACATTCCAAGTAATATTCGGCATGCTAATTACATTGCGGGTTGCCAAATTGCATTATCTCTTATAGTTCCCGAGATATGGACTATCGATAATTTACACCTTAGGCTCTGCTTCTAACTTGGGCCCAAATTGTAAAATGGTCTTCTCTATTGGCGATTTCGTTCCAATTCACATTCCAAGTAATATTCGGCATGCTAATTACATTGCCGGTTGCCAAATTGCATTACCTCTTATAGTTTCCGAGATATGGACTATCGATAATTTACACCTTAGGCTCTGCTTCTAACTTGGGCCCAAATTGTAAAATGGTCTTATCTATTGGCGATTTCGTTCCAATTCACATTCCAAGTAATATTCGGCATGCTAATTACATTGCCGGTTGCCAAATTGCATTATCTCTTATAGTTTCCGAGATATGGACTATCGATAATTTACACCTTAGGCTCTGCTTCTAACTTGGGCCCAAATTGTAAAATGGTCTTCTCTATTGGCGATTTCGTTCCAATTCACATTCCAAGTAATATTCGGCATGCTAATTACATTGCCGGTTGCCAAATTGCATTATCTCTTATAGTTTCCGAGATATGGACTATCAATAATTTACACCTTAGGCTCTGCTTCTAACTTGGGCCCAAATTGTAAAATGGTCTTATCTATTGACGATTTCGTTCCAATTCACATTCCAAGTAATATTCGGCATGCTAATTACATTGCCGGTTGCCAAATTGAATTATCTCTTATAGTTTCCGAGATATGGACTATCGATAATTTACACCTTAGGCTCTGCTTCTAACTTGGGCCCAAATTGTAAAATGGTCTTACCTATTGGCGATTTCGTTCCAATTCACATTCCAAGTAATATTCGGCATGCTAATTACATTGCCGGTTGCCAAATTGCATTATCTCCTATAGTTTCCGAGATATAGACTATCGATAATTTACACCTTAGGCTCTGCTTCTAACTTGGGCCCAAATTGTAAAATGGTCTTATCTATTGGCGATTTCGTTCCAATTCACATTCCAATTAATATTCGGCATGCTAATTACATTGCCGGTTGCCAAATTGCATTATCTCTTATAGTTTCAGAGATATGGACTATCGATTATTTACACCTTAGGCTCTGCTTCTAACTTGGGCCCAAATTGTAAAATGGCCTTATCTATTGGCGATTTCGTCCCAATTCACATTCCAAGTAATATTCGGCATGCTAATTACATTGCCGGTTGCGAAATTGCATTATCTCTTATAGTTTCAGAGATATGGACTATCGATAATTTACACCTTAGGCTCTGCTTCTAACTTGGGCCCAAATTGTAAAATGGTCTTACCTATTGGCGATTTCGTTCCAATTCACATTCCAAGTAATATTCGGCATGCTAATTACATTGCCGGTTGCCAAATTGCATTATCTCTTATAGTTTCCGAGATATGGACTATCGATAATTTACACCTTAGGCACTGCTTCTAACTTGGGCCCAAATTGTAAAATGGTCTTATCTATTGGCGATTTCGTTCCAATTCACATTCCAAGTAATATTCGGCATGCTAATTACATTGCCGGTTGCCAAATTGCATTATCTCTTATAGTTTCCGAGATATGGACTATCGATAATTTACATCTTAGGCTCTGCTTCTAACTTGGGCCCAAATTGTAAAATCGTCTTATCTATTGGCGATTTCGTTCCAATTCACATTCCAAGTAATATTCGGCATGCTAATTACATTGCCGGTTGCCAAATTGCATTATCTCTTATAGTTTCCGAGATATGGACTATCGATAATTTACACCTTAGGCTCTGCTTCTAACTTGGGCCCAAATTGTAAAATGGTCTTATCTATTGGCGATTTCGTCCCAATTCACATTCCAAGTGATATTCGGCATGCTAATTACATTGCCGGTGGCGAAATTGCATTATCTCTTATAGTTTCCGAGATATGGACTATCGATAATTTACACCTTAGGCTCTGCTTCTAACTTGGGCCCAAATTGTAAAATGGTCTTATCTATTGGCGATTTCGTTCCAATTCACATTCCAAGTAATATTCGGCATGCTAATTACATTGCCGGTTGCCAAATTGCATTATCTCTTATAGTTTCCGAGATATGGACTATCGATAATTTACACCTTAGGCTCTGCTTCTAACTTGGGCCCAAATTGTAAAATGGTCTTCTCTATTGGCGATTTCGTTCCAATTCACATTCCAAGTAATATTCGGCATGCTAATTACATTGCCGGTTGCCAAATTGCATTATCTCTTATAGTTTCCGAGATATGGACTATCAATAATTTACACCTTAGGCTCTGCTTCTAACTTGGGCCCAAATTGTAAAATGGTCTTATCTATTGACGATTTCGTTCCAATTCACATTCCAAGTAATATTCGGCATGCTAATTACATTGCCGGTTGCCAAATTGAATTATCTCTTATAGTTTCCGAGATATGGACTATCGATAATTTACACCTTAGGCTCTGCTTCTAACTTGGGCCCAAATTGTAAAATGGTCTTACCTATTGGCGATTTCGTTCCAATTCACATTCCAAGTAATATTCGGCATGCTAATTACATTGCCGGTTGCCAAATTGCATTATCTCCTATAGTTTCCGAGATATAGACTATCGATAATTTACACCTTAGGCTCTGCTTCTAACTTGGGCCCAAATTGTAAAATGGTCTTATCTATTGGCGATTTCGTTCCAATTCACATTCCAATTAATATTCGGCATGCTAATTACATTGCCGGTTGCCAAATTGCATTATCTCTTATAGTTTCAGAGATATGGACTATCGATTATTTACACCTTAGGCTCTGCTTCTAACTTGGGCCCAAATTGTAAAATGGCCTTATCTATTGGCGATTTCGTCCCAATTCACATTCCAAGTAATATTCGGCATGCTAATTACATTGCCGGTTGCGAAATTGCATTATCTCTTATAGTTTCAGAGATATGGACTATCGATAATTTACACCTTAGGCTCTGCTTCTAACTTGGGCCCAAATTGTAAAATGGTCTTACCTATTGGCGATTTCGTTCCAATTCACATTCCAAGTAATATTCGGCATGCTAATTACATTGCCGGTTGCCAAATTGCATTATCTCTTATAGTTTCCGAGATATGGACTATCGATAATTTACACCTTAGGCACTGCTTCTAACTTGGGCCCAAATTGTAAAATGGTCTTATCTATTGGCGATTTCGTTCCAATTCACATTCCAAGTAATATTCGGCATGCTAATTACATTGCCGGTTGCCAAATTGCATTATCTCTTATAGTTTCCGAGATATGGACTATCGATAATTTACATCTTAGGCTCTGCTTCTAACTTGGGCCCAAATTGTAAAATCGTCTTATCTATTGGCGATTTCGTTCCAATTCACATTCCAAGTAATATTCGGCATGCTAATTACATTGCCGGTTGCCAAATTGCATTATCTCTTATAGTTTCCGAGATATGGACTATCGATAATTTACACCTTAGGCTCTGCTTCTAACTTGGGCCCAAATTGTAAAATGGTCTTATCTATTGGCGATTTCGTCCCAATTCACATTCCAAGTGATATTCGGCATGCTAATTACATTGCCGGTGGCGAAATTGCATTATCTCTTATAGTTTCCGAGATATGGACTATCGATAATTTACACCTTAGGCTCTGCTTCTAACTTGGGCCCAAATTGTAAAATGGTCTTATCTATTGGCGATTTCGTTCCAATTCACATTCCAAGTAATATTCGGCATGCTAATTACATTGCCGGTTGCCAAATTGCATTATCTCTTATAGTTTCCGAGATATGGACTATCGATAATTTACACCTTAGGCTCTGCTTCTAACTTGGGCCCAAATTGTAAAATGGTCTTATCTATTGGCGATTTCGTTCCAATTCACATTCCAAGTAATATTCGGCATGCTAATTACTTTGCCGGTTGCCAAATTGCATTATCTCTTATAGTTTCCGAGATATGGACTATCGATAATTTACACCTTAGGCTCTGCTTCTAACTTGGGCCCAAATTGTAAAATGGTCTTATCTATTGGCGATTTCGTTCCAATTCACATTCCAAGTAATATTCGGCATGCTAATTACATTGCCGGTTGCCAAATTGCATTATCTCTTATAGTTTCCGAGATATGGACTATCGATAATTTACACTTTAGGCTCTGCTTCTAACTTGGGCCCAAATTGTAAAATGGTCTTATCTATTGGCGATTTCGTTCCAATTCACATTCCAAGTAATATTCGGCATGCTAATTACATTGCCGGTTGCCAAATTGCATTATCTCTTATAGTTTCCGAGATATGGACTATCGATAATTTACACCTTAGGCTCTGCTTCTAACTTGGGCCCAAATTGTAAAATGGTCTTATCTATTGGCGATTTCGTTCCAATTCACACTCCAAGTAATATTCGGCATGCTAATTACATTGCCGGTTGCGAAATTGCATTATCTCTTATAGTTTCCGAGATATGGACTATCAATAATTTACACCTTAGGCTCTGCTTCTAACTTGGGCCCAAATTGTAAAATGGTCTTATCTATTGGCGATTTCGTTCCAATTCACATTCCAAGTAATATTCGGCATGCTAATTACATTGCCGGTTGCCAAATTGCATTATCTCTTATAGTTTCCGAGATATGGACTATCGATAATTTACACCTTAGGCTCTGCTTCTAACTTGGGCCCAAATTGTAAAATGGTCTTATCTATTTGCGATTTCGTTCCAATTCACATTCCAAGTAATATTCGGCATGCTAATTACATTGCCGGTTGCCAAATTGCATTATCTCTTATAGTTTCCGAGATATGGACTATCGACAATTTACACCTTAGGCTCTGCTTCTAACTTGGGCCCAAATTGTAAAATAGTCTTATCTATTGGCGATTTCGTTCCAATTCACATTCCAAGTAATATTCGGCATGCTAATTACATTGCGGGTTGCCAAATTGCATTATCTCTTATAGTTTCCGAGATATGGACTATCGATAATTTACACCTTAGGCTCTGCTTCTAACTTGGGCCCAAATTGTAAAATGGTCTTCTCTATTGGCGATTTCGTTCCAATTCACATTCCAAGTAATATTCGGCATGCTAATTACATTGCCGGTTGCCAAATTGCATTACCTCTTATAGTTTCCGAGATATGGACTATCGATAATTTACACCTTAGGCTCTGCTTCTAACTTGGGCCCAAATTGTAAAATGGTCTTATCTATTGGCGATTTCGTTCCAATTCACATTCCAAGTAATATTCGGCATGCTAATTACATTGCCGGTTGCCAAATTGCATTATCTCTTATAGTTTCCGAGATATGGACTATCGATAATTTACACCTTAGGCTCTGCTTCTAACTTGGGCCCAAATTGTAAAATGGTCTTCTCTATTGGCGATTTCGTTCCAATTCACATTCCAAGTAATATTCGGCATGCTAATTACATTGCCGGTTGCCAAATTGCATTATCTCTTATAGTTTCCGAGATATGGACTATCAATAATTTACACCTTAGGCTCTGCTTCTAACTTGGGCCCAAATTGTAAAATGGTCTTATCTATTGGCGATTTCGTTCCAATTCACATTCCAAGTAATATTCGGCATGCTAATTACATTGCCGGTTGCCAAATTGAATTATCTCTTATAGTTTCCGAGATATGGACTATCGATAATTTACACCTTAGGCTCTGCTTCTAACTTGGGCCCAAATTGTAAAATGGTCTTACCTATTGGCGATTTCGTTCCAATTCACATTCCAAGTAATATTCGGCATGCTAATTACATTGCCGGTTGCCAAATTGCATTATCTCTTATAGTTTCCGAGATATGGACTATCGATAATTTACATCTTAGGCTCTGCTTCTAACTTGGGCCCAAATTGTAAAATCGTCTTATCTATTGGCGATTTCGTTCCAATTCACATTCCAAGTAATATTCGGCATGCTAATTACATTGCCGGTTGCCAAATTGCATTATCTCTTATAGTTTCCGAGATATGGACTATCGATAATTTACACCTTAGGCTCTGCTTCTAACTTGGGCCCAAATTGTAAAATGGTCTTATCTATTGGCGATTTCGTCCCAATTCACATTCCAAGTGATATTCGGCATGCTAATTACATTGCCGGTGGCGAAATTGCATTATCTCTTATAGTTTCCGAGATATGGACTATCGATAATTTACACCTTAGGCTCTGCTTCTAACTTGGGCCCAAATTGTAAAATGGTCTTATCTATTGGCGATTTCGTTCCAATTCACATTCCAAGTAATATTCGGCATGCTAATTACATTGCCGGTTGCCAAATTGCATTATCTCTTATAGTTTCCGAGATATGGACTATCGATAATTTACACCTTAGGCTCTGCTTCTAACTTGGGCCCAAATTGTAAAATGGTCTTATCTATTGGCGATTTCGTTCCAATTCACATTCCAAGTAATATTCGGCATGCTAATTACTTTGCCGGTTGCCAAATTGCATTATCTCTTATAGTTTCCGAGATATGGACTATCGATAATTTACACCTTAGGCTCTGCTTCTAACTTGGGCCCAAATTGTAAAATGGTCTTATCTATTGGCGATTTCGTTCCAATTCACATTCCAAGTAATATTCGGCATGCTAATTACATTGCCGGTTGCCAAATTGCATTATCTCTTATAGTTTCCGAGATATGGACTATCGATAATTTACACTTTAGGCTCTGCTTCTAACTTGGGCCCAAATTGTAAAATGGTCTTATCTATTGGCGATTTCGTTCCAATTCACATTCCAAGTAATATTCGGCATGCTAATTACATTGCCGGTTGCCAAATTGCATTATCTCTTATAGTTTCCGAGATATGGACTATCGATAATTTACACCTTAGGCTCTGCTTCTAACTTGGGCCCAAATTGTAAAATGGTCTTATCTATTGGCGATTTCGTTCCAATTCACACTCCAAGTAATATTCGGCATGCTAATTACATTGCCGGTTGCGAAATTGCATTATCTCTTATAGTTTCCGAGATATGGACTATCAATAATTTACACCTTAGGCTCTGCTTCTAACTTGGGCCCAAATTGTAAAATGGTCTTATCTATTGGCGATTTCGTTCCAATTCACATTCCAAGTAATATTCGGCATGCTAATTACATTGCCGGTTGCCAAATTGCATTATCTCTTATAGTTTCCGAGATATGGACTATCGATAATTTACACCTTAGGCTCTGCTTCTAACTTGGGCCCAAATTGTAAAATGGTCTTATCTATTGGCGATTTCGTCCCAATTCACATTCCAAGTAATATTCGGCATGCTAATTACTTTGCCGGTTGCCAAATTGCATTATCTCTTATAGTTTCCGAGATATGGACTATCGATAATTTACACCTTAGGCTCTGCTTCTAACTTGGGCCCAAATTGTAAAATGGTCTTATCTATTGGCGATTTCGTTCCAATTCACATTCCAAGTAATATTCGGCATGCTAATTACATTGCCGGTTGCCAAATTGCATTATCTCTTATAGTTTCCGAGATATGGACTATCGATAATTTACACTTTAGGCTCTGCTTCTAACTTGGGCCCAAATTGTAAAATGGTCTTATCTATTGGCGATTTCGTTCCAATTCACATTCCAAGTAATATTCGGCATGCTAATTACATTGCCGGTTGCCAAATTGCATTATCTCTTATAGTTTCCGAGATATGGACTATCGATAATTTACACCTTAGGCTCTGCTTCTAACTTGGGCCCAAATTGTAAAATGGTCTTATCTATTGGCGATTTCGTTCCAATTCACACTCCAAGTAATATTCGGCATGCTAATTACATTGCCGGTTGCGAAATTGCATTATCTCTTATAGTTTCCGAGATATGGACTATCAATAATTTACACCTTAGGCTCTGCTTCTAACTTGGGCCCAAATTGTAAAATGGTCTTATCTATTGGCGATTTCGTTCCAATTCACATTCCAAGTAATATTCGGCATGCTAATTACATTGCCGGTTGCCAAATTGCATTATCTCTTATAGTTTCCGAGATATGGACTATCGATAATTTACACCTTAGGCTCTGCTTCTAACTTGGGCCCAAATTGTAAAATGGTCTTATCTATTTGCGATTTCGTTCCAATTCACATTCCAAGTAATATTCGGCATGCTAATTACATTGCCGGTTGCCAAATTGCATTATCTCTTATAGTTTCCGAGATATGGACTATCGACAATTTACACCTTAGGCTCTGCTTCTAACTTGGGCCCAAATTGTAAAATAGTCTTATCTATTGGCGATTTCGTTCCAATTCACATTCCAAGTAATATTCGGCATGCTAATTACATTGCGGGTTGCCAAATTGCATTATCTCTTATAGTTTCCGAGATATGGACTATCGATAATTTACACCTTAGGCTCTGCTTCTAACTTGGGCCCAAATTGTAAAATGGTCTTCTCTATTGGCGATTTCGTTCCAATTCACATTCCAAGTAATATTCGGCATGCTAATTACATTGCCGGTTGCCAAATTGCATTACCTCTTATAGTTTCCGAGATATGGACTATCGATAATTTACACCTTAGGCTCTGCTTCTAACTTGGGCCCAAATTGTAAAATGGTCTTATCTATTGGCGATTTCGTTCCAATTCACATTCCAAGTAATATTCGGCATGCTAATTACATTGCCGGTTGCCAAATTGCATTATCTCTTATAGTTTCCGAGATATGGACTATCGATAATTTACACCTTAGGCTCTGCTTCTAACTTGGGCCCAAATTGTAAAATGGTCTTCTCTATTGGCGATTTCGTTCCAATTCACATTCCAAGTAATATTCGGCATGCTAATTACATTGCCGGTTGCCAAATTGCATTATCTCTTATAGTTTCCGAGATATGGACTATCAATAATTTACACCTTAGGCTCTGCTTCTAACTTGGGCCCAAATTGTAAAATGGTCTTATCTATTGGCGATTTCGTTCCAATTCACATTCCAAGTAATATTCGGCATGCTAATTACATTGCCGGTTGCCAAATTGAATTATCTCTTATAGTTTCCGAGATATGGACTATCGATAATTTACACCTTAGGCTCTGCTTCTAACTTGGGCCCAAATTGTAAAATGGTCTTACCTATTGGCGATTTCGTTCCAATTCACATTCCAAGTAATATTCGGCATGCTAATTACATTGCCGGTTGCCAAATTGCATTATCTCCTATAGTTTCCGAGATATAGACTATCGATAATTTACACCTTAGGCTCTGCTTCTAACTTGGGCCCAAATTGTAAAATGGTCTTATCTATTGGCGATTTCGTTCCAATTCACATTCCAATTAATATTCGGCATGCTAATTACATTGCCGGTTGCCAAATTGCACTATCTCTTATAGTTTCCGAGATATGGACTATCGATAATTTGCACCTTAGGCTCTGCTTCTAACTTGGGCCCAAATTGTAAAATGGTCTTATCTGTTGGCGATTTCGTTCCAATTCACATTCCAAGTAATATTCGGCATGCTAATTACATTGCCGGTTGCCAAATTGAATTATCTCTTATAGTTTCCGAGATATGGACTATCGATAATTTACACCTTAGGCTCTGCTTCTAACTTGGGCCCAAATTGTAAAATGGTCTTACCTATTGGCGATTTCGTTCCAATTCACATTCCAAGTAATATTCGGCATGCTAATTACATTGCCGGTTGCCAAATTGCATTATCTCTTATAGTTTCCGAGATATGGACTATCGATAATTTACACCTTAGGCTCTGCTTCTAACTTGGGCCCAAATTGTAAAATGGTCTTATCTATTGGCGATTTCGTTCCAATTCACATTCCAAGTAATATTCGGCATGCTAATTACATTGCCGGTTGCCAAATTGCATTATCTCTTATAGTTTCCGAGATATGGACTATCGATAATTTACACCTTAGGCTCTGCTTCTAACTTGGGCCCAAATTGTAAAATGGTCTTATCTATTGGCGATTTCGTCCCAATTCACATTCCAAGTGATATTCGGCATGCTAATTACATTGCCGGTTGCGAAATTGCATTATCTCTTATAGTTTCCGAGATATGGACTATCAATAATTTACACCTTAGGCTCTGCTTCCAACTTGGGCCCAAATTGTAAAATGGTCTTATCTATTGGCGATTTCGTTCCAATTCACATTCCAAGTAATATTCGGCATGCTAATTACATTGCCGGTTGCCAAATTGCATTATCTCTTATAGTTTCCGAGATATGGACTATCGATAATTTACACCTTAGGCTCTGCTTCTAACTTGGGCCCAAATTGTAAAATGGTCTTATCTATTGGCGATTTCGTTCCAATTCACATTCTAAGTAATATTCGGCATGCTAATTACATTGCCGGTTGCCAAATTGCATTATCTCTTATAGTTTCCGAGATATGGACTATCGATAATTTACACCTTAGGCTCTGCTTCTAACTTGGGCCCAAATTGTAAAATGGTCTTATCTATTGACGATTTCGTTCCAATTCACATTCCAAGTAATATTCGGCATGCTAATTACATTGCCGGTTGCCAAATTGCATTATCTCGTGTAGTTTCCGAGATATGGACTATCGATAATTTACACCTTAGGCTCTGCTTCTAACTTGGGCCCAAATTGTAAAATGGTCTTATCTATTGGCGATTTCGTTCCAATTCACATTCCAAGTAATATTCGGCATGCTAATTACATTGCCGGTTGCCAAATTGCATTATCTCTTATAGTTTCCGAGATATGGACTATCGATAATTTACACCTTAGGCTCTGCTTCTAACTTGGGCCCAAATTGTAAAATGGTCTTCTCTATTGGCGATTTCGTTCCAATTCACATTCCAAGTAAAATTCGGCATGCTAATTACATTGCCGGTTGCCAAATTGCATTATCTCTTATAGTTTCCGAGATATGGACTATCGATAATTTACACCTTAGGCTCTGCTTCTAACTTGGGCCCAAATTGTAAAATGGTCTTATCTATTGGCGATTTCGTTCCAATTCACATTCCAAGTAATATTCGGCATGCTAATTACATTGCCGGTTGCCAAATTGCATTATCTCTTATAGTTTCCGAGATATGGACTATCGACAATTTACACCTTAGGCTCTGCTTCTAACTTGGGCCCAAATTGTAAAATAATCTTATCTATTGGCGATTTCGTTCCAATTCACATTCCAAGTAATATTCGGCATGCTAATTACATTGCCGGTTGCCAAATTGCATTATCTCTTATAGTTTCCGAGATATGGACTATCGATAATTTACACCTTAGGCTCTGCTTCTAACTTGGGCCCAAATTGTAAAATGGTCTTATCTATTGACGATTTCGTTCCAATTCACATTCCAAGTAATATTCGGCATGCTAATTACATTGCCGGTTGCCAAATTGCATTATCTCTTATAGTTTCCGAGATATGGACTATCGATAATTTACACCTTAGGCTCTGCTTCTAACTTGGGCCCAAATTGTAAAATGGTCTTATCTATTGGCGATTTCGTTCCAATTCACATTCCAAGTAATATTCGGCATGCTAATTACATTGCCGGTTGCCAAATTGCATTATCTCTTATAGTTTCCGAGATATGGACTATCGACAATTTACACCTTAGGCTCTGCTTCTAACTTGGGCCCAAATTGTAAAATAGTCTTATCTATTGGCGATTTCGTTCCAATTCACATTCCAAGTAATATTCGGCATGCTAATTACATTGCCGGTTGCCAAATTGCATTATCTCTTATAGTTTCCGAGATATGGACTATCGATAATTTACACCTTAGGCTCTGCTTCTAACTTGGGCCCAAATTGTAAAATGGTCTTCTCTATTGGCGATTTCGTTCCAATTCACATTCCAAGTAATATTCGGCATGCTAATTACATTGCCGGTTGCCAAATTGCATTACCTCTTATAGTTTCCGAGATATGGACTATCGATAATTTACACCTTAGGCTCTGCTTCTAACTTGGGCCCAAATTGTAAAATGGTCTTATCTATTGGCGATTTCGTTCCAATTCACATTCCAAGTAATATTCGGCATGCTAATTACATTGCCGGTTGCCAAATTGCATTATCTCTTATAGTTTCCGAGATATGGACTATCGATAATTTACACCTTAGGCTCTGCTTCTAACTTGGGCCCAAATTGTAAAATGGTCTTCTCTATTGGCGATTTCGTTCCAATTCACATTCCAAGTAAAATTCGGCATGCTAATTACATTGCCGGTTGCCAAATTGCATTATCTCTTATAGTTTCCGAGATATGGACTATCGATAATTTACACCTTAGGCTCTGCTTCTAACTTGGGCCCAAATTGTAAAATGGTCTTATCTATTGGCGATTTCGTTCCAATTCACATTCCAAGTAATATTCGGCATGCTAATTACATTGCCGGTTGCCAAATTGCATTATCTCTTATAGTTTCCGAGATATGGACTATCGACAATTTACACCTTAGGCTCTGCTTCTAACTTGGGCCCAAATTGTAAAATAATCTTATCTATTGGCGATTTCGTTCCAATTCACATTCCAAGTAATATTCGGCATGCTAATTACATTGCCGGTTGCCAAATTGCATTATCTCTTATAGTTTCCGAGATATGGACTATCGATAATTTACACCTTAGGCTCTGCTTCTAACTTGGGCCCAAATTGTAAAATGGTCTTCTCTATTGGCGATTTCGTTCCAATTCACATTCCAAGTAATATTCGGCATGCTAATTACATTGCCGGTTGCCAAATTGCATTACCTCTTATAGTTTCCGAGATATGGACTATCGATAATTTACACCTTAGTCTCTGCTTCTAACTTGGGCCCAAATTGTAAAATGGTCTTATCTATTGGCGATTTCGTTCCAATTCACATTCCAAGTAATATTCGGCATGCTAATTACATTGCCGGTTGCCAAATTGCATTATCTCTTATAGTTTCCGAGATATGGACTATCGATAATTTACACCTTAGGCTCTGCTTCTAACTTGGGCCCAAATTGTAAAATGGTCTTCTCTATTGGCGATTTCGTTCCAATTCACATTCCAAGTAATATTCGGCATGCTAATTACATTTCCGGTTGCCAAATTGCATTATCTCTTATAGTTTCCGAGATATGGACTATCAATAATTTACACCTTAGGCTCTGCTTCTAACTTGGGCCCAAATTGTAAAATGGTCTTATCTATTGGCGATTTCGTTCCAATTCACATTCCAAGTAATATTCGGCATGCTAATTACATTGCCGGTTGCCAAATTGAATTATCTCTTATAGTTTCCGAGATATGGACTATCGATAATTTACACCTTAGGCTCTGCTTCTAACTTGGGCCCAAATTGTAAAATGGTCTTACCTATTGGCGATTTCGTTCCAATTCACATTCCAAGTAATATTCGGCATGCTAATTACATTGCCGGTTGCCAAATTGCATTATCTCTTATAGTTTCCGAGATATGGACTATCGATAATTTACACCTTAGGCTCTGCTTCTAACTTGGGCCCAAATTGTAAAATGGTCTTATCTATTGGCGATTTCGTTCCAATTCACATTCCAATTAATATTCGGCATGCTAATTACATTGCCGGTTGCCAAATTGCACTATCTCTTATAGTTTCCGAGATATGGACTATCGATAATTTACACCTTAGGCTCTGCTTCTAACTTGGGCCCAAATTGTAAAATGGTCTTATCTATTGGCGATTTCGTTCCAATTCACATTCCAAGTAATATTCGGCATGCTAATTACATTGCCGGTTGCCAAATTGCATTATCTCTTATAGTTTCCGAGATATGGACTATCGATAATTTACACCTTAGGCTCTGCTTCTAACTTGGGCCCAAATTGTAAAATGGTCTTATCTATTGGCGATTTCGTTCCAATTCACATTCCAAGTAATATTCGGCATGCTAATTACATTGCCGGTTGCCAAATTGCATTATCTCTTATAGTTTCCGAGATATGGACTATCGATAATTTACACCTTAGGCTCTGCTTCTAACTTGGGCCCAAATTGTAAAATGGTCTTATCTATTGGCGATTTCGTTCCAATTCACATTCCAAGTAATATTCGGCATGCTAATTACATTGCCGGTTGCCAAATTGCATTATCTCTTATAGTTTCCGAGATATGGACTATCGATAATTTACACCTTAGGCTCTTCTTCTAACTTGGGCCCAAATTGTAAAATGGTCTTATCTATTGGCGATTTCGTTCCAATTCACATTCCAAGTAATATTCGGCATGCTAATTACATTGCCGGTTGCCAAATTGAATTATCTCTTATAGTTTCCGAGATATGGACTATCGATAATTTACACCTTAGGCTCTGCTTCTAACTTGGGCCCAAATTGTAAAATGGTCTTACCTATTGGCGATTTCGCTCCAATTCACATTCCAAGTAATATTCGGCATGCTAATTACATTGCCGGTTGCCAAATTGCATTATCTCTTATAGTTTCCGAGATATGGACTATCGATAATTTACACCTTAGGCTCTGCTTCTAACTTGGGCCCAAATTGTAAAATGGTCTTATCTATTGGCGATTTCGTTCCAATTCACATTCCAAGTAATATTCGGCATGCTAATTACATTGCCGGTTGCCAAATTGCATTATCTCTTATAGTTTCCGAGATATGGACTATCGATAATTTACACCTTAGGCTCTGCTTCTAACTTGGGCCCAAATTGTAAAATGGTCTTATCTATTGGCGATTTCGTCCCAATTCACATTCCAAGTGATATTCGGCATGCTAATTACATTGCCGGTTGCGAAATTGCATTATCTCTTATAGTTTCCGAGATATGGACTATCAATAATTTACACCTTAGGCTCTGCTTCTAACTTGGGCCCAAATTGTAAAATGGTCTTATCTATTGGCGATTTCGTTCCAATTCACATTCCAAGTAATATTCTGCATGCTAATTACATTGCCGGTTGCCAAATTGCATTATCTCTTATAGTTTCCGAGATATGGACTATCGGTAATTTACACCTTAGGCTCTGCTTCTAACTTGGGCCCAAATTGTAAAATGGTCTTATCTATTGGCGATTTCGTTCCAATTCACATTCCAAGTAATATTCGGCATGCTAATTACATTGCCGGTTGCCAAATTGCATTATCTCTTATAGTTTCCGAGATATGGACTATCGATAATTTACACCTTAGGCTCTGCTTCTAACTTGGGCTCAAATTGTAAAATGGTCTTATCTATTGACGATTTCGTTCCAATTCACATTCCAAGTAATATTCGGCATGCTAATTACATTGCCGGTTGCCAAATTGCATTATCTCTTATAGTTTCCGAGATATGGACTATCGATAATTTACACCTTAGGCTCTGCTTCTAACTTGGGCCCAAATTGTAAAATGGTCTTATCTATTGGCGATTTCGTTAAAATTCACATTCCAAGTAATATTCGGCATGCTAATTACATTGCCGGTTGCCAAATTGCATTATCTCTTGTAGTTTCCGAGATATGGACTATCGATAATTTACACCTTAGGCTCTGCTTCTAACTTGGGCCCAAATTGTAAAATGGTCTTATCTATTGGCGATTTCGTTCCAATTCACACTCCAAGTAATATTCGGCATGCTAATTACATTGCCGGTTGCGAAATTGCATTATCTCTTATAGTTTCCGAGATATGGACTATCAATAATTTACAC
Organism: Rhynchophorus ferrugineus; assembly: GCF_030347505.1. Classification (NCBI taxonomy): domain Eukaryota; kingdom Metazoa; phylum Arthropoda; class Insecta; order Coleoptera; family Curculionidae; genus Rhynchophorus; species Rhynchophorus ferrugineus. The sequence goes on along the minus strand of NW_027472611.1, from coordinate 860,065 downwards.
CTTAGGCTCTGCTTCTAACTTGGGCCCAAATTGTAAAATGGTCTTATCTATTGGCGATTTCGTTCCAATTCACATTCCAAGTAATATTCGGCATGCTAATTACATTGCCGGTTGCCAAATTGCATTATCTCTTATAGTTTCCGAGATATGGACTATCGATAATTTACACCTTAGGCTCTGCTTCTAACTTGGGCCCAAATTGTAAAATGGCCTTATCTATTGGCGATTTCGTCCCAATTCACATTCCAAGTAATATTCGGCATGCTAATTACATTGCCGGTTGCGAAATTGCATTATCTCTTATAGTTTCAGAGATATGGACTATCGATAATTTACACCTTAGGCTCTGCTTCTAACTTGGGCCCAAATTGTAAAATGGTCTTATCTATTGGCGATTTCGTTCCAATTCACATTCCAAGTAATATTCGGCATGCTAATTACATTGCCGGTTGCCAAATTGCATTATCTCTTATAGTTTCCGAGATATGGACTATCGATAATTTACACCTTAGGCTCTGCTTCTAACTTGGGCCCAAATTGTAAAATGGTCTTATCTATTGGCGATTTCGTTCCAATTCACATTCCAAGTAATATTCGGCATGCTAATTACATTGCCGGTTGCCAAATTGCATTATCTCTTATAGTTTCCGAGATATGGACTATCGACAATTTACACCTTAGGCTCTGCTTCTAACTTGGGCCCAAATTGTAAAATAGTCTTATCTATTGGCGATTTCGTTCCAATTCACATTCCAAGTAATATTCGGCATGCTAATTACATTGCGGGTTGCCAAATTGCATTATCTCTTATAGTTTCCGAGATATGGACTATCGATAATTTACACCTTAGGCTCTGCTTCTAACTTGGGCCCAAATTGTAAAATGGTCTTCTCTATTGGCGATTTCGTTCCAATTCACATTCCAAGTAATATTCGGCATGCTAATTACATTGCCGGTTGCCAAATTGCATTACCTCTTATAGTTTCCGAGATATGGACTATCGATAATTTACACCTTAGGCTCTGCTTCTAACTTGGGCCCAAATTGTAAAATGGTCTTATCTATTGGCGATTTCGTTCCAATTCACATTCCAAGTAATATTCGGCATGCTAATTACATTGCCGGTTGCCAAATTGCATTATCTCTTATAGTTTCCGAGATATGGACTATCGATAATTTACACCTTAGGCTCTGCTTCTAACTTGGGCCCAAATTGTAAAATGGTCTTCTCTATTGGCGATTTCGTTCCAATTCACATTCCAAGTAATATTCGGCATGCTAATTACATTGCCGGTTGCCAAATTGCATTATCTCTTATAGTTTCCGAGATATGGACTATCAATAATTTACACCTTAGGCTCTGCTTCTAACTTGGGCCCAAATTGTAAAATGGTCTTATCTATTGGCGATTTCGTTCCAATTCACATTCCAAGTAATATTCGGCATGCTAATTACATTGCCGGTTGCCAAATTGAATTATCTCTTATAGTTTCCGAGATATGGATTATCGATAATTTACACCTTAGGCTCTGCTTCTAACTTGGGCCCAAATTGTAAAATGGTCTTACCTATTGGCGATTTCGTTCCAATTCACATTCCGAGTAATATTCGGCATGCTAATTACATTGCCGGTTGCCAAATTGCATTATCTCCTATAGTTTCCGAGATATAGACTATCGATAATTTACACCTTAGGCTCTGCTTCTAACTTGGGCCCAAATTGTAAAATGGTCTTATCTATTGGCGATTTCGTTCCAATTCACATTCCAATTAATATTCGGCATGCTAATTACATTGCCGGTTGCCAAATTGCACTATCTCTTATAGTTTCCGAGATATGGACTATCGATAATTTGCACCTTAGGCTCTGCTTCTAACTTGGGCCCAAATTGTAAAATGGTCTTATCTGTTGGCGATTTCGTTCCAATTCACATTCCAAGTAATATTCGGCATGCTAATTACATTGCCGGTTGCCAAATTGAATTATCTCTTATAGTTTCCGAGATATGGACTATCGATAATTTACACCTTAGGCTCTGCTTCTAACTTGGGCCCAAATTGTAAAATGGTCTTACCTATTGGCGATTTCGTTCCAATTCACATTCCAAGTAATATTCGGCATGCTAATTACATTGCCGGTTGCCAAATTGCATTATCTCTTATAGTTTCCGAGATATGGACTATCGATAATTTACACCTTAGGCTCTGCTTCTAACTTGGGCCCAAATTGTAAAATGGTCTTATCTATTGGCGATTTCGTTCCAATTCACATTCCAAGTAATATTCGGCATGCTAATTACATTGCCGGTTGCCAAATTGCATTATCTCTTATAGTTTCCGAGATATGGACTATCGATAATTTACACCTTAGGCTCTGCTTCTAACTTGGGCCCAAATTGTAAAATGGTCTTATCTATTGGCGATTTCGTCCCAATTCACATTCCAAGTGATATTCGGCATGCTAATTACATTGCCGGTTGCGAAATTGCATTATCTCTTATAGTTTCCGAGATATGGACTATCAATAATTTACACCTTAGGCTCTGCTTCCAACTTGGGCCCAAATTGTAAAATGGTCTTATCTATTGGCGATTTCGTTCCAATTCACATTCCAAGTAATATTCGGCATGCTAATTACATTGCCGGTTGCCAAATTGCATTATCTCGTGTAGTTTCCGAGATATGGACTATCGATAATTTACACCTTAGGCTCTGCTTCTAACTTGGGCCCAAATTGTAAAATGGTCTTATCTATTGGCGATTTCGTTCCAATTCACATTCCAAGTAATATTCGGCATGCTAATTACATTGCCGGTTGCCAAATTGCATTATCTCTTATAGTTTCCGAGATATGGACTATCGATAATTTACACCTTAGGCTCTGCTTCTAACTTGGGCCCAAATTGTAAAATGGTCTTCTCTATTGGCGATTTCGTTCCAATTCACATTCCAAGTAAAATTCGGCATGCTAATTACATTGCCGGTTGCCAAATTGCATTATCTCTTATAGTTTCCGAGATATGGACTATCGATAATTTACACCTTAGGCTCTGCTTCTAACTTGGGCCCAAATTGTAAAATGGTCTTATCTATTGGCGATTTCGTTCCAATTCACATTCCAAGTAATATTCGGCATGCTAATTACATTGCCGGTTGCGAAATTGCATTATCTCTTATAGTTTCCGAGATATGGACTATCGACAATTTACACCTTAGGCTCTGCTTCTAACTTGGGCCCAAATTGTAAAATAATCTTATCTATTGGCGATTTCGTTCCAATTCACATTCCAAGTAATATTCGGCATGCTAATTACATTGCCGGTTGCCAAATTGCATTATCTCTTATAGTTTCCGAGATATGGACTATCGATAATTTACACCTTAGGCTCTGCTTCTAACTTGGGCCCAAATTGTAAAATGGTCTTATCTATTGACGATTTCGTTCCAATTCACATTCCAAGTAATATTCGGCATGCTAATTACATTGCCGGTTGCCAAATTGCATTATCTCTTATAGTTTCCGAGATATGGACTATCGATAATTTACACCTTAGGCTCTGCTTCTAACTTGGGCCCAAATTGTAAAATGGTCTTATCTATTGGCGATTTCGTTCCAATTCACATTCCAAGTAATATTCGGCATGCTAATTACATTGCCGGTTGCCAAATTGCATTATCTCTTATAGTTTCCGAGATATGGACTATCGACAATTTACACCTTAGGCTCTGCTTCTAACTTGGGCCCAAATTGTAAAATAGTCTTATCTATTGGCGATTTCGTTCCAATTCACATTCCAAGTAATATTCGGCATGCTAATTACATTGCCGGTTGCCAAATTGCATTATCTCTTATAGTTTCCGAGATATGGACTATCGATAATTTACACCTTAGGCTCTGCTTCTAACTTGGGCCCAAATTGTAAAATGGTCTTATCTATTGGCGATTTCGTTAAAATTCACATTCCAAGTAATATTCGGCATGCTAATTACATTGCCGGTTGCCAAATTGCATTATCTCTTGTAGTTTCCGAGATATGGACTATCGATAATTTACACCTTAGGCTCTGCTTCTAACTTGGGCCCAAATTGTAAAATGGTCTTATCTATTGGCGATTTCGTTCCAATTCACATTCCAAGTAATATTCGGCATGCTAATTACATTGCCGGTTGCCAAATTGAATTATCTCTTATAGTTTCCGAGATATGGACTATCGATAATTTACACCTTAGGCTCTGCTTCTAACTTGGGCCCAAATTGTAAAATGGTCTTACCTATTGGCGATTTCGTTCCAATTCACATTCCAAGTAATATTCGGCATGCTAATTACATTGCCGGTTGCCAAATTGCATTATCTCCTATAGTTTCCGAGATATAGACTATCGATAATTTACACCTTAGGCTCTGCTTCTAACTTGGGCCCAAATTGTAAAATGGTCTTATCTATTGGCGATTTCGTTCCAATTCACATTCCAATTAATATTCGGCATGCTAATTACATTGCCGGTTGCCAAATTGCACTATCTCTTATAGTTTCCGAGATATGGACTATCGATAATTTGCACCTTAGGCTCTGCTTCTAACTTGGGCCCAAATTGTAAAATGGTCTTATCTGTTGGCGATTTCGTTCCAATTCACATTCCAAGTAATATTCGGCATGCTAATTACATTGCCGGTTGCCAAATTGAATTATCTCTTATAGTTTCCGAGATATGGACTATCGATAATTTACACCTTAGGCTCTGCTTCTAACTTGGGCCCAAATTGTAAAATGGTCTTACCTATTGGCGATTTCGTTCCAATTCACATTCCAAGTAATATTCGGCATGCTAATTACATTGCCGGTTGCCAAATTGCATTATCTCTTATAGTTTCCGAGATATGGACTATCGATAATTTACACCTTAGGCTCTGCTTCTAACTTGGGCCCAAATTGTAAAATGGTCTTATCTATTGGCGATTTCGTTCCAATTCACATTCCAAGTAATATTCGGCATGCTAATTACATTGCCGGTTGCCAAATTGCATTATCTCTTATAGTTTCCGAGATATGGACTATCGATAATTTACACCTTAGGCTCTGCTTCTAACTTGGGCCCAAATTGTAAAATGGTCTTATCTATTGGCGATTTCGTCCCAATTCACATTCCAAGTGATATTCGGCATGCTAATTACATTGCCGGTTGCGAAATTGCATTATCTCTTATAGTTTCCGAGATATGGACTATCAATAATTTACACCTTAGGCTCTGCTTCCAACTTGGGCCCAAATTGTAAAATGGTCTTATCTATTGGCGATTTCGTTCCAATTCACATTCCAAGTAATATTCGGCATGCTAATTACATTGCCGGTTGCCAAATTGCATTATCTCTTATAGTTTCCGAGATATGGACTATCGATAATTTACACCTTAGGCTCTGCTTCTAACTTGGGCCCAAATTGTAAAATGGTCTTATCTATTGGCGATTTCGTTCCAATTCACATTCTAAGTAATATTCGGCATGCTAATTACATTGCCGGTTGCCAAATTGCATTATCTCTTATAGTTTCCGAGATATGGACTATCGATAATTTACACCTTAGGCTCTGCTTCTAACTTGGGCCCAAATTGTAAAATGGTCTTATCTATTGACGATTTCGTTCCAATTCACATTCCAAGTAATATTCGGCATGCTAATTACATTGCCGGTTGCCAAATTGCATTATCTCGTGTAGTTTCCGAGATATGGACTATCGATAATTTACACCTTAGGCTCTGCTTCTAACTTGGGCCCAAATTGTAAAATGGTCTTATCTATTGGCGATTTCGTTCCAATTCACATTCCAAGTAATATTCGGCATGCTAATTACATTGCCGGTTGCCAAATTGCATTATCTCTTATAGTTTCCGAGATATGGACTATCGATAATTTACACCTTAGGCTCTGCTTCTAACTTGGGCCCAAATTGTAAAATGGTCTTCTCTATTGGCGATTTCGTTCCAATTCACATTCCAAGTAAAATTCGGCATGCTAATTACATTGCCGGTTGCCAAATTGCATTATCTCTTATAGTTTCCGAGATATGGACTATCGATAATTTACACCTTAGGCTCTGCTTCTAACTTGGGCCCAAATTGTAAAATGGTCTTATCTATTGGCGATTTCGTTCCAATTCACATTCCAAGTAATATTCGGCATGCTAATTACATTGCCGGTTGCCAAATTGCATTATCTCTTATAGTTTCCGAGATATGGACTATCGACAATTTACACCTTAGGCTCTGCTTCTAACTTGGGCCCAAATTGTAAAATAATCTTATCTATTGGCGATTTCGTTCCAATTCACATTCCAAGTAATATTCGGCATGCTAATTACATTGCCGGTTGCCAAATTGCATTATCTCTTATAGTTTCCGAGATATGGACTATCGATAATTTACACCTTAGGCTCTGCTTCTAACTTGGGCCCAAATTGTAAAATGGTCTTATCTATTGACGATTTCGTTCCAATTCACATTCCAAGTAATATTCGGCATGCTAATTACATTGCCGGTTGCCAAATTGCATTATCTCTTATAGTTTCCGAGATATGGACTATCGATAATTTACACCTTAGGCTCTGCTTCTAACTTGGGCCCAAATTGTAAAATGGTCTTATCTATTGGCGATTTCGTTCCAATTCACATTCCAAGTAATATTCGGCATGCTAATTACATTGCCGGTTGCCAAATTGCATTATCTCTTATAGTTTCCGAGATATGGACTATCGACAATTTACACCTTAGGCTCTGCTTCTAACTTGGGCCCAAATTGTAAAATAGTCTTATCTATTGGCGATTTCGTTCCAATTCACATTCCAAGTAATATTCGGCATGCTAATTACATTGCCGGTTGCCAAATTGCATTATCTCTTATAGTTTCCGAGATATGGACTATCGATAATTTACACCTTAGGCTCTGCTTCTAACTTGGGCCCAAATTGTAAAATGGTCTTCTCTATTGGCGATTTCGTTCCAATTCACATTCCAAGTAATATTCGGCATGCTAATTACATTGCCGGTTGCCAAATTGCATTACCTCTTATAGTTTCCGAGATATGGACTATCGATAATTTACACCTTAGGCTCTGCTTCTAACTTGGGCCCAAATTGTAAAATGGTCTTATCTATTGGCGATTTCGTTCCAATTCACATTCCAAGTAATATTCGGCATGCTAATTACATTGCCGGTTGCCAAATTGCATTATCTCTTATAGTTTCCGAGATATGGACTATCGATAATTTACACCTTAGGCTCTGCTTCTAACTTGGGCCCAAATTGTAAAATGGTCTTCTCTATTGGCGATTTCGTTCCAATTCACATTCCAAGTAAAATTCGGCATGCTAATTACATTGCCGGTTGCCAAATTGCATTATCTCTTATAGTTTCCGAGATATGGACTATCGATAATTTACACCTTAGGCTCTGCTTCTAACTTGGGCCCAAATTGTAAAATGGTCTTATCTATTGGCGATTTCGTTCCAATTCACATTCCAAGTAATATTCGGCATGCTAATTACATTGCCGGTTGCCAAATTGCATTATCTCTTATAGTTTCCGAGATATGGACTATCGACAATTTACACCTTAGGCTCTGCTTCTAACTTGGGCCCAAATTGTAAAATAATCTTATCTATTGGCGATTTCGTTCCAATTCACATTCCAAGTAATATTCGGCATGCTAATTACATTGCCGGTTGCCAAATTGCATTATCTCTTATAGTTTCCGAGATATGGACTATCGATAATTTACACCTTAGGCTCTGCTTCTAACTTGGGCCCAAATTGTAAAATGGTCTTCTCTATTGGCGATTTCGTTCCAATTCACATTCCAAGTAATATTCGGCATGCTAATTACATTGCCGGTTGCCAAATTGCATTACCTCTTATAGTTTCCGAGATATGGACTATCGATAATTTACACCTTAGTCTCTGCTTCTAACTTGGGCCCAAATTGTAAAATGGTCTTATCTATTGGCGATTTCGTTCCAATTCACATTCCAAGTAATATTCGGCATGCTAATTACATTGCCGGTTGCCAAATTGCATTATCTCTTATAGTTTCCGAGATATGGACTATCGATAATTTACACCTTAGGCTCTGCTTCTAACTTGGGCCCAAATTGTAAAATGGTCTTCTCTATTGGCGATTTCGTTCCAATTCACATTCCAAGTAATATTCGGCATGCTAATTACATTTCCGGTTGCCAAATTGCATTATCTCTTATAGTTTCCGAGATATGGACTATCAATAATTTACACCTTAGGCTCTGCTTCTAACTTGGGCCCAAATTGTAAAATGGTCTTATCTATTGGCGATTTCGTTCCAATTCACATTCCAAGTAATATTCGGCATGCTAATTACATTGCCGGTTGCCAAATTGAATTATCTCTTATAGTTTCCGAGATATGGACTATCGATAATTTACACCTTAGGCTCTGCTTCTAACTTGGGCCCAAATTGTAAAATGGTCTTCTCTATTGGCGATTTCGTTCCAATTCACATTCCAAGTAATATTCGGCATGCTAATTACATTGCCGGTTGCCAAATTGCATTACCTCTTATAGTTTCCGAGATATGGACTATCGATAATTTACACCTTAGTCTCTGCTTCTAACTTGGGCCCAAATTGTAAAATGGTCTTATCTATTGGCGATTTCGTTCCAATTCACATTCCAAGTAATATTCGGCATGCTAATTACATTGCCGGTTGCCAAATTGCATTATCTCTTATAGTTTCCGAGATATGGACTATCGATAATTTACACCTTAGGCTCTGCTTCTAACTTGGGCCCAAATTGTAAAATGGTCTTCTCTATTGGCGATTTCGTTCCAATTCACATTCCAAGTAATATTCGGCATGCTAATTACATTGCCGGTTGCCAAATTGCATTATCTCTTATAGTTTCCGAGATATGGACTATCGATAATTTACACCTTAGGCTCTGCTTCTAACTTGGGCCCAAATTGTAAAATGGTCTTATCTATTGGCGATTTCGTTCCAATTCACATTCCAATTAATATTCGGCATGCTAATTACATTGCCGGTTGCCAAATTGCACTATCTCTTATAGTTTCCGAGATATGGACTATCGATAATTTACACCTTAGGCTCTGCTTCTAACTTGGGCCCAAATTGTAAAATGGTCTTATCTATTGGCGATTTCGTTCCAATTCACATTCCAAGTAATATTCGGCATGCTAATTACATTGCCGGTTGCCAAATTGCATTATCTCTTATAGTTTCCGAGATATGGACTATCGATAATTTACACCTTAGGCTCTGCTTCTAACTTGGGCCCAAATTGTAAAATGGTCTTATCTATTGGCGATTTCGTTCCAATTCACATTCCAAGTAATATTCGGCATGCTAATTACATTGCCGGTTGCCAAATTGCATTATCTCTTATAGTTTCCGAGATATGGACTATCGATAATTTACACCTTAGGCTCTGCTTCTAACTTGGGCCCAAATTGTAAAATGGTCTTATCTATTGGCGATTTCGTTCCAATTCACATTCCAAGTAATATTCGGCATGCTAATTACATTGCCGGTTGCCAAATTGCATTATCTCTTATAGTTTCCGAGATATGGACTATCGATAATTTACACCTTAGGCTCTTCTTCTAACTTGGGCCCAAATTGTAAAATGGTCTTATCTATTGGCGATTTCGTTCCAATTCACATTCCAAGTAATATTCGGCATGCTAATTACATTGCCGGTTGCCAAATTGAATTATCTCTTATAGTTTCCGAGATATGGACTATCGATAATTTACACCTTAGGCTCTGCTTCTAACTTGGGCCCAAATTGTAAAATGGTCTTACCTATTGGCGATTTCGTTCCAATTCACATTCCAAGTAATATTCGGCATGCTAATTACATTGCCGGTTGCCAAATTGCATTATCTCTTATAGTTTCCGAGATATGGACTATCGATAATTTACACCTTAGGCTATGCTTCTAACTTGGGCCCAAATTGTAAAATGGTCTTATCTATTGGCGATTTCGTTCCAATTCACATTCCAAGTAATATTCGGCATGCTAATTACATTGCCGGTTGCCAAATTGCATTATCTCTTATAGTTTCCGAGATATGGACTATCGATAATTTACACCTTAGGCTCTGCTTCTAACTTGGGCCCAAATTGTAAAATGGTCTTATCTATTGGCGATTTCGTTCCAATTCACATTCCAAGTAATATTCGGCATGCTAATTACATTGCCGGTTGCCAAATTGCATTATCTCTTATAGTTTCCGAGATATGGACTATCGATAATTTACACCTTAGGCTCTGCTTCTAACTTGGGCCCAAATTGTAAAATGGTCTTATCTATTGGCGATTTCGTCCCAATTCACATTCCAAGTGATATTCGGCATGCTAATTACATTGCCGGTTGCGAAATTGCATTATCTCTTATAGTTTCCGAGATATGGACTATCAATAATTTACACCTTAGGCTCTGCTTCCAACTTGGGCCCAAATTGTAAAATGGTCTTATCTATTGGCGATTTCGTTCCAATTCACATTCCAAGTAATATTCGGCATGCTAATTACATTGCCGGTTGCCAAATTGCATTATCTCTTATAGTTTCCGAGATATGGACTATCGATAATTTACACCTTAGGCTCTGCTTCTAACTTGGGCCCAAATTGTAAAATGGTCTTATCTATTGGCGATTTCGTTCCAATTCACATTCTAAGTAATATTCGGCATGCTAATTACATTGCCGGTTGCCAAATTGCATTATCTCTTATAGTTTCCGAGATATGGACTATCGATAATTTACACCTTAGGCTCTGCTTCTAACTTGGGCCCAAATTGTAAAATGGTCTTATCTATTGACGATTTCGTTCCAATTCACATTCCAAGTAATATTCGGCATGCTAATTACATTGCCGGTTGCCAAATTGCATTATCTCGTGTAGTTTCCGAGATATGGACTATCGATAATTTACACCTTAGGCTCTGCTTCTAACTTGGGCCCAAATTGTAAAATGGTCTTATCTATTGGCGATTTCGTTCCAATTCACATTCCAAGTAATATTCGGCATGCTAATTACATTGCCGGTTGCCAAATTGCATTATCTCTTATAGTTTCCGAGATATGGACTATCGATAATTTACACCTTAGGCTCTGCTTCTAACTTGGGCCCAAATTGTAAAATGGTCTTCTCTATTGGCGATTTCGTTCCAATTCACATTCCAAGTAAAATTCGGCATGCTAATTACATTGCCGGTTGCCAAATTGCATTATCTCTTATAGTTTCCGAGATATGGACTATCGATAATTTACACCTTAGGCTCTGCTTCTAACTTGGGCCCAAATTGTAAAATGGTCTTATCTATTGGCGATTTCGTTCCAATTCACATTCCAAGTAATATTCGGCATGCTAATTACATTGCCGGTTGCCAAATTGCATTATCTCTTATAGTTTCCGAGATATGGACTATCGACAATTTACACCTTAGGCTCTGCTTCTAACTTGGGCCCAAATTGTAAAATAATCTTATCTATTGGCGATTTCGTTCCAATTCACATTCCAAGTAATATTCGGCATGCTAATTACATTGCCGGTTGCCAAATTGCATTATCTCTTATAGTTTCCGAGATATGGACTATCGATAATTTACACCTTAGGCTCTGCTTCTAACTTGGGCCCAAATTGTAAAATGGTCTTATCTATTGACGATTTCGTTCCAATTCACATTCCAAGTAATATTCGGCATGCTAATTACATTGCCGGTTGCCAAATTGCATTATCTCTTATAGTTTCCGAGATATGGACTATCGATAATTTACACCTTAGGCTCTGCTTCTAACTTGGGCCCAAATTGTAAAATGGTCTTATCTATTGGCGATTTCGTTCCAATTCACATTCCAAGTAATATTCGGCATGCTAATTACATTGCCGGTTGCCAAATTGCATTATCTCTTATAGTTTCCGAGATATGGACTATCGACAATTTACACCTTAGGCTCTGCTTCTAACTTGGGCCCAAATTGTAAAATAGTCTTATCTATTGGCGATTTCGTTCCAATTCACATTCCAAGTAATATTCGGCATGCTAATTACATTGCCGGTTGCCAAATTGCATTATCTCTTATAGTTTCCGAGATATGGACTATCGATAATTTACACCTTAGGCTCTGCTTCTAACTTGGGCCCAAATTGTAAAATGGTCTTCTCTATTGGCGATTTCGTTCCAATTCACATTCCAAGTAATATTCGGCATGCTAATTACATTGCCGGTTGCCAAATTGCATTACCTCTTATAGTTTCCGAGATATGGACTATCGATAATTTACACCTTAGGCTCTGCTTCTAACTTGGGCCCAAATTGTAAAATGGTCTTATCTATTGGCGATTTCGTTCCAATTCACATTCCAAGTAATATTCGGCATGCTAATTACATTGCCGGTTGCCAAATTGCATTATCTCTTATAGTTTCCGAGATATGGACTATCGATAATTTACACCTTAGGCTCTGCTTCTAACTTGGGCCCAAATTGTAAAATGGTCTTCTCTATTGGCGATTTCGTTCCAATTCACATTCCAAGTAAAATTCGGCATGCTAATTACATTGCCGGTTGCCAAATTGCATTATCTCTTATAGTTTCCGAGATATGGACTATCGATAATTTACACCTTAGGCTCTGCTTCTAACTTGGGCCCAAATTGTAAAATGGTCTTATCTATTGGCGATTTCGTTCCAATTCACATTCCAAGTAATATTCGGCATGCTAATTACATTGCCGGTTGCCAAATTGCATTATCTCTTATAGTTTCCGAGATATGGACTATCGACAATTTACACCTTAGGCTCTGCTTCTAACTTGGGCCCAAATTGTAAAATAATCTTATCTATTGGCGATTTCGTTCCAATTCACATTCCAAGTAATATTCGGCATGCTAATTACATTGCCGGTTGCCAAATTGCATTATCTCTTATAGTTTCCGAGATATGGACTATCGATAATTTACACCTTAGGCTCTGCTTCTAACTTGGGCCCAAATTGTAAAATGGTCTTCTCTATTGGCGATTTCGTTCCAATTCACATTCCAAGTAATATTCGGCATGCTAATTACATTGCCGGTTGCCAAATTGCATTACCTCTTATAGTTTCCGAGATATGGACTATCGATAATTTACACCTTAGTCTCTGCTTCTAACTTGGGCCCAAATTGTAAAATGGTCTTATCTATTGGCGATTTCGTTCCAATTCACATTCCAAGTAATATTCGGCATGCTAATTACATTGCCGGTTGCCAAATTGCATTATCTCTTATAGTTTCCGAGATATGGACTATCGATAATTTACACCTTAGGCTCTGCTTCTAACTTGGGCCCAAATTGTAAAATGGTCTTCTCTATTGGCGATTTCGTTCCAATTCACATTCCAAGTAATATTCGGCATGCTAATTACATTTCCGGTTGCCAAATTGCATTATCTCTTATAGTTTCCGAGATATGGACTATCAATAATTTACACCTTAGGCTCTGCTTCTAACTTGGGCCCAAATTGTAAAATGGTCTTATCTATTGGCGATTTCGTTCCAATTCACATTCCAAGTAATATTCGGCATGCTAATTACATTGCCGGTTGCCAAATTGAATTATCTCTTATAGTTTCCGAGGTATGGACTATCGATAATTTACACCTTAGGCTCTGCTTCTAACTTGGGCCCAAATTGTAAAATGGTCTTCTCTATTGGCGATTTCGTTCCAATTCACATTCCAAGTAATATTCGGCATGCTAATTACATTGCCGGTTGCCAAATTGCATTACCTCTTATAGTTTCCGAGATATGGACTATCGATAATTTACACCTTAGTCTCTGCTTCTAACTTGGGCCCAAATTGTAAAATGGTCTTATCTATTGGCGATTTCGTTCCAATTCACATTCCAAGTAATATTCGGCATGCTAATTACATTGCCGGTTGCCAAATTGCATTATCTCTTATAGTTTCCGAGATATGGACTATCGATAATTTACACCTTAGGCTCTGCTTCTAACTTGGGCCCAAATTGTAAAATGGTCTTCTCTATTGGCGATTTCGTTCCAATTCACATTCCAAGTAATATTCGGCATGCTAATTACATTGCCGGTTGCCAAATTGCATTATCTCTTATAGTTTCCGAGATATGGACTATCGATAATTTACACCTTAGGCTCTGCTTCTAACTTGGGCCCAAATTGTAAAATGGTCTTATCTATTGGCGATTTCGTTCCAATTCACATTCCAATTAATATTCGGCATGCTAATTACATTGCCGGTTGCCAAATTGCACTATCTCTTATAGTTTCCGAGATATGGACTATCGATAATTTACACCTTAGGCTCTGCTTCTAACTTGGGCCCAAATTGTAAAATGGTCTTATCTATTGGCGATTTCGTTCCAATTCACATTCCAAGTAATATTCGGCATGCTAATTACATTGCCGGTTGCCAAATTGCATTATCTCTTATAGTTTCCGAGATATGGACTATCGATAATTTACACCTTAGGCTCTGCTTCTAACTTGGGCCCAAATTGTAAAATGGTCTTATCTATTGGCGATTTCGTTCCAATTCACATTCCAAGTAATATTCGGCATGCTAATTACATTGCCGGTTGCCAAATTGCATTATCTCTTATAGTTTCCGAGATATGGACTATCGATAATTTACACCTTAGGCTCTGCTTCTAACTTGGGCCCAAATTGTAAAATGGTCTTATCTATTGGCGATTTCGTTCCAATTCACATTCCAAGTAATATTCGGCATGCTAATTACATTGCCGGTTGCCAAATTGCATTATCTCTTATAGTTTCCGAGATATGGACTATCGATAATTTACACCTTAGGCTCTTCTTCTAACTTGGGCCCAAATTGTAAAATGGTCTTATCTATTGGCGATTTCGTTCCAATTCACATTCCAAGTAATATTCGGCATGCTAATTACATTGCCGGTTGCCAAATTGAATTATCTCTTATAGTTTCCGAGATATGGACTATCGATAATTTACACCTTAGGCTCTGCTTCTAACTTGGGCCCAAATTGTAAAATGGTCTTACCTATTGGCGATTTCGTTCCAATTCACATTCCAAGTAATATTCGGCATGCTAATTACATTGCCGGTTGCCAAATTGCATTATCTCTTATAGTTTCCGAGATATGGACTATCGATAATTTACACCTTAGGCTCTGCTTCTAACTTGGGCCCAAATTGTAAAATGGTCTTATCTATTGGCGATTTCGTTCCAATTCACATTCCAAGTAATATTCGGCATGCTAATTACATTGCCGGTTGCCAAATTGCATTATCTCTTATAGTTTCCGAGATATGGACTATCGATAATTTACACCTTAGGCTCTGCTTCTAACTTGGGCCCAAATTGTAAAATGGTCTTATCTATTGGCGATTTCGTCCCAATTCACATTCCAAGTGATATTCGGCATGCTAATTACATTGCCGGTTGCGAAATTGCATTATCTCTTATAGTTTCCGAGATATGGACTATCAATAATTTACACCTTAGGCTCTGCTTCTAACTTGGGCCCAAATTGTAAAATGGTCTTATCTATTGGCGATTTCGTTCCAATTCACATTCCAAGTAATATTCTGCATGCTAATTACATTGCCGGTTGCCAAATTGCATTATCTCTTATAGTTTCCGAGATATGGACTATCGATAATTTACACCTTAGGCTCTGCTTCTAACTTGGGCCCAAATTGTAAAATGGTCTTATCTATTGGCGATTTCGTTCCAATTCACATTCCAAGTAATATTCGGCATGCTAATTACATTGCCGGTTGCCAAATTGCATTATCTCTTATAGTTTCCGAGATATGGACTATCGATAATTTACACCTTAGGCTCTGCTTCTAACTTGGGCCCAAATTGTAAAATGGTCTTATCTATTGACGATTTCGTTCCAATTCACATTCCAAGTAATATTCGGCATGCTAATTACATTGCCGGTTGCCAAATTGCATTATCTCTTATAGTTTCCGAGATATGGACTATCGATAATTTACACCTTAGGCTCTGCTTCTAACTTGGGCCCAAATTGTAAAATGGTCTTATCTATTGGCGATTTCGTTAAAATTCACATTCCAAGTAATATTCGGCATGCTAATTACATTGCCGGTTGCCAAATTGCATTATCTCTTGTAGTTTCCGAGATATGGACTATCGATAATTTACACCTTAGGCTCTGCTTCTAACTTGGGCCCAAATTGTAAAATGGTCTTATCTATTGGCGATTTCGTTCCAATTCACACTCCAAGTAATATTCGGCATGCTAATTACATTGCCGGTTGCGAAATTGCATTATCTCTTATAGTTTCCGAGATATGGACTATCAATAATTTACACCTTAGGCTCTGCTTCTAACTTGGGCCCAAATTGTAAAATGGTCTTATCTATTGGCGATTTCGTTCCAATTCACATTCCAAGTAATATTCGGCATGCTAATTACATTGCCGGTTGCCAAATTGCATTATCTCATATAGTTTCCGAGATATGGACTATCGATAATTTACACCTTAGGCTCTGCTTCTAACTTGGGCCCAAATTGTAAAATGGCCTTATCTATTGGCGATTTCGTCCCAATTCACATTCCAAGTAATATTCGGCATGCTAATTACATTGCCGGTTGCGAAATTGCATTATCTCTTATAGTTTCAGAGATATGGACTATCGATAATTTACACCTTAGGCTCTGCTTCTAACTTGGGCCCAAATTGTAAAATGGTCTTATCTATTGGCGATTTCGTTCCAATTCACATTCCAAGTAATATTCGGCATGCTAATTACATTGCCGGTTGCCAAATTGCATTATCTCTTATAGTTTCCGAGATATGGACTATCGATAATTTACACCTTAGGCTCTGCTTCTAACTTGGGCCCAAATTGTAAAATGGTCTTATCTATTGGCGATTTCGTTCCAATTCACATTCCAAGTAATATTCGGCATGCTAATTACATTGCCGGTTGCCAAATTGCATTATCTCTTATAGTTTCCGAGATATGGACTATCGATAATTTACACCTTAGGCTCTGCTTCTAACTTGGGCCCAAATTGTAAAATGGTCTTATCTATTGGCGATTTCGTCCCAATTCACATTCCAAGTGATATTCGGCATGCTAATTACATTGCCGGTTGCGAAATTGCATTATCTCTTATAGTTTCCGAGATATGGACTATCAATAATTTACACCTTAGGCTCTGCTTCCAACTTGGGCCCAAATTGTAAAATGGTCTTATCTATTGGCGATTTCGTTCCAATTCACATTCCAAGTAATATTCGGCATGCTAATTACATTGCCGGTTGCCAAATTGCATTATCTCTTATAGTTTCCGAGATATGGACTATCGATAATTTACACCTTAGGCTCTGCTTCTAACTTGGGCCCAAATTGTAAAATGGTCTTATCTATTGGCGATTTCGTTCCAATTCACATTCTAAGTAATATTCGGCATGCTAATTACATTGCCGGTTGCCAAATTGCATTATCTCTTATAGTTTCCGAGATATGGACTATCGATAATTTACACCTTAGGCTCTGCTTCTAACTTGGGCCCAAATTGTAAAATGGTCTTATCTATTGACGATTTCGTTCCAATTCACATTCCAAGTAATATTCGGCATGCTAATTACATTGCCGGTTGCCAAATTGCATTATCTCGTGTAGTTTCCGAGATATGGACTATCGATAATTTACACCTTAGGCTCTGCTTCTAACTTGGGCCCAAATTGTAAAATGGTCTTATCTATTGGCGATTTCGTTCCAATTCACATTCCAAGTAATATTCGGCATGCTAATTACATTGCCGGTTGCCAAATTGCATTATCTCTTATAGTTTCCGAGATATGGACTATCGATAATTTACACCTTAGGCTCTGCTTCTAACTTGGGCCCAAATTGTAAAATGGTCTTCTCTATTGGCGATTTCGTTCCAATTCACATTCCAAGTAAAATTCGGCATGCTAATTACATTGCCGGTTGCCAAATTGCATTATCTCTTATAGTTTCCGAGATATGGACTATCGATAATTTACACCTTAGGCTCTGCTTCTAACTTGGGCCCAAATTGTAAAATGGTCTTATCTATTGGCGATTTCGTTCCAATTCACATTCCAAGTAATATTCGGCATGCTAATTACATTGCCGGTTGCCAAATTGCATTATCTCTTATAGTTTCCGAGATATGGACTATCGACAATTTACACCTTAGGCTCTGCTTCTAACTTGGGCCCAAATTGTAAAATAATCTTATCTATTGGCGATTTCGTTCCAATTCACATTCCAAGTAATATTCGGCATGCTAATTACATTGCCGGTTGCCAAATTGCATTATCTCTTATAGTTTCCGAGATATGGACTATCGATAATTTACACCTTAGGCTCTGCTTCTAACTTGGGCCCAAATTGTAAAATGGTCTTATCTATTGACGATTTCGTTCCAATTCACATTCCAAGTAATATTCGGCATGCTAATTACATTGCCGGTTGCCAAATTGCATTATCTCTTATAGTTTCCGAGATATGGACTATCGATAATTTACACCTTAGGCTCTGCTTCTAACTTGGGCCCAAATTGTAAAATGGTCTTATCTATTGGCGATTTCGTTCCAATTCACATTCCAAGTAATATTCGGCATGCTAATTACATTGCCGGTTGCCAAATTGCATTATCTCTTATAGTTTCCGAGATATGGACTATCGACAATTTACACCTTAGGCTCTGCTTCTAACTTGGGCCCAAATTGTAAAATAGTCTTATCTATTGGCGATTTCGTTCCAATTCACATTCCAAGTAATATTCGGCATGCTAATTACATTGCCGGTTGCCAAATTGCATTATCTCTTATAGTTTCCGAGATATGGACTATCGATAATTTACACCTTAGGCTCTGCTTCTAACTTGGGCCCAAATTGTAAAATGGTCTTCTCTATTGGCGATTTCGTTCCAATTCACATTCCAAGTAATATTCGGCATGCTAATTACATTGCCGGTTGCCAAATTGCATTACCTCTTATAGTTTCCGAGATATGGACTATCGATAATTTACACCTTAGGCTCTGCTTCTAACTTGGGCCCAAATTGTAAAATGGTCTTATCTATTGGCGATTTCGTTCCAATTCACATTCCAAGTAATATTCGGCATGCTAATTACATTGCCGGTTGCCAAATTGCATTATCTCTTATAGTTTCCGAGATATGGACTATCGATAATTTACACCTTAGGCTCTGCTTCTAACTTGGGCCCAAATTGTAAAATGGTCTTCTCTATTGGCGATTTCGTTCCAATTCACATTCCAAGTAAAATTCGGCATGCTAATTACATTGCCGGTTGCCAAATTGCATTATCTCTTATAGTTTCCGAGATATGGACTATCGATAATTTACACCTTAGGCTCTGCTTCTAACTTGGGCCCAAATTGTAAAATGGTCTTATCTATTGGCGATTTCGTTCCAATTCACATTCCAAGTAATATTCGGCATGCTAATTACATTGCCGGTTGCCAAATTGCATTATCTCTTATAGTTTCCGAGATATGGACTATCGACAATTTACACCTTAGGCTCTGCTTCTAACTTGGGCCCAAATTGTAAAATAATCTTATCTATTGGCGATTTCGTTCCAATTCACATTCCAAGTAATATTCGGCATGCTAATTACATTGCCGGTTGCCAAATTGCATTATCTCTTATAGTTTCCGAGATATGGACTATCGATAATTTACACCTTAGGCTCTGCTTCTAACTTGGGCCCAAATTGTAAAATGGTCTTCTCTATTGGCGATTTCGTTCCAATTCACATTCCAAGTAATATTCGGCATGCTAATTACATTGCCGGTTGCCAAATTGCATTACCTCTTATAGTTTCCGAGATATGGACTATCGATAATTTACACCTTAGTCTCTGCTTCTAACTTGGGCCCAAATTGTAAAATGGTCTTATCTATTGGCGATTTCGTTCCAATTCACATTCCAAGTAATATTCGGCATGCTAATTACATTGCCGGTTGCCAAATTGCATTATCTCTTATAGTTTCCGAGATATGGACTATCGATAATTTACACCTTAGGCTCTGCTTCTAACTTGGGCCCAAATTGTAAAATGGTCTTCTCTATTGGCGATTTCGTTCCAATTCACATTCCAAGTAATATTCGGCATGCTAATTACATTTCCGGTTGCCAAATTGCATTATCTCTTATAGTTTCCGAGATATGGACTATCAATAATTTACACCTTAGGCTCTGCTTCTAACTTGGGCCCAAATTGTAAAATGGTCTTATCTATTGGCGATTTCGTTCCAATTCACATTCCAAGTAATATTCGGCATGCTAATTACATTGCCGGTTGCCAAATTGAATTATCTCTTATAGTTTCCGAGATATGGACTATCGATAATTTACACCTTAGGCTCTGCTTCTAACTTGGGCCCAAATTGTAAAATGGTCTTCTCTATTGGCGATTTCGTTCCAATTCACATTCCAAGTAATATTCGGCATGCTAATTACATTGCCGGTTGCCAAATTGCATTACCTCTTATAGTTTCCGAGATATGGACTATCGATAATTTACACCTTAGTCTCTGCTTCTAACTTGGGCCCAAATTGTAAAATGGTCTTATCTATTGGCGATTTCGTTCCAATTCACATTCCAAGTAATATTCGGCATGCTAATTACATTGCCGGTTGCCAAATTGCATTATCTCTTATAGTTTCCGAGATATGGACTATCGATAATTTACACCTTAGGCTCTGCTTCTAACTTGGGCCCAAATTGTAAAATGGTCTTCTCTATTGGCGATTTCGTTCCAATTCACATTCCAAGTAATATTCGGCATGCTAATTACATTGCCGGTTGCCAAATTGCATTATCTCTTATAGTTTCCGAGATATGGACTATCGATAATTTACACCTTAGGCTCTGCTTCTAACTTGGGCCCAAATTGTAAAATGGTCTTATCTATTGGCGATTTCGTTCCAATTCACATTCCAATTAATATTCGGCATGCTAATTACATTGCCGGTTGCCAAATTGCACTATCTCTTATAGTTTCCGAGATATGGACTATCGATAATTTACACCTTAGGCTCTGCTTCTAACTTGGGCCCAAATTGTAAAATGGTCTTATCTATTGGCGATTTCGTTCCAATTCACATTCCAAGTAATATTCGGCATGCTAATTACATTGCCGGTTGCCAAATTGCATTATCTCTTATAGTTTCCGAGATATGGACTATCGATAATTTACACCTTAGGCTCTGCTTCTAACTTGGGCCCAAATTGTAAAATGGTCTTATCTATTGGCGATTTCGTTCCAATTCACATTCCAAGTAATATTCGGCATGCTAATTACATTGCCGGTTGCCAAATTGCATTATCTCTTATAGTTTCCGAGATATGGACTATCGATAATTTACACCTTAGGCTCTGCTTCTAACTTGGGCCCAAATTGTAAAATGGTCTTATCTATTGGCGATTTCGTTCCAATTCACATTCCAAGTAATATTCGGCATGCTAATTACATTGCCGGTTGCCAAATTGCATTATCTCTTATAGTTTCCGAGATATGGACTATCGATAATTTACACCTTAGGCTCTTCTTCTAACTTGGGCCCAAATTGTAAAATGGTCTTATCTATTGGCGATTTCGTTCCAATTCACATTCCAAGTAATATTCGGCATGCTAATTACATTGCCGGTTGCCAAATTGAATTATCTCTTATAGTTTCCGAGATATGGACTATCGATAATTTACACCTTAGGCTCTGCTTCTAACTTGGGCCCAAATTGTAAAATGGTCTTACCTATTGGCGATTTCGTTCCAATTCACATTCCAAGTAATATTCGGCATGCTAATTACATTGCCGGTTGCCAAATTGCATTATCTCTTATAGTTTCCGAGATATGGACTATCGATAATTTACACCTTAGGCTCTGCTTCTAACTTGGGCCCAAATTGTAAAATGGTCTTATCTATTGGCGATTTCGTTCCAATTCACATTCCAAGTAATATTCGGCATGCTAATTACATTGCCGGTTGCCAAATTGCATTATCTCTTATAGTTTCCGAGATATGGACTATCGATAATTTACACCTTAGGCTCTGCTTCTAACTTGGGCCCAAATTGTAAAATGGTCTTATCTATTGGCGATTTCGTCCCAATTCACATTCCAAGTGATATTCGGCATGCTAATTACATTGCCGGTTGCGAAATTGCATTATCTCTTATAGTTTCCGAGATATGGACTATCAATAATTTACACCTTAGGCTCTGCTTCTAACTTGGGCCCAAATTGTAAAATGGTCTTATCTATTGGCGATTTCGTTCCAATTCACATTCCAAGTAATATTCTGCATGCTAATTACATTGCCGGTTGCCAAATTGCATTATCTCTTATAGTTTCCGAGATATGGACTATCGATAATTTACACCTTAGGCTCTGCTTCTAACTTGGGCCCAAATTGTAAAATGGTCTTATCTATTGGCGATTTCGTTCCAATTCACATTCCAAGTAATATTCGGCATGCTAATTACATTGCCGGTTGCCAAATTGCATTATCTCTTATAGTTTCCGAGATATGGACTATCGATAATTTACACCTTAGGCTCTGCTTCTAACTTGGGCCCAAATTGTAAAATGGTCTTATCTATTGACGATTTCGTTCCAATTCACATTCCAAGTAATATTCGGCATGCTAATTACATTGCCGGTTGCCAAATTGCATTATCTCTTATAGTTTCCGAGATATGGACTATCGATAATTTACACCTTAGGCTCTGCTTCTAACTTGGGCCCAAATTGTAAAATGGTCTTATCTATTGGCGATTTCGTTAAAATTCACATTCCAAGTAATATTCGGCATGCTAATTACATTGCCGGTTGCCAAATTGCATTATCTCTTGTAGTTTCCGAGATATGGACTATCGATAATTTACACCTTAGGCTCTGCTTCTAACTTGGGCCCAAATTGTAAAATGGTCTTATCTATTGGCGATTTCGTTCCAATTCACACTCCAAGTAATATTCGGCATGCTAATTACATTGCCGGTTGCGAAATTGCATTATCTCTTATAGTTTCCGAGATATGGACTATCAATAATTTACACCTTAGGCTCTGCTTCTAACTTGGGCCCAAATTGTAAAATGGTCTTATCTATTGGCGATTTCGTTCCAATTCACATTCCAAGTAATATTCGGCATGCTAATTACATTGCCGGTTGCCAAATTGCATTATCTCTTATAGTTTCCGAGATATGGACTATCGATAATTTACACCTTAGGCTCTGCTTCTAACTTGGGCCCAAATTGTAAAATGGCCTTATCTATTGGCGATTTCGTCCCAATTCACATTCCAAGTAATATTCGGCATGCTAATTACATTGCCGGTTGCGAAATTGCATTATCTCTTATAGTTTCAGAGATATGGACTATCGATAATTTACACCTTAGGCTCTGCTTCTAACTTGGGCCCAAATTGTAAAATGGTCTTATCTATTGGCAATTTCGTTCCAATTCACATTCCAAGTAATATTCGGCATGCTAATTACATTGCCGGTTGCCAAATTGCATTATCTCTTATAGTTTCCGAGATATGGACTATCGATAATTTACACCTTAGGCTCTGCTTCTAACTTGGGCCCAAATTGTAAAATGGTCTTATCTATTGGCGGTTTCGTTCCAATTCACATTCCAAGTAATATTCGGCATGCTAATTACATTGCCGGTTGCCAAATTGCATTAACTCTTATAGTTTCCGAGATATGGACTATCGATAATTTACACCTTAGGCTCTGCTTCTAACTTGGGCCCAAATTGTAAAATGGTCTTATCTATTGGCGATTTCGTCCCAATTCACATTCCAAGTGATATTCGGCATGCTAATTACATTGCCGGTTGCGAAATTGCATTATCTCTTATAGTTTTCGAGATATGGACTATCGATAATTTACACCTTAGGCTCTGCTTCTAACTTGGGCCCAAATTGTAAAATGGTCTTATCTATTGGCGATTTCGTTCCAATTCACATTCCAAGTAATATTCGGCATGCTAATTACATTGCCGGTTGCCAAATTGCATTATCTCTTATAGTTTCCGAGATATGGACTATCGATAATTTACACCTTAGGCTCTGCTTCTAACTTGGGCCCAAATTGTAAAATGGTCTTATCTATTGGCGATTTCGTTGCAATTCACATTCCAAGTAATATTCGGCATGCTAATTACATTGCCGGTTGCCAAATTGAATTATCTCTTATAGTTTCCAAGATATGGACTATCGATAATTTACACCTTAGGCTCTGCTTCTAACTTGGGCCCAAATTGTAAAATGGTCTTATCTATTGGCGATTTCGTTCCAATTCACATTCCAAGTAATATTCGGCATGCTAATTACATTGCCGGTTGCCAAATTGCATTATCTCTTATAGTTTCCGAGATATGGACTATCGATAATTTACACCTTAGGCTCTGCCTCTAACTTGGGCCCAAATTGTAAAATGGTCTTATCTATTGGCGATTTCGTTCCAATTCACATTCCAAGTAATATTCGGCATGCTAATTACATTGCCGGTTGCCAAATTGCATTATCTCTTATAGTTTCCGAGATATGGACTATCGATAATTTACACCTTAGGCTCTGCTTCTAACTTGGGCCCAAATTGTAAAATGGTCTTATCTATTGGCGATTTCGTTCCAATTCACATTCCAAGTAATATTCGGCATGCTAATTACATTGCCGGTTGCCAAATTGCATTATCTCTTATAGTTTCCGAGATATGGACTATCGATAATTTACACCTTAGGCTCTGCTTCTAACTTGGGCCCAAATTGTAAAATGGTCTTATCTATTGGCGATTTCGTTCCAATTCACATTCCAAGTAATATTCGGCATGCTAATTACCTTGCCGGTTGCCAAATTGCATTATCTCTTATAGTTTCCGAGATATGGACTATCGATAATTTACACCTTAGGCTCTGCTTCTAACTTGGGCCCAAATTGTAAAATGGTCTTATCTATTGGCGATTTCGTTCCAATTCACATTCCAAGTAATATTCGGCATGCTAATTACATTGCCGTTTGCCAAATTGCATTATCTCTTATAGTTT
This sequence comes from Rhynchophorus ferrugineus, assembly GCF_030347505.1. Classification (NCBI taxonomy): domain Eukaryota; kingdom Metazoa; phylum Arthropoda; class Insecta; order Coleoptera; family Curculionidae; genus Rhynchophorus; species Rhynchophorus ferrugineus. Next base: position 834,913 of record NW_027472611.1, on the reverse strand, counting down.
CCGAGATATGGACTAGCGATAATTTACACCTTAGGCTCTGCTTCTAACTTGGGCCCAAATTGTAAAATGGTCTTATCTATTGGCGATTTCGTCCCAATTCACATTCCAAGTGATATTCGGCATGCTAATTACATTGCCGGTTGCGAAATTGCATTATCTCTTATAGTTTCCGAGATATGGACTATCAATAATTTACACCTTAGGGTCTGCTTCTAACTTGGGCCCAAATTGTAAAATGGTCTTATCTATTGGCGATTTCGTTCCAATTCACATTCCAAGTAATATTCGGCATGCTAATTACATTGCCGGTTGCCAAATTGCATTATCTCTTATAGTTTCCGAGATATGGACTATCGATAATTTACACCTTAGGCTCTGCTTCTAACTTGGGCCCAAATTGTAAAATGGTCTTATCTATTGGCGATTTTGTTCCAATTCACATTCCAAGTAATATTCGGCATGCTAATTACATTGCCGGTTGCCAAATTGCATTATCTCTTATAGTTTCCGAGATATGGACTATCGATAATTTACACCTTAGGCTCTGCTTCTAACTTGGGCCCAAATTGTAAAATGGTCTTATCTATTGGCGATTTCGTTCCAATTCACATTCCAAGTAATATTTGGCATGCTAATTACATTGCCGGTTGCCAAATTGCATTATCTCTTATAGTTTCCGAGATATGGACTATCGATAATTTACACCTTAGGCTCTGCTTCTAACTTGGGCCCAAATTGTAAAATGGTCTTATCTATTGGCGATTTCGTCCCAATTCACATTCCAAGTGATATTCGGCATGCTAATTACATTGCCGGTTGCGAAATTGCATTATCTCTTATAGTTTCCGAGATATGGACTATCAATAATTTACACCTTAGGCTCTGCTTCTAACTTGGGCCCAAATTGTAAAATGGTCTTATCTATTGGCGATTTCGTTCCAATTCACATTCCAAGTAATATTCGGCATGCTAATTACATTGCCGGTTGCCAAATTGCATTATCTCTTATAGTTTCCGAGATATGGACTATCGATAATTTACACCTTAGGCTCTGCTCCTAACTTGGGCCCAAATTGTAAAATGGTCTTATCTATTGGCGATTTCGTTCCAATTCACATTCCAAGTAATATTCGGCATGCTAATTACATTGCCGGTTGCCAAATTGCATTATCTCTTATAGTTTCCGAGATATGGACTATCGATAATTTACACCTTAGGCTCTGCTTCTAACTTGGGCCCAAATTGTAAAATGGTCTTATCTATTGGCGATTTCGTCCCAATTCACATTCCAAGTGATATTCGGCATGCTAATTACATTGCCGGTTGCGAAATTGCATTATCTCTTATAGTTTCCGAGATATGGACTATCGATAATTTACACCTTAGGCTCTGCTTCTAACTTTTGCCCAAATTGTAAAATGGTCTTATCTATTGGCGATTTCGATCCAATTCACATTCCAAGTAATATTCGGCATGCTAATTACATTGCCGGTTGCCAAATTGCATTATCTCTTATAGTTTCCGAGATATGGACTATCGATTATTTACACCTTAGGCTCTGCTTCTAACTTGGGCCCAAATTGTAAAATGGTCTTATCTATTGGCGATTTAGTTGCAATTCACATTCCAAGTAATATTCGGCATGCTAATTACATTGCCGGTTGCCAAATTGCATTATCTCTTATAGTTTCCGAGATATGGACTATCGATAATTTACACCTTAGGCTCTGCATCTAACTTGGGCCCAAATTGTAAAATGGCCTTATCTATTGGCGATTTCGTTCCAATTCACATTCCAAGTAATATTCGGCATGCTAATTACATTGCCGGTTGCCAAATTGCATTATCTCTTATAGTTTCCGAGATATGGACTATCGATAATTTACACCTTAGGCTCTGCTTCGAACTTGGGCCCAAATTGTAAAATGGTCTTATCAATTGGCGATTTCGTTCCAATTCACATTCCAAGTAATATTCGGCATGCTAATTACATTGCCGGTTGCCAAATTGCATAATCTCTTATAGTTTCCGAGATATGGACTATCGATAATTTACACCTTAGGCTCTGCTTCTAACTTGGGCCCAAATTGTAAAATGGTCTTATCTATTGGCGATTTAGTTGCAATTCACATTCCAAGTAATATTCGGCATGCTAATTACATTGCCGGTTGCCAAATTGCATTATCTCTTATAGTTTCCGAGATATGGACTATCGATAATTTACACTTTAGGCTCTGCTTCTAACTTGGGCCCAAATTGTAAAATGGTCTTATCTATTGGCGATTTCGTTCCAATTCACATTCCAAGTAATATTCGGCATGCTAATTACATTGCCGGTTGCCAAATTGCATTATCTCTTATAGTTTCCGAGATATGGACTATCGATAATTTACACCTTAGGCTCTGCTTCTAACTTGGGCCCAAATTGTAAAATGGTCTTATCTATTGGCGATTTCGTTCCAATTCACATTCCAAGTAATATTCGGCATGCTAATTACATTTCCGGTTGCCAACTTGCATTATCTCTTATAGTTTCCGAGATATGGACTATCGATAATTTACACCTTAGGCTCTGCTTCTAACTTGGGCCCAAATTGTAAAATGGTCTTATCAATTGGCGATTTCGTTCCAATTCACATTCCAAGTAATATTCGGCATGCTAATTACATTGTCGGTTGCCAAATTGCATTATCTCTTATAGTTTCCGAGATATGGACTATCGATAATTTACACCTTAGGCTCTGCTTCTAACTTGGGCCCAAATTGTAAAATGGTCTTATCTATTGGCGATTTAGTTGCAATTCACATTCCAAGTAATATTCGGCATGCTAATTACATTGCCGGTTGCCAAATTGCATTATCTCTTATAGTTTCCGAGATATGGACTATCGATTATTTACACCTTAGGCTCTGCTTCTAACTTGGGCCCAAATTGTAAAATGGTCTTATCTATTGGCGATTTCGTTCCAATTCACATTCCAAGTAATATTCGGCATGCTAATTACATTGCCGGTTGCCAAATTGCATTATCTCTTATAGTTTCCGAGATATGGACTATCGATAATTTACACCTTAGGCTCTGCTTCTAACTTGGGCCCAAATTGTAAAATGGTCTTATCTATTGGCGATTTCGTTCCAATTCACAATCCAAGTAATATTCGGCATGCTAATTACATTGCCGGTTGCCAAATTGCATTATCTCTTATAGTTTCCGAGATATGGACTATCGATAATTTACACCTTAGGCTCTGCTTCTAACTTGGGCCCAAATTGTAAAATGGTCTTATCTATTGGCGATTTCGTTCCAATTCACATTCCAAGTAATATTCGGCATGCTAATTACATTGCCGGTTGCCAAATTGCATTATCTCTTATAGTTTCCGAGATATGGACTATCGATAATTTACACCTTAGGCTCTGCTTCTAACTTGGGCCCAAATTGTAAAATGGTCTTATCTATTGGCGATTTCGTCCCAATTCACATTCCAAGTGATATTCGGCATGCTAATTACATTGCCGGTTGCGAAATTGCATTATCTCTTATAGTTTCCGAGATATGGACTATCAATAATTTACACCTTAGGCTCTGCTTCTAACTTGGGCCCAAATTGTAAAATGGTCTTATCTATTGGCGATTTCGTTCCAATTCACATTCCAAGTAATATTCGGCATGCTAATTACATTGCCGGTTGCCAAATTGCATTATCTCTTATAGTTTCCGAGATATGGACTATCGATAATTTACACCTTAGGCTCTGCTTCTAACTTGGGCCCAAATTGTAAAATGGTCTTATCTATTGGCGATTTCGTTCCAATTCACATTCCAAGTAATATTCGGCATGCTAATTACATTGCCGGTTGCCAAATTGCATTATCTCTTATAGTTTCCGAGATATGGACTATCGATAATTTACACCTTAGGCTCTGCTTCTAACTTGGGCCCAAATTGTAAAATGGTCTTATCTATTGGCGATTTCGTTCCAATTCACATTCCAAGTAATATTCGGCATGCTAATTACATTGCCGGTTGCCAAATTGCATTATCTCTTATAGTTTCCGAGATATGGACTATCGATAATTTACACCTTAGGCTCTGCTTCTAACTTGGGCCCAAATTGTAAAATGGTCTTATCTATTGGCGATTTCGTCCCAATTCACATTCCAAGTGATATTCGGCATGCTAATTACATTGCCGGTTGCGAAATTGCATTATCTCTTATAGTTTCCGAGATATGGACTATCGATAATTTACACCTTAGGCTCTGCTTCCAACTTGGGCCCAAATTGTAAAATGGTCTTATCTATTGGCGATTTCGATCCAATTCACATTCCAAGTAATATTCGGCATGCTAATTACATTGCCGGTTGCCAAATTGCATTATCTCTTATAGTTTCCGAGATATGGACTATCGATAATTTACACCTTAGGCTCTGCTTCTAACTTGGGCCCAAATTGTAAAATGGTCTTATCTATTGGCGATTTCGTTCCAATTCACATTCCAAGTAATATTCGGCATGCTAATTACATTGCCGGTTGCCAAATTGCATTATCTCTTATAGTTTCCGAGATATGGACTATCGATAATTTACACCTTAGGCTCTGCTTCTAACTTGGGCCCAAATTGTAAAATGGTCTTATCTATTGGCGATTTCGTTCCAATTCACATTCCAAGTAATATTCGGCATGCTAATTACATTGCCGGTTGCCAAATTGCATTATCTCTTATAGTTTCCGAGATATGGACTATCGATAATTTACACCTTAGGCTCTGCTTCTAACTTGGGCCCAAATTGTAAAATGGTCTTATCAATTGGCGATTTCGTTCCAATTCACATTCCAAGTAATATTCGGCATGCTAATTACATTGTCGGTTGCCAAATTGCATTATCTCTTATAGTTTCCGAGATATGGACTATCGATAATTTACACCTTAGGCTCTGCTTCTAACTTGGGCCCAAATTGTAAAATGGTCTTATCTATTGGCGATTTAGTTGCAATTCACATTCCAAGTAATATTCGGCATGTTAATTACATTGCCGGTTGCCAAATTGCATTATCTCTTATAGTTTCCGAGATATGGACTATCGATAATTTACACCTTAGGCTCTGCTTCTAACTTGGGCCCAAATTGTAAAATGGTCTTATCTATTGGCGATTTCGTTCCAATTCACATTCCAAGTAATATTCGGCATGCTAATTACATTGCCGGTTGCCAAATTGCATTATCTCTTATAGTTTCCGAGATATGGACTATCGATAATTTACACCTTAGGCTCTGCTTCTAACTTGGGCCCAAATTGTAAAATGGTCTTATCTATTGGCGATTTCGTTCCAATTCACAATCCAAGTAATATTCGGCATGCTAATTACATTGCCGGTTGCCAAATTGCATTATCTCTTATAGTTTCCGAGATATGGACTATCGATAATTTACACCTTAGGCTCTGCTTCTAACTTGGGCCCAAATTGTAAAATGGTCTTATCTATTGGCGATTTCGTTCCAATTCACATTCCAAGTAATATTCGGCATGCTAATTACATTGCCGGTTGCCAAATTTCATTATCTTTTATAGTTTCCGAGATATGGACTATCGATAATTTACACCTTAGGCTCTGCTTCTAACTTGGGCCCAAATTGTAAAATGGTCTTATCTATTGGCGATTTCGTTCCAATTCACATTCCAAGTAATATTCGGCATGCTAATTACATTGCCGGTTGCCAAATTGCATTATCTCTTATAGTTTCCGAGATATGGACTATCGATAATTTACACCTTAGGCTCTGCTTCTAACTTGGGCCCAAATTGTAAAATGGTCTTATCTATTGGCGATTTCGTCCCAATTCACATTCCAAGTGATATTCGGCATGCTAATTACATTGCCGGTTGCTAAATTGCATTATCTCTTATAGTTTCCGAGATATGGACTATCAATAATTTACACCTTAGGCTCTGCTTCTAACTTGGGCCCAAATTGTAAAATGGTCTTATCTATTGGCGATTTCGTTCCAATTCACATTCCAAGTAATATTCGGCATGCTAATTACATTGCCGGTTGCCAAATTGCATTATCTCTTATAGTTTCCGAGATATGGACTATCGATAATTTACACCTTAGGCTCTGCTTCTAACTTGGGCCCAAATTGTAAAATGGTCTTATCTATTGGCGATTTCGTTCCAATTCACATTCCAAGTAATATTCGGCATGCTAATTACATTGCCGGTTGCCAAATTGCATTATCTCTTATAGTTTCCGAGATATGGACTATCGATAATTTACACCTTAGGCTCTGCTTCTAACTTGGGCCCAAATTGTAAAATGGTCTTATCTATTGGCGATTTCGTTCCAATTCACATTCCAAGTAATATTCGGCATGCTAATTACATTGCCGGTTGCCAAATTGCATTATCTCTTATAGTTTCCGAGATATGGACTATCGATAATTTACACCTTAGGCTCTGCTTCTAACTTGGGCCCAAATTGTAAAATGGTCTTATCTATTGGCGATTTCGTTCCAATTCACAATCCAAGTAATATTCGGCATGCTAAATACATTGCCGGTTGCCAAATTGCATTATCTCTTATAGTTTCCGAGATATGGACTATCGATAATTTACACCTTAGGCTCTGCTTCTAACTTGGGCCCAAATTGTAAAATGGTCTTATCTATTGGCGATTTCGTTCCAATTCACATTCCAAGTAATATTCGGCATGCTAATTACATTGCCGGTTGCCAAATTGCATTATCTTTTATAGTTTCCGAGATATGGACTATCGATAATTTACACCTTAGGCTCTGCTTCTAACTTGGGCCCAAATTGTAAAATGGTCTTATCTATTGGCGATTTCGTTCCAATTCACATTCCAAGTAATATTCGGCATGCTAATTACATTGCCGGTTGCCAAATTGCATTATCTCTTATAGTTTCCGAGATATGGACTATCGATAATTTACACCTTAGGCTCTGCTTCTAACTTGGGCCCAAATTGTAAAATGGTCTTATCTATTGGCGATTTCGTCCCAATTCACATTCCAAGTGATATTCGGCATGCTAATTACATTGCCGGTTGCGAAATTGCATTATCTCTTATAGTTTCCGAGATATGGACTATCAATAATTTACACCTTAGGCTCTGCTTCTAACTTGGGCCCAAATTGTAAAATGGTCTTATCTATTGGCGATTTCGTTCCAATTCACATTCCAAGTAATATTCGGCATGCTAATTACATTGCCGGTTGCCAAATTGCATTATCTCTTATAGTTTCCGAGATATGGACTATCGATAATTTACACCTTAGGCTCTGCTTCTAACTTGGGCCCAAATTGTAAAATGGTCTTATCTATTGGCGATTTCGTTCCAATTCACATTCCAAGTAATATTCGGCATGCTAATTACATTGCCGGTTGCCAAATTGCATTATCTCTTATAGTTTCCGAGATATGGACTATCGATAATTTACACCTTAGGCTCTGCTTCTAACTTGGGCCCAAATTGTAAAATGGTCTTATCTATTGGCGATTTCGTTCCAATTCACATTCCAAGTAATATTCGGCATGCTAATTACATTGCCGGTTGCCAAATTGCATTATCTCTTATAGTTTCCGAGATATGGACTATCGATAATTTACACCTTAGGCTCTGCTTCTAACTTGGGCCCAAATTGTAAAATGGTCTTATCTATTGGCGATTTCGTCCCAATTCACATTCCAAGTGATATTCGGCATGCTAATTACATTGCCGGTTGCCAAATTGCATTATCTCTTATAGTTTCCGAGATATGGACTATCGATAATTTACACCTTAGGCTCTGCTTCTAACTTGGGCCCAAATTGTAAAATGGTCTTATCGATTGGCGATTTCGTTCCAATTCACATTCCAAGTAATATTCGGCATGCTAATTACATTGCCGGTTGCCAAATTGCATTATCTCTTATAGTTTCCGAGATATGGACTATCGATAATTTACACCTTAGGCTCTGCTTCTAACTTGGGCCCAAATTGTAAAATGGTCTTATCTATTGGCGATTTCGTTCCAATTCACATTCCAAGTAATATTCGGCATGCTAATTACATTGCCGGTTGCCAAATTGCATTATCTCTTATAGTTTCCGAGATATGGACTATCGATAATTTACACCTTAGGCTCTGCTTCTAACTTGGGCCCAAATTGTAAAATGGTCTTATCTATTGGCGATTTCGTTCCAATTCACATTCCAAGTAATATTCGGCATGCTAATTACATTGCCGGTTGCCAAATTGCATTATCTCTTATAGTTTCCGAGATATGGACTATCGATAATTTACACCTTAGGCTCTGCTTCTAACTTGGGCCCAAATTGTAAAATGGTCTTATCAATTGGCGATTTCGTTCCAATTCACAATCCAAGTAATATTCGGCATGCTAATTACATTGTCGGTTGCCAAATTGCATTATCTCTTATAGTTTCCGAGATATGGACTATCGATAATTTACACCTTAGGCTCTGCTTCTAACTTGGGCCCAAATTGTAAAATGGTCTTATCTATTGGCGATTTAGTTGCAATTCACATTCCAAGTAATATTCGGCATGCTAATTACATTGCCGGTTGCCAAATTGCATTATCTCTTATAGTTTCCGAGATATGGACTATCGATAATTTACACCTTAGGCTCTGCTTCTAACTTGGGCCCAAATTGTAAAATGGTCTTATCTATTGGCGATTTCGTTCCAATTCACATTCCAAGTAATATTCGGCATGCTAATTACATTGCCGGTTGCCAAATTGCATTATCTCTTATAGTTTCCGAGATATGGACTATCGATAATTTACACCTTAGGCTCTGCTTCTAACTTGGGCCCAAATTGTAAAATGGTCTTATCTATTGGCGATTTCGTTCCAATTCACAACCCAAGTAATATTCGGCATGCTAATTACATTGCCGGTTGCCAAATTGCATTATCTCTTATAGTTTCCGAGATATGGACTATCGATAATTTACACCTTAGGCTCTGCTTCTAACTTGGGCCCAAATTGTAAAATGGTCTTATCTATTGGCGATTTCGTTCCAATTCACATTCCAAGTAATATTCGGCATGCTAATTACATTGCCGGTTGCCAAATTGCATTATCTTTTATAGTTTCCGAGATATGGACTATCGATAATTTACACCTTAGGCTCTGCTTCTAACTTGGGCCCAAATTGTAAAATGGTCTTATCTATTGGCGATTTCGTTCCAATTCACATTCCAAGTAATATTAGGCATGCTAATTACATTGCCGGTTGCCAAATTGCATTATCTCTTATAGTTTCCGAGATATGGACTATCGATAATTTACACCTTAGGCTCTGCTTCTAACTTGGGCCCAAATTGTAAAATGGTCTTATCTATTGGCGATTTCGTCCCAATTCACATTCCAAGTGATATTCGGCATGCTAATTACATTGCCGGTTGCGAAATTGCATTATCTCTTATAGTTTCCGAGATATGGACTATCAATAATTTACACCTTAGGCTCTGCTTCTAACTTGGGCCCAAATTGTAAAATGGTCTTATCTATTGGCGATTTCGTTCCAATTCACATTCCAAGTAATATTCGGCATGCTAATTACATTGCCGGTTGCCAAATTGCATTATCTCTTATAGTTTCCGAGATATGGACTATCGATAATTTACACCTTAGGCTCTGCTTCTAACTTGGGCCCAAATTGTAAAATGGTCTTATCTATTGGCGATTTCGTTCCAATTCACATTCCAAGTAATATTCGGCATGCTAATTACATTGCCGGTTGCCAAATTGCATTATCTCTTATAGTTTCCGAGATATGGACTATCGATAATTTACACCTTAGGCTCTGCTTCTAACTTGGGCCCAAATTGTAAAATGGTCTTATCTATTGGCGATTTCGTTCCAATTCACATTCCAAGTAATATTCGGCATGCTAATTACATTGCCGGTTGCCAAATTGCATTATCTCTTATAGTTTCCGAGATATGGACTATCGATAATTTACACCTTAGGCTCTGCTTCTAACTTGGGCCCAAATTGTAAAATGGTCTTATCTATTGGCGATTTCGTCCCAATTCACATTCCAAGTGATATTCGGCATGCTAATTACATTGCCGGTTGCGAAATTGCATTATCTCTTATAGTTTCCGAGATATGGACTATCGATAATTTACACCTTAGGCTCTGCTTCCAACTTGGGCCCAAATTGTAAAATGGTCTTATCTATTGGCGATTTCGATCCAATTCACATTCCAAGTAATATTCGGCATGCTAATTACATTGCCGGTTGCCAAATTGCATTATCTCTTATAGTTTCCGAGATATGGACTATCGATAATTTACACCTTAGGCTCTGCTTCTAACTTGGGCCCAAATTGTAAAATGGTCTTATCTATTGGCGATTTCGTTCCAATTCACATTCCAAGTAATATTCGGCATGCTAATTACATTGCCGGTTGCCAAATAGCATTATCTCTTATAGTTTCCGAGATATGGACTATCGATAATTTACACCTTAGGCTCTGCTTCTAACTTGGGCCCAAATTGTAAAATGGTCTTATCAATTGGCGATTTCGTTCCAATTCACATTCCAAGTAATATTCGGCATGCTAATTACATTGCCGGTTGCCAAATTGCATTATCTCTTATAGTTTCCGAGATATGGACTATCGATAATTTACACCTTAGGCTCTGCTTCTAACTTGGGCCCAAATTGTAAAATGGTCTTATCTATTGGCGATTTAGTTGCAATTCACAAACCAAGTAATATTCGGCATGCTAATTACATTGCCGGTTGCCAAATTGCATTATCTCTTATAGTTTCCGAGATATGGACTATCGATAATTTACACCTTAGGCTCTGCTTCTAACTTGGGCCCAAATTGTAAAATGGTCTTATCTATTGGCGATTTCGTTCCAATTTACATTCCAAGTAATATTCGGCATGCTAATTACATTGCCGGTTGCCAAATTGCATTATCTCTTATAGTTTCCGAGATATGGACTATCGATAATTTACACCTTAGACTCTGCTTCTAACTTGGGCCCAAATTGTAAAATGGTCTTATCTATTGGCGATTTCGTTCCAATTCACATTCCAAGTAATATTCGGCATGCTAATTACATTGCCGGTTGCCAAATTGCATTATCTCTTATAGTTTCCGAGATATGGACTATCGATAATTTACACCTTAGGCTCTGCTTCTAACTTGGGCCCAAATTGTAAAATGGTCTTATCTATTGGCGATTTAGTTGCAATTCATATTCCAAGTAATATTCGGCATGCTAATTACATTGCCGGTTGCCAAATTGCATTATCTCTTATAGTTTCCGAGATATGGACTATCGATAATTTACACCTTAGGCTCTGCTTCTAACTTGGGCCCAAATTGTAAAATGGTCTTATCTATTGGCGATTTCGTTCCAATTCACATTCCAAGTAATATTCGGCATGCTAATTACATTGCCGGTTGCCAAATTGCATTATCTCTTATAGTTTCCGAGATATGGACTATCGATAATTTACACCTTAGGCTCTGCTTCTAACTTGGGCCCAAATTGTAAAATGGTCTTATCTATTGGCGATTTCGTTCCAATTCACATTCCAAGTAATATTCGGCATGCTAATTACATTGCCGGTTGCCAAATTGCATTATCTCTTATAGTTTCCGAGATATGGACTATCGATTATTTACACCTTAGGCTCTGCTTCTAACTTGGGCCCAAATTGTAAAATGGTCTTGTCTATTGGCGATTTCGTTCCAATTCACATTCCAAGTAATATTCGGCATGCTAATTACATTGCCGGTTGCCAAATTGCATTATCTTTTATAGTTTCCGAGATATGGACTATCGATAATTTACACCTTAGGCTCTGCTTCTAACTTGGGCCCAAATTGTAAAATGGTCTTATCTATTGGCGATTTCGTCCCAATTCACATTCCAAGTGATATTCGGCATGCTAATTACATTGCCGGTTGCGAAATTGTATTATCTCTTATAGTTTCCGAGATATGGACTATCAATAATTTACACCTTAGGCTCTGCTTCTAACTTGGGCCCAAATTGTAAAATGGTCTTATCTATTGGCGATTTCGTTCCAATTCACATTCCAAGTAATATTCGGCATGCTAATTACATTGCCGGTTGCCAAATTGCATTATCTCTTATAGTTTCCGAGATATGGACTATCGATAATTTACACCTTGGGCTCTGCTTCTAACTTGGGCCCAAATTGTAAAATGGTCTTATCTATTGGCGATTTCGTCCCAATTCACATTCCAAGTGATATTCGGCATGCTAATTACATTGCCGGTTGCGAAATTGCATTATCTCTTATAGTTTCCGAGATATAGACTATCAATAATTTACACCTTAGGCTCTGCTTCTAACTTGGGCCCAAATTGTAAAATGGTCTTATCTATTGGCGATTTCGTTCCAATTCACATTCCAAGTAATATTCGGCATGGTAATTACATTGCCGGTTGCCAAATTGCATTATCTCTTATAGTTTCAGAGATATGGACTATCGATTATTTACACCTTAGGCTCTGCTTCTAACTTGGGCCCAAATTGTAAAATGGTCTTATCTATTGGCAATTTCGTTCCAATTCACATTCCAAGTAATATTCGGCATGCTAATTACATTGCCGGTTGCCAAATTGCATTATCTCTTATAGTTTCCGAGATATGGACTATCGATAATTTACACCTTAGGCTCTGCTTCTAACTTGGGCCCAAATTGTAAAATGGTCTTATCTATTGGCGATTTCGTTCCAATTCACATTCCAAGTAATATTCGGCATGCTAATTACATTGCCGGTTGCCAAATTGCATTAACTCTTATAGTTTCCGAGATATATACTATCGATAATTTACACCTTAGGCTCTGCTTCTAACTTGGGCCCAAATTGTAAAATGGTCTTATCTATTGGCGATTTCGTTCCAATTCACATTCCAAGTAATATTCGGCATGCTAATTACATTGCCGGTTGCCAAATTGCATTATCTCTTATAGTTTCCGAGATATGGACTATCGATAATTTACACCATAGGCTCTGCTTCTAACTTGGGCCCAAATTGTAAAATGGTCTTATCTATTGGCGATTTCGTTCCAATTCACATTACAAGTAATATTCGGCATGCTAATTACATTGCCGGTTGCCAAATTGAATTATCTCTTATAGTTTCCGAGATATGGACTATCGATAATTTACACCTTAGGCTCTGCTTCTAACTTGGGCCCAAATTGTAAAATGGTCTTACCTATTGGCGATTTCGTTCCAATTCACATTCCAAGTAATATTCGGCATGCTAATTACATTGCCGGTTGCCAAATTGCATTATCTCTTATAGTTTCCGAGATATGGACTATCGTTAATTTACACCTTAGGCTCTGCTTCTAACTTGGGCCCAAATTGTAAAATGGTCTTATCTATTGGCGATTTCGTTCCAATTCACATTCCAAGTAATATTCGGCATGCTAATTACATTGCCGGTTGCCAAATTGCATTATCTCTTATAGTTTCCGAGATATGGACTATCGATAATTTACACCTTAGGCTCTGCTTCTAACTTGGGCCCAAATTGTAAAATAGTCTTATCTATTAGCGATTTAGTTGCAATTCACATTCCAAGTAATATTCGGCATGCTAATTACATTGCCGGTTGCCAAATTGCATTATCTCTTATAGTTTCCGAGATATGGGCTATCGATAATTTACACCTTAGGCTCTGCTTCTAACTTGGGCCCAAATTGTAAAATGGTCTTATCTATTGGCGATTTCGTTCCAATTCACATTCCAAGTAATATTCGGCATGCTAATTACATTGCCGGTTGCCAAATTGCATTATCTCTTATAGTTTCCGAGATATGGACTATCGATAATTTACACCTTAGGCTCTGCTTCTAACTTGGGCCCAAATTGTAAAATGGTCTTATCTATTGGCGATTTCGTTCCAATTCACATTCCAAGTAATATTCGGCATCCTAATTACATTGCCGGTAGCCAAATTGCATTATCTCTTATAGTTTCCGAGTTATGGACTATCGATAATTTACACCTTAGGCTCTGCTTCTAACTTGGGCCCAAATTGTAAAATGGTCTTATCTATTGGCGATTTCGTTCCAATTCACATTCCAAGTAATATTCGGCATGCTAATTACATTGCCGGTTGCCAAATTGCATTATCTCTTATAGTTTCCGAGATATGGACTATCGATAATTTACACCTTAGGCTCTGCTTCTAACTTGGGCCCAAATTGTAAAATGGTCTTATCTATTGGCGATTTCGTTCCAATTCACATTCCAAGTAATATTCGGCATGCTAATTACATTGCCGGTTGCCAAATGGCATTATCTTTTATAGTTTCCGAGATATGGACTATCGATAATTTACACCTTAGGCTCTGCTTCTAACTTGGGCCCAAATTGTAAAATGGTCTTATCTATTGGCGATTTCGTTCCAATTCACATTCCAAGTAATATTCGGCATGCTAATTACATTGCCGGTTGCCAAATTGCATTATCTCTTATAGTTTCCGAGATATGGACTATCGATAATTTACACCTTAGGCTCTGCTTCTAACTTGGGCCCAAATTGTAAAATGGTCTTATCTATTGGCGATTTCGTCCCAATTCACATTCCAAGTGATATTCGGCATGCTAATTACATTGCCGGTTGCGAAATTGCATTATCTCTTATAGTTTCCGAGATATGGACTATCAATAATTTACACCTAAGGCTCTGCTTCTAACTTGGGCCCAAATTGTAAAATGGTCTTATCTATTGGCGATTTCGTTCCAATTCACATTCCAAGTAATATTCGGCATGCTAATTACATTGCCGGTTGCCAAATTGCATTATCTCTTATAGTTTCCGAGATATGGACTATCGATAATTTACACCTTAGGCTCTGCTTCTAACTTGGGCCCAAATTGTAAAATGGTCTTATCTATTGGCGATTTCGTTCCAATTCACATTCCAAGTAATATTCGGCATGCTAATTACATTGCCGGTTGCCAAATTGCATTATCTCTTATAGTTTCCGAGATATGGACTATCGATAATTTACACCTTAGGCTCTGCTTCTAACTTGGGCCCAAATTGTAAAATGGTCTTATCTATTGGCGATTTCGTTCCAATTCACATTCCAAGTAATATTCGGCATGCTAATTACATTGCCGGTTGCCAAATTGCATTATCTCTTATAGTTTCCGAGATATGGACTATCGATAATTTACACCTTAGGCTCTGCTTCTAACTTGGGCCCAAATTGTAAAATGGTCTTATCTATTGGCGATTTCGATCCAATTCACATTCCAAGTAATATTCGGCATGCTAATTACATTGCCGGTTGCCAAATTGCATTATCTCTTATAGTTTCCGAGATATGGACTATCGATAATTTACACCTTAGCCTCTGCTTCTAACTTGGGCCCAAATTGTAAAATGGTCTTATCTATTGGCGATTTCGTTCCAATTCACATTCCAAGTAATATTCGGCATGCTAATTACATTGCCGGTTGCCAAATTGCATTATCTCTTATAGTTTCCGAGATATGGACTATCGATAATTTACACCTTAGGCTCTGCTTCTAACTTGGGCCCAAATTGTAAAATGGTCTTATCAATTGGCGATTTCGTTCCAATTCACATTCCAAGTAATATTCGGCATGCTAATTACATTGCCGGTTGCCAAATTGCATTATCTCTTATAGTTTCCGAGATATGGACTATCGATAATTTACACCTTAGGCTCTGCTTCTAACTTGGGCCCAAATTGTAAAATGGTCTTATCTATTGGCGATTTAGTTGCAATTCACATTCCAAGTAATATTCGGCATGCTAATTACATTGCCGGTTGCCAAATTGCATTATCTCTTATAGTTTCCGAGATATGGACTATCGATAATTTACACCTTAGGCTCTGCTTCTAACTTGGGCCCAAATTGTAAAATGGTCTTATCGATTGGCGATTTCGTTCCAATTCACATTCCAAGTAATATTCGGCATGCTAATTACATTGCCGGTTGCCAAATTGCATTATCTCTTATAGTTTCCGAGATATGGACTATCGATAATTTACACCTTAGGCTCTGCTTCTAACTTGGGCCCAAATTGTAAAATGGTCTTATCTATTGGCGATTTCGTTCCAATTCACATTCCAAGTAATATTCGGCATGCTAATTACATTGCCGGTTGCCAAATTGCATTATCTCTTATAGTTTCCGAGATATGGACTATCGATAATTTACAGCTTAGGCTCTGCTTCTAACTTGGGCCCAAATTGTAAAATGGTCTTATCTATTGGCGATTTCGTTCCAATTCACATTCCAAGTAATATTCGGCATGCTAATTACATTGCCGGTTGCCAAATTGCATTATCTCTTATAGTTTCCGAGATATGGACTATCGATAATTTACACCTTAGGCTCTGCTTCTAACTTGGGCCCAAATTGTAAAATGGCCTTATCTATTGGCGATTTCGTTCCAATTCACATTCCAAGTAATATTCGGCATGCTAATTACATTGCCGGTTGCCAAATTGAATTATCTCTTATAGTTTCCGAGATATGGACTATCGATAATTTACACCTTAGGCTCTGCTTCTAACTTGGGCCCAAATTGTAAAATGGTCTTACCTATTGGCGATTTCGTTCCAATTCACATTCCAAGTAATATTCGGCATGCTAATTACATTGCCGGTTGCCAAATTGCATTATCTCTTATAGTTTCCGAGATATGGACTACCGATAATTTACACCTTAGGCTATGCTTCTAACTTGGGCCCAAATTGTAAAATGGTCTTATCTATTGGCGATTTCGTTCCAATTCACATTCCAAGTAATATTCGGCATGCTAATTACATTGCCGGTTGCCAAATTGCATTATCTCTTATAGTTTCCGAGATATGGGCTATCGATAATTTACACCTTAGGCTCTGCTTCTAACTTGGGCCCAAATTGTAAAATCGTCTTATCTATTGGCGATTTCGTTCCAATTCACATTCTAAGTAATATTCGGCATGCTAATTACATTGCCGGTTGCCAAATTGCATTATCTCTTATAGTTTCCGAGATATGGACTATCGGTAATTTACACCTTAGGCTCTGCTTCTAACTTGGGCCCAAATTGTAAAATCGTCTTACCTATTGGCGATTTCGTTCCAATTCACATTCCAAGTAACATTCGGCATGCTAATTACATTGCCGGTTGCCAAATTGCATTATCTCTTATAGTTTCCGAGATATGGACTATCGATAATTTACACCTTAGGCTCTGCTTCTAACTTGGGCCCAAATTGTAAAATGGTCTTATCTATTGGCGATTTCGATCCAATTCACATTCCAAGTAATATTCGGCATGCTAATTACATTGCCGGTTGCCAAATTGCATTATCTCTTATAGTTTCCGAGATATGGACTATCGATAATTTACATCTTAGGCTCTGCTTCTAACTTGGGCCCAAATTGTAAAATCGTCTTATCTATTGGCGATTTCGTTCCAATTCACATTCCAAGTAATATTCGGCATGCTAATTACATTGCCGGTTGCCAAATTGCATTATCTCTTATAGTTTCCGAGATATGGACTATCGATAATTTACACCTTAGGCTCTGCTTCTAACTTGGGCCCAAATTGTAAAATGGTCTTATCTATTGGCGATTTCGTTCCAATTCACATTCCAAGTAATATCCGGCATGCTAATTACATTGCCGGTTGCCAAATTGAATTATCTCTTATAGTTTCCGAGATATGGACTATCGATAATTTACACCTTAGGCTCTGCTTCTAACTTGGGCCCAAATTGTAAAATGGTCTTATCTATTGGCGATTTCGTTCCAATTCACATTCCAAGTAATATTCGGCATGCTAATTACATTGCCGGTTGCCAAATTGCATTATCTCTTATAGTTTCCGAGATATGGACTATCGATAATTTACATCTTAGGCTCTGCTTCTAACTTGGGCCCAAATTGTAAAATGGTCTTATCTATTTGCGATTTCGTTCCAATTCACATTCCAAGTAATATTCGGCATGCTAATTACACTGCCGGTTGCCAAATTGCATTATCTCTTATAGTTTCCGAGATATGGACTATCGATAATTTACACCTTAGGCTCTGCTTCTAACTTGGGCCCAAATTGTAAAATGGTCTTATCTATTGGCGATTTCGTCCCAATTCACATTCCAAGTGATATTCGGCATGCTAATTACATTGCCGGTTGCGAAATTGCATTATCTCTTATAGTTTCCGAGATATGGACTATCAATAATTTACACCTTAGGCTCTGCTTCTAACTTGGGCCCAAATTGTAAAATGGTCTTATCTATTGGCGATTTCGTTCCAATTCACATTCCAAGTAATATTCGGCATGCTAATTACATTGCCGGTTACCAAATTGCATTATCTCTTATAGTTTCCGAGATATGGACTATCGATAATTTACACCTTAGGCTCCGCTTCTAACTTGGGCCCAAATTGTAAAATGGTCTTATCTATTGGCGATTTCGTTCCAATTCACATTCCAAGTAATATTCGGCATGCTAATTACATTGCCGGTTGCCAAATTGCATTATCTCTTATAGTTTCCGAGATATGGACTATCGATAATTTACACCTTAGGCTCTGCTTCTAACTTGGGCCCAAATTGTAAAATGGTCTTATCTATTGGCGATTTCGTTCCAATTCACATTCCAAGTAATATTCGGCATGCTAATTACATTGCCGGTTGCCAAATTGCATTATCTCTTATAGTTTCCGAGATATGGACTATCGATAATTTACACCTTAGGCTCTGCTTCTAACTTGGGCCCAAATTGTAAAATGGTCTCATCTATTGGCGATTTCGTTCCAATTCACAATCCAAGTAATATTCGGCATGCTAATTACATTGCCGGTTGCCAAATTGCATTATCTCTTATAGTTTCCGAGATATGGACTATCGATAATTTACACCTTAGGCTCTGCTTCTAACTTGGGCCCAAATTGTTAAATGGTCTTATCTATTGGCGATTTCGTTCCAATTCACACTCCAAGTAATATTCGGCATGCTAATTACATTGCCGGTTGCGAAATTGCATTATCTCTTATAGTTTCCGAGATATGGACTATCAATAATTTACACCTTAGGCTCTGCTTCTAACTTGGGCCCAAATTGTAAAATGGTCTTATCTATTGGCGATTTCGTTCCAATTCACATTCCAAGTAATATTCGGCATGCTAATTACATTGCCGGTTGCCAAATTGCATTATCTCTTATAGTTTCCGAGATATGGACTATCGATAATTTACACCTTAGGCTCTGCTTCTAACTTGGGCCCAAATTGTAAAATGGTCTTATCTATTAGCGATTTCGTTCCAATTCACATTCCAAGTAATATTCGGCATGCTAATTACATTGCCGGTTGCCAAATTGCATTATCTCTTATAGTTTCCGAGATATGGATTATCGATAATTTACACCTTAGGCTCTGCTTCTAACTTGGGCCCAAATTGTAAAATGGTCTTATCTATTGGCGATTTCGTTCCAATTCACATTCCAAGTAATATTCGGCATGCTAATTACATTGCCGGTTGCCAAATTGCATTATCTCTTATAGTTTCCGAGATATGGACTATCGATAATTTACACCTTAGGCTCTGCTTCTAACTTGGGCCCAAATTGTAATATGGTCTTCTCTATTGGCGATTTCGTTCCAATTCACATTCCAAGTAATATTCGGCATGCTAATTACATTGAGGGTTGCCAAATTGCATTATCTCTTATAGTTTCCGAGATATGGACTATCGATATTTTACACCTTAGGCTCTGCTTCTAACTTGGGCCCAAATTGTAAAATGGTCTTATCTATTGGCGATTTCGTTCCAATTCACATTCCAAGTAATATTCGGCATGCTAATTACATTGCCGGTTGCCAAATTGAATTATCTCTTATAGTTTCCGAGATATGGACTATCGATAATTTACACCTTAGGCTCTGCTTCTAACTTGGGCCCAAATTGTAAAATGGTCTTACCTATTGGCGATTTCGTTCCAATTCACATTCCAAGTAATATTCGGCATGCTAATTACATTGCCGGTTGCCAAATTGCATTATCTCTTATAGTTTCCGAGATATGGACTATCGATAATTTACACCTTAGGCTCTGCTTCTAACTTGGGCCCAAATTGTAAAATGGTCTTATCTATTGGCGATTTCGTTCCAATTCACAGTCCAAGTAATATTCGGCATGCTAATTACATTGCCGGTTGCCAAATTGCATTATCTCTTATAGTTTCCGAGATATGGACTATCGATAATTTACACCTTAGGCTCTGCTTCTAACTTGGGCCCAAATTGTAAAATGGTCTTATCTATTGGCGATTTCGTTCCAATTCACATTCCAAGTAATATTCGGCATGCTAATTACATTGCCGGTTGCCAAATTGCATTATCTCTTATAGTTTCCGAGATATGGACTATCGATAATTTACACCTTAAGCTCTGCTTCTAACTTGGGCCCAAATTGTAAAATGGTCTTATCTATTGGCGATTTCGTTCCAATTCACATTCCAAGTAATATTCGGCATGCTAATTACATTGCCGGTTGCCAAATTGCATTATCTCTTATAGTTTCCGAGATATGGAGTATCGATAATTTACACCTTAGGCTCTGCTTCTAACTTGGGCCCAAATTGTAAAATGGCCTTATCTATTGGCGATTTCGTTCCAATTCACATTCCAAGTAATATTCGGCATGCTAATTACATTGCCGGTTGCCAAATTGCATTATCTCTTATAGTTTCCGAGATATGGACTATCGATAATTTACACCTTAGGCTCTGCTTCTAACTTGGGCCCAAATTGTAAAATGGTCTTATCTATTGGCGATTTCGTTCCAATTCACACTCCAAGTAATATTCGGCATGCTAATTACATTGCCGGTTGCGAAATTGCATTATCTCTTATAGTTTCCGAGATATGGACTATCAATAATTTACACCTTAGGCTCTGCTTCTAACTTGGGCCCAAATTGTAAAATGGTCTTATCTATTGGCGATTACGTTCCAATTCACATTCCAAGTAATATTCGGCATGCTAATTACATTGCCGGTTGCCAAATTGCATTATCTCTTATAGTTTCCGAGATATGGATTATCGATAATTTACACCTTAGGCTCTGCTTCTAACTTGGGCCCAAATTGTAAAATGGTCTTATCTATTGGCGATTTCGTTCCAATTCACATTCCAAGTAATATTCGGCATGCTAATTACATTGCCGGTTGCCAAATTGCATTATCTCTTATAGTTTCCGAGATATGGACTATCGATAATTTACACCTTAGGCTCTGCTTCTAACTTGGGCCCAAATTGTAAAATGGTCTTATCTATTGGCGATTTCGTTCCAATTCACATTCCAAGTAATATTCGGCATGCTAATTACATTGCCGGTTGCCAAATTGCATTATCTCTTATAGTTTCCGAGATATGGACTATCGATAATTTACACCTTAGGCTCTGCTTCTAACTTGGGCCCAAATTGTATAATGGTCTTCTCTATTGGCGATTTCGTTCCAATTCACATTCCAAGTAATATTCGGCATGCTAATTACATTGCCGGTTGCCAAATTGCATTACCTCTTATAGTTTCCGAGATATGGACTATCGATAATTTACACCTTAGGCTCTGCTTCTAACTTATGCCCAAATTGTAAAATGGTCTTATCTATTGGCCATTTCGTTCCAATTCACATTCCAAGTAATATTCGGCATGCTAATTACATTGCCGGTTGCCAAATTGCATTATCTCTTATAGTTTCCGAGATATGGACTATCGATAATTTACACCTTAGGCTCTACTTCTAACTTGGGCCCAAATTGTAAAATGGTCTTACCTATTGGCGATTTCGTTCCAATTCACATTCCAAGTAATATTCGGCATGCTAATTACATTGCCGGTTGCCAAATTGCATTATCTCTTATAGTTTCCGAGATATGGACTATCGATAATTTACACCTTAGGCTCTACTTCTAACTTGGGCCCAAATTGT
Organism: Rhynchophorus ferrugineus; assembly: GCF_030347505.1. NCBI lineage: Eukaryota > Metazoa > Arthropoda > Insecta > Coleoptera > Curculionidae > Rhynchophorus > Rhynchophorus ferrugineus. The sequence goes on along the minus strand of NW_027472611.1, from coordinate 812,880 downwards.
AAAATGGTCTTATCTATTGGCGATTTCGTTCCAATTCACATTCCAATTAATATTCGGCATGCTAATTACATTGCCGGTTGCCAAATTGCATTATCTCTTATAGTCTCCGAGATATGGACTATCGATAATTTACACCTTAGGCTCTGCTTCTAACTTGGGCCCAAATTGTAAAATGGCCTTATCTATTGGCGATTTCGTTCCAATTCACATTCCAAGTAATATTCGGCATGCTAATTACATTGCCGGTTGCCAAATTGCATTATCTCTTATAGTTTCCGAGATATGGACTATCGATAATTTACACCTTAGGCTCTGCTTCTAACTTGGGCCCAAATTGTAAAATGGTCTTATCTATTGGCGATTTCGTTCCAATTCACACTCCAAGTAATATTCGGCATGCTAATTACATTGCCGGTTGCGAAATTGCATTATCTCTTATAGTTTCCGAGATATGGACTATCAATAATTTACACCTTAGGCTCTGCTTCTAACTTGGGCCCAAATTGTAAAATGGTCTTATCTATTGGCGATTACGTTCCAATTCACATTCCAAGTAATATTCGGCATGCTAATTACATTGCCGGTTGCCAAATTGCATTATCTCTTATAGTTTCCGAGATATGGATTATCGATAATTTACACCTTAGGCTCTGCTTCTAACTTGGGCCCAAATTGTAAAATGGTCTTATCTATTGGCGATTTCGTTCCAATTCACATTCCAAGTAATATTCGGCATGCTAATTACATTGCCGGTTGCCAAATTGCATTATCTCTTATAGTTTCCGAGATATGGACTATCGATAATTTACACCTTAGGCTCTGCTTCTAACTTGGGCCCAAATTGTAAAATGGTCTTATCTATTGGCGATTTCGTTCCAATTCACATTCCAAGTAATATTCGGCATGCTAATTACATTGCCGGTTGCCAAATTGCATTATCTCTTATAGTTTCCGAGATATGGACTATCGATAATTTACACCTTAGGCTCTGCTTCTAACTTGGGCCCAAATTGTATAATGGTCTTCTCTATTGGCGATTTCGTTCCATTTCACATTCCAAGTAATATTCGGCATGCTAATTACATTGCCGGTTGCCAAATTGCATTACCTCTTATAGTTTCCGAGATATGGACTATCGATAATTTACACCTTAGGCTCTGCTTCTAACTTATGCCCAAATTGTAAAATGGTCTTATCTATTGGCCATTTCGTTCCAATTCACATTCCAAGTAATATTCGGCATGCTAATTACATTGCCGTTTGCCAAATTGCATTATCTCTTATAGTTTCCGAGATATGGACTATCGATAATTTACACCTTAGGCTCTACTTCTAACTTGGGCCCAAATTGTAAAATGGTCTTACCTATTGGCGATTTCGTTCCAATTCACATTCCAAGTAATATTCGGCATGCTAATTACATTGCCGGTTGCCAAATTGCATTATCTCTTATAGTTTCCGAGATATGGACTATCGATAATTTACACCTTAGGCTCTACTTCTAACTTGGGCCCAAATTGTAAAATGGTCTTATCTATTGGCGATTTCGTTCCAATTCACATTCCAATTAATATTCGGCATGCTAATTACATTGCCGGTTGCCAAATTGCATTATCTCTTATAGTCTCCGAGATATGGACTATCGATAATTTACACCTTAGGCTCTGCTTCTAACTTGGGCCCAAATTGTAAAATGGTCTTATCTATTGGCGATTTCGTTCCAATTCACATTCCAAGTAATATTCGGCATGCTAATTACATTGCCGGTTGCCAAATTGCATTATCTCTTATAGTTTCCGAGATATGGACTATCGATAATTTACACCTTAGGCTCTGCTTCTAACTTGGGCCCAAATTGTAAAATGGCCTTATCTATTGGCGATTTCGTTCCAATTCACATTCCAAGTAATATTCGGCATGCTAATTACATTGCCGGTTGCCAAATTGAATTATCTCTTATAGTTTCCGAGATATGGACTATCGATAATTTACACCTTAGGCTCTGCTTCTAACTTGGGCCCAAATTGTAAAATGGTCTTACCTATTGGCGATTTCGTTCCAATTCACATTCCAAGTAATATTCGGCATGCTAATTACATTGCCGGTTGCCAAATTGCATTATCTCTTATAGTTTCCGAGATATGGACTACCGATAATTTACACCTTAGGCTCTGCTTCTAACTTGGGCCCAAATTGTAAAATGGTCTTATCTATTGGCGATTTCGTTCCAATTCACATTCCAAGTAATATTCGGCATGCTAATTACATTGCCGGTTGCCAAATTGCATTATCTCTTATAGTTTCCGAGATATGGACTATCGATAATTTACACCTTAGGCTCTGCTTCTAACTTGGGCCCAAATTGTAAAATGGCCTTATCTATTGGCGATTTCGTTCCAATTCACATTCCAAGTAATATTCGGCATGCTAATTACATTGCCGGTTGCCAAATTGAATTATCTCTTATAGTTTCCGAGATATGGGCTATCGATAATTTACACCTTAGGCTCTGCTTCTAACTTGGGCCCAAATTGTAAAATCGTCTTATCTATTGGCGATTTCGTTCCAATTCACATTCTAAGTAATATTCGGCATGCTAATTACATTGCCGGTTGCCAAATTGCATTATCTCTTATAGTTTCCGAGATATGGACTATCGATAATTTACACCTTAGGCTCTGCTTCTAACTTGGGCCCAAATTGTAAAATGGCCTTATCTATTGGCGATTTCGTTCCAATTCACATTCCAAGTAATATTCGGCATGCTAATTACATTGCCGGTTGCCAAATTGCATTATCTCTTATAGTTTCCGAGATATGGACTATCGATAATTTACACCTTAGGCTCTGCTTCTAACTTGGGCCCAAATTGTAAAATGGCCTTATCTATTGGCGATTTCGTTCCAATTCACATTCCAAGTAATATTCGGCATGCTAATTACATTGCCGGTTGCCAAATTGCATTATCTCTTATAGTTTCCGAGATATGGACTATCGGTAATTTACACCTTAGGCTCTGCTTCTAACTTGGGCCCAAATTGTAAAATCGTCTTACCTATTGGCGATTTCGTTCCAATTCACATTCCAAGTAATATTCGGCATGCTAATTACATTGCCGGTTGCCAAATTGCATTATCTCTTATAGTTTCCGAGATATGGACTATCGATAATTTACACCTTAGGCTCTGCTTCTAACTTGGGCCCAAATTGTAAAATGGTCTTATCTATTGGCGATTTCGATCCAATTCACATTCCAAGTAATATTCGGCATGCTAATTACATTGCCGGTTGCCAAATTGCATTATCTCTTATAGTTTCCTAGATATGGACTATCGATAATTTACATCTTAGGCTCTGCTTCTAACTTGGGCCCAAATTGTAAAATCGTCTTATCTATTGGCGATTTCGTTCCAATTCACATTCCAAGTAATATTCGGCATGCTAATTACATTGCCGGTTGCCAAATTGCATTATCTCTTATAGTTTCCGAGATATGGACTATCGATAATTTACACCTTAGGCTCTGCTTCTAACTTGGGCCCAAATTGTAAAATGGTCTTATCTATTGGCGATTTCGTTCCAATTCACATTCCAAGTAATATTCGGCATGCTAATTACATTGCCGGTTGCCAAATTGCATTATCTCTTATAGTCTCCGAGATATGGACTATCGATAATTTACACCTTAGGCTCTGCTTCTAACTTGGGCCCAAATTGTAAAATGGTCTTATCTATTGGCGATTTCGTTCCAATTCACATTCCAAGTAATATTCGGCATGCTAATTACATTGCCGGTTGCCAAATTGCATTATCTCTTATAGTTTCCGAGATATGGACTATCGATAATTTACACCTTAGGCTCTGCTTCTAACTTGGGCCCAAATTGTAAAATGGCCTTATCTATTGGCGATTTCGTTCCAATTCACATTCCAAGTAATATTCGGCATGCTAATTACATTGCCGGTTGCCAAATTGAATTATCTCTTATAGTTTCCGAGATATGGGCTATCGATAATTTACACCTTAGGCTCTGCTTCTAACTTGGGCCCAAATTGTAAAATCGTCTTATCTATTGGCGATTTCGTTCCAATTCACATTCTAAGTAATATTCGGCATGCTAATTACATTGCCGGTTGCCAAATTGCATTATCTCTTATAGTTTCCGAGATATGGACTATCGGTAATTTACACCTTAGGCTCTGCTTCTAACTTGGGCCCAAATTGTAAAATCGTCTTACCTATTGGCGATTTCGTTCCAATTCACATTCCAAGTAATATTCGGCATGCTAATTACATTGCCGGTTGCCAAATTGCATTATCTCTTATAGTTTCCGAGATATGGACTATCGATAATTTACACCTTAGGCTCTGCTTCTAACTTGGGCCCAAATTGTAAAATGGTCTTATCTATTGGCGATTTCGATCCAATTCACATTCCAAGTAATATTCGGCATGCTAATTACATTGCCGGTTACCAAATTGCATTATCTCTTATAGTTTCCGAGATATGGACTATCGATAATTTACATCTTAGGCTCTGCTTCTAACTTGGGCCCAAATTGTAAAATCGTCTTATCTATTGGCGATTTCGTTCCAATTCACATTCCAAGTAATATTCGGCATGCTAATTACATTGCCGGTTGCCAAATTGCATTATCTCTTATAGTTTCCGAGATATGGACTATCGATAATTTACACCTTAGGCTCTGCTTCTAACTTGGGCCCAAATTGTAAAATGGTCTTATCTATTGGCGATTTCGTTCCAATTCACATTCCAAGTAATATCCGGCATGCTAATTACATTGCCGGTTGCCAAATTGAATTATCTCTTATAGTTTCCGAGATATGGACTATCGATAATTTACACCTTAGGCTCTGCTTCTAACTTGGGCCCAAATTGTAAAATGGTCTTATCTATTGGCGATTTCGTTCCAATTCACATTCCAAGTAATATTCGGCATGCTAATTACATTGCCGGTTGCCAAATTGCATTATCTCTTATAGTTTCCGAGATATGGACTATCGATAATTTACATCTTAGGCTCTGCTTCTAACTTGGGCCCAAATTGTAAAATGGTCTTATCTATTTGCGATTTCGTTCCAATTCACATTCCAAGTAATATTCGGCATGCTAATTACACTGCCGGTTGCCAAATTGCATTATCTCTTATAGTTTCCGAGATATGGACTATCGATAATTTACACCTTAGGCTCTGCTTCTAACTTGGGCCCAAATTGTAAAATGGTCTTATCTATTGGCGATTTCGTCCCAATTCACATTCCAAGTGATATTCGGCATGCTAATTACATTGCCGGTTGCGAAATTGCATTATCTCTTATAGTTTCCGAGATATGGACTATCAATAATTTACACCTTAGGCTCTGCTTCTAACTTGGGCCCAAATTGTAAAATGGTCTTATCTATTGGCGATTTCGTTCCAATTCACATTCCAAGTAATATTCGGCATGCTAATTACATTGCCGGTTACCAAATTGCATTATCTCTTATAGTTTCCGAGATATGGACTATCGATAATTTACACCTTAGGCTCTGCTTCTAACTTGGGCCCAAATTGTAAAATGGTCTTATCTATTGGCGATTTCGTTCCAATTCACATTCCAAGTAATATTCGGCATGCTAATTACATTGCCGGTTGCCAAATTGCATTATCTCTTATAGTTTCCGAGATATGGACTATCGATAATTTACACCTTAGGCTCTGCTTCTAACTTGGGCCCAAATTGTAAAATGGCCTTATCTATTGGCGATTTCGTTCCAATTCACATTCCAAGTAATATTCGGCATGCTAATTACATTGCCGGTTGCCAAATTGAATTATCTCTTATAGTTTCCGAGATATGGACTATCGATAATTTACACCTTAGGCTCTGCTTCTAACTTGGGCCCAAATTGTAAAATGGTCTTACCTATTGGCGATTTCGTTCCAATTCACATTCCAAGTAATATTCGGCATGCTAATTACATTGCCGGTTGCCAAATTGCATTATCTCTTATAGTTTCCGAGATATGGACTACCGATAATTTACACCTTAGGCTCTGCTTCTAACTTGGGCCCAAATTGTAAAATGGTCTTATCTATTGGCGATTTCGTTCCAATTCACATTCCAAGTAATATTCGGCATGCTAATTACATTGCCGGTTGCCAAATTGCATTATCTCTTATAGTTTCCGAGATATGGACTATCGATAATTTACACCTTAGGCTCTGCTTCTAACTTGGGCCCAAATTGTAAAATGGCCTTATCTATTGGCGATTTCGTTCCAATTCACATTCCAAGTAATATTCGGCATGCTAATTACATTGCCGGTTGCCAAATTGAATTATCTCTTATAGTTTCCGAGATATGGGCTATCGATAATTTACACCTTAGGCTCTGCTTCTAACTTGGGCCCAAATTGTAAAATCGTCTTATCTATTGGCGATTTCGTTCCAATTCACATTCTAAGTAATATTCGGCATGCTAATTACATTGCCGGTTGCCAAATTGCATTATCTCTTATAGTTTCCGAGATATGGACTATCGATAATTTACACCTTAGGCTCTGCTTCTAACTTGGGCCCAAATTGTAAAATGGCCTTATCTATTGGCGATTTCGTTCCAATTCACATTCCAAGTAATATTCGGCATGCTAATTACATTGCCGGTTGCCAAATTGCATTATCTCTTATAGTTTCCGAGATATGGACTATCGATAATTTACACCTTAGGCTCTGCTTCTAACTTGGGCCCAAATTGTAAAATGGCCTTATCTATTGGCGATTTCGTTCCAATTCACATTCCAAGTAATATTCGGCATGCTAATTACATTGCCGGTTGCCAAATTGCATTATCTCTTATAGTTTCCGAGATATGGACTATCGGTAATTTACACCTTAGGCTCTGCTTCTAACTTGGGCCCAAATTGTAAAATCGTCTTACCTATTGGCGATTTCGTTCCAATTCACATTCCAAGTAATATTCGGCATGCTAATTACATTGCCGGTTGCCAAATTGCATTATCTCTTATAGTTTCCGAGATATGGACTATCGATAATTTACACCTTAGGCTCTGCTTCTAACTTGGGCCCAAATTGTAAAATGGTCTTATCTATTGGCGATTTCGATCCAATTCACATTCCAAGTAATATTCGGCATGCTAATTACATTGCCGGTTGCCAAATTGCATTATCTCTTATAGTTTCCTAGATATGGACTATCGATAATTTACATCTTAGGCTCTGCTTCTAACTTGGGCCCAAATTGTAAAATCGTCTTATCTATTGGCGATTTCGTTCCAATTCACATTCCAAGTAATATTCGGCATGCTAATTACATTGCCGGTTGCCAAATTGCATTATCTCTTATAGTTTCCGAGATATGGACTATCGATAATTTACACCTTAGGCTCTGCTTCTAACTTGGGCCCAAATTGTAAAATGGTCTTATCTATTGGCGATTTCGTTCCAATTCACATTCCAAGTAATATTCGGCATGCTAATTACATTGCCGGTTGCCAAATTGCATTATCTCTTATAGTCTCCGAGATATGGACTATCGATAATTTACACCTTAGGCTCTGCTTCTAACTTGGGCCCAAATTGTAAAATGGTCTTATCTATTGGCGATTTCGTTCCAATTCACATTCCAAGTAATATTCGGCATGCTAATTACATTGCCGGTTGCCAAATTGCATTATCTCTTATAGTTTCCGAGATATGGACTATCGATAATTTACACCTTAGGCTCTGCTTCTAACTTGGGCCCAAATTGTAAAATGGCCTTATCTATTGGCGATTTCGTTCCAATTCACATTCCAAGTAATATTCGGCATGCTAATTACATTGCCGGTTGCCAAATTGAATTATCTCTTATAGTTTCCGAGATATGGGCTATCGATAATTTACACCTTAGGCTCTGCTTCTAACTTGGGCCCAAATTGTAAAATCGTCTTATCTATTGGCGATTTCGTTCCAATTCACATTCTAAGTAATATTCGGCATGCTAATTACATTGCCGGTTGCCAAATTGCATTATCTCTTATAGTTTCCGAGATATGGACTATCGGTAATTTACACCTTAGGCTCTGCTTCTAACTTGGGCCCAAATTGTAAAATCGTCTTACCTATTGGCGATTTCGTTCCAATTCACATTCCAAGTAATATTCGGCATGCTAATTACATTGCCGGTTGCCAAATTGCATTATCTCTTATAGTTTCCGAGATATGGACTATCGATAATTTACACCTTAGGCTCTGCTTCTAACTTGGGCCCAAATTGTAAAATGGTCTTATCTATTGGCGATTTCGATCCAATTCACATTCCAAGTAATATTCGGCATGCTAATTACATTGCCGGTTACCAAATTGCATTATCTCTTATAGTTTCCGAGATATGGACTATCGATAATTTACATCTTAGGCTCTGCTTCTAACTTGGGCCCAAATTGTAAAATCGTCTTATCTATTGGCGATTTCGTTCCAATTCACATTCCAAGTAATATTCGGCATGCTAATTACATTGCCGGTTGCCAAATTGCATTATCTCTTATAGTTTCCGAGATATGGACTATCGATAATTTACACCTTAGGCTCTGCTTCTAACTTGGGCCCAAATTGTAAAATGGTCTTATCTATTGGCGATTTCGTTCCAATTCACATTCCAAGTAATATCCGGCATGCTAATTACATTGCCGGTTGCCAAATTGAATTATCTCTTATAGTTTCCGAGATATGGACTATCGATAATTTACACCTTAGGCTCTGCTTCTAACTTGGGCCCAAATTGTAAAATGGTCTTATCTATTGGCGATTTCGTTCCAATTCACATTCCAAGTAATATTCGGCATGCTAATTACATTGCCGGTTGCCAAATTGCATTATCTCTTATAGTTTCCGAGATATGGACTATCGATAATTTACATCTTAGGCTCTGCTTCTAACTTGGGCCCAAATTGTAAAATGGTCTTATCTATTTGCGATTTCGTTCCAATTCACATTCCAAGTAATATTCGGCATGCTAATTACACTGCCGGTTGCCAAATTGCATTATCTCTTATAGTTTCCGAGATATGGACTATCGATAATTTACACCTTAGGCTCTGCTTCTAACTTGGGCCCAAATTGTAAAATGGTCTTATCTATTGGCGATTTCGTCCCAATTCACATTCCAAGTGATATTCGGCATGCTAATTACATTGCCGGTTGCGAAATTGCATTATCTCTTATAGTTTCCGAGATATGGACTATCAATAATTTACACCTTAGGCTCTGCTTCTAACTTGGGCCCAAATTGTAAAATGGTCTTATCTATTGGCGATTTCGTTCCAATTCACATTCCAAGTAATATTCGGCATGCTAATTACATTGCCGGTTACCAAATTGCATTATCTCTTATAGTTTCCGAGATATGGACTATCGATAATTTACACCTTAGGCTCCGCTTCTAACTTGGGCCCAAATTGTAAAATGGTCTTATCTATTGGCGATTTCGTTCCAATTCACATTCCAAGTAATATTCGGCATGCTAATTACATTGCCGGTTGCCAAATTGCATTATCTCTTATAGTTTCCGAGATATGGACTATCGATAATTTACACCTTAGGCTCTGCTTCTAACTTGGGCCCAAATTGTAAAATGGTCTTATCTATTGGCGATTTCGTTCCAATTCACATTCCAAGTAATATTCGGCATGCTAATTACATTGCCGGTTGCCAAATTGCATTATCTCTTATAGTTTCCGAGATATGGACTATCGATAATTTACACCTTAGGCTCTGCTTCTAACTTGGGCCCAAATTGTAAAATGGTCTCATCTATTGGCGATTTCGTTCCAATTCACAATCCAAGTAATATTCGGCATGCTAATTACATTGCCGGTTGCCAAATTGCATTATCTCTTATAGTTTCCGAGATATGGACTATCGATAATTTACACCTTAGGCTCTGCTTCTAACTTGGGCCCAAATTGTAATATGGTCTTCTCTATTGGCGATTTCGTTCCAATTCACATTCCAAGTAATATTCGGCATGCTAATTACATTGCCGGTTGCCAAATTGCATTATCTCTTATAGTTTCCGAGATATGGACTATCGATATTTTACACCTTAGGCTCTGCTTCTAACCTGGGCCCAAATTGTAAAATGGTCTTCTCTATTGGCGATTTCGTTCCAATTCACATTCCAAGTAATATTCGGCATGCTAATTACATTGCCGGTTGCCAAATTGCATTATCTCTTATAGTTTCCGAGATATGGACTATCAATAATTTACACCTTAGGCTCTGCTTCTAACTTGGGCCCAAATTGTAAAATGGTCTTATCTATTGGCGATTTCGTTCCAATTCACATTCCAAGTAATATTCGGCATGCTAATTACATTGCCGGTTGCCAAATTGAATTATCTCTTATAGTTTCCGAGATATGGACTATCGATAATTTACACCTTAGGCTCTGCTTCTAACTTGGGCCCAAATTGTAAAATGGTCTTACCTATTGGCGATTTCGTTCCAATTCACATTCCAAGTAATATTCGGCATGCTAATTACATTGCCGGTTGCCAAATTGCATTATCTCTTATAGTTTCCGAGATATGGACTATCGATAATTTACACCTTAGGCTCTGCTTCTAACTTGGGCCCAAATTGTAAAATGGTCTTATCTATTGGCGATTTCGTTCCAATTCACATTCCAATTAATATTCGGCATGCTAATTACATTGATGGTTGCCAAATTGCATTATCTATTATAGTTTCCGAGATATGGACTATCGATAATTTACACCTTAGGCTCTGCTTCTAACTTGGGCCCAAATTGTAAAATGGTCTTATCTATTGGCGATTCCGTTCCAATTCACATTCCAAGTAATATTCGGCATGCTAATTACATTGCCGGTTGCCAAATTGCATTATCTCTTATAGTTTCCGAGATATGGACTATCGATAATTTACACCTTAGGCTCTGCTTCTAACTTGGGCCCAAATTGTAAAATGGTCTTATCTATTGGCGATTTCGTTCCAATTCACATTCCAAGTAATATTCGGCATGCTAATTACATTGCCGGTTGCCAAATTGCATTATCTCTTATAGTTTCCGAGATATGGACTATCGATAATTTACACCTTAGGCTCTGCTTCTAACTTGGGCCCAAATTGTAAAATGGTCTTATCTATTGACGATTTCGTTCCAATTCACATTCCAAGTAATATTCGGCATGCTAATTACATTGCCGGTTGCCATATTGCATTATCTCTTATAGTTTCCGAGATATGGACTATCGATAATTTACACCTTAGGCTCTGCTTCTAACTTGGGCCCAAATTGTAAAATGGTCTTATCTATTGGCGATTTCGTTCCAATTCACATTCCAAGTAATATTCGGCATGCTATTTACATTGCCGGTTGTCAAATTGCATTATCTCTTATAGTTTCCGAGATATGGACTATCGATAATTTACACCTTAGGCTCTGCTTCTAACTTGGGCCCAAATTGTAAAATGGTCTTATCTATTGGCGATTTCGTTCCAATTCACATTCCAAGTAATATTCGGCATGCTAATTACATTGCCGGTTGCCAAATTGCATTATCTCTTATAGTTTCCGAGATATGGACTATCGATTATTTACACCTTAGGCTCTGCTTCTAACTTGGGCCCAAATTGTAAAATGGCCTTATCTATTGGCGATTTCGTCCCAATTCACATTCCAAGTAATATTCGGCATGCTAATTACATTGCCGGTTGCGAAATTGCATTATCTCTTATAGTTTCAGAGATATGGACTATCGATAATTTACACCTTAGGCTCTGCTTCTAACTTGGGCCCAAATTGTAAAATGGTCTTACCTATTGGCGATTTCGTTCCAATTCACATTCCAAGTAATATTCGGCATGCTAATTACATTGCCGGTTGCCAAATTGCATTATCTCTTATAGTTTCCGAGATATGGACTATCGATAATTTACACCTTAGGCTCTGCTTCTAACTTGGGCCCAAATTGTAAAATGGTCTTATCTATTGGCGATTTCGTTCCAATTCACATTCCAAGTAATATTCGGCATGCTAATTACATTGCCGGTTGCCAAATTGCATTATCTCTTATAGTTTCCGAGATATGGACTATCGATAATTTACATCTTAGGCTCTGCTTCTAACTTGGGCCCAAATTGTAAAATCGTCTTATCTATTGGCGATTTCGTTCCAATTCACATTCCAAGTAATATTCGGCATGCTAATTACATTGCCGGTTGCCAAATTGCATTATCTCTTATAGTTTCCGAGATATGGACTATCGATAATTTACACCTTAGGCTCTGCTTCTAACTTGGGCCCAAATTGTAAAATGGTCTTATCTATTGGCGATTTCGTCCCAATTCACATTCCAAGTGATATTCGGCATGCTAATTACATTGCCGGTGGCGAAATTGCATTATCTCTTATAGTTTCCGAGATATGGACTATCGATAATTTACACCTTAGGCTCTGCTTCTAACTTGGGCCCAAATTGTAAAATGGTCTTATCTATTGGCGATTTCGTTCCAATTCACATTCCAAGTAATATTCGGCATGCTAATTACATTGCCGGTTGCCAAATTGCATTATCTCTTATAGTTTCCGAGATATGGACTATCGATAATTTACACCTTAGGCTCTGCTTCTAACTTGGGCCCAAATTGTAAAATGGTCTTATCTATTGGCGATTTCGTTCCAATTCACATTCCAAGTAATATTCGGCATGCTAATTACTTTGCCGGTTGCCAAATTGCATTATCTCTTATAGTTTCCGAGATATGGACTATCGATAATTTACACCTTAGGCTCTGCTTCTAACTTGGGCCCAAATTGTAAAATGGTCTTATCTATTGGCGATTTCGTTCCAATTCACATTCCAAGTAATATTCGGCATGCTAATTACATTGCCGGTTGCCAAATTGCATTATCTCTTATAGTTTCCGAGATATGGACTATCGATAATTTACACTTTAGGCTCTGCTTCTAACTTGGGCCCAAATTGTAAAATGGTCTTATCTATTGGCGATTTCGTTCCAATTCACATTCCAAGTAATATTCGGCATGCTAATTACATTGCCGGTTGCCAAATTGCATTATCTCTTATAGTTTCCGAGATATGGACTATCGATAATTTACACCTTAGGCTCTGCTTCTAACTTGGGCCCAAATTGTAAAATGGTCTTATCTATTGGCGATTTCGTTCCAATTCACACTCCAAGTAATATTCGGCATGCTAATTACATTGCCGGTTGCGAAATTGCATTATCTCTTATAGTTTCCGAGATATGGACTATCAATAATTTACACCTTAGGCTCTGCTTCTAACTTGGGCCCAAATTGTAAAATGGTCTTATCTATTGGCGATTTCGTTCCAATTCACATTCCAAGTAATATTCGGCATGCTAATTACATTGCCGGTTGCCAAATTCCATTATCTCTTATAGTTTCCGAGATATGGACTATCGATAATTTACACCTTAGGCTCTGCTTCTAACTTGGGCCCAAATTGTAAAATGGTCTTATCTATTGGCGATTTCGTTCCAATTCACATTCCAAGTAATATTCGGCATGCTAATTACATTGCCGGTTGCCAAATTGCATTATCTCTTATAGTTTCCGAGATATGGACTATCGACAATTTACACCTTAGGCTCTGCTTCTAACTTGGGCCCAAATTGTAAAATAGTCTTATCTATTGGCGATTTCGTTCCAATTCACATTCCAAGTAATATTCGGCATGCTAATTACATTGCGGGTTGCCAAATTGCATTATCTCTTATAGTTTCCGAGATATGGACTATCGATAATTTACACCTTAGGCTCTGCTTCTAACTTGGGCCCAAATTGTAAAATGGTCTTCTCTATTGGCGATTTCGTTCCAATTCACATTCCAAGTAATATTCGGCATGCTAATTACATTGCCGGTTGCCAAATTGCATTATCTCTTATAGTTTCCGAGATATGGACTATCGATAATTTACACCTTAGGCTCTGCTTCTAACTTGGGCCCAAATTGTAAAATGGTCTTCTCTATTGGCGATTTCGTTCCAATTCACATTCCAAGTAATATTCGGCATGCTAATTACATTGCCGGTTGCCAAATTGCATTATCTCTTATAGTTTCCGAGATATGGACTATCGATAATTTACACCTTAGGCTCTGCTTCTAACTTGGGCCCAAATTGTAAAATCGTCTTATCTATTGGCGATTTCGTTCCAATTCACATTCCAAGTAATATTCGGCATGCTAATTACATTGCCGGTTGCCAAATTGCATTATCTCTTATAGTTTCCGAGATATGGACTATCGGTAATTTACACCTTAGGCTCTGCTTCTAACTTGGGCCCAAATTGTAAAATGGTCTTATCTATTGGCGATTTCGTTCCAATTCACATTCCAAGTAATATCCGGCATGCTAATTACATTGCCGGTTGCCAAATTGAATTATATCTTATAGTTTCCGAGATATGGACTATCGATAATTTACACCTTAGGCTCTGCTTCTAACTTGGGCCCAAATTGTAAAATGGTCTTACCTATTGGCGATTTCGTTCCAATTCACATTCCAAGTAATATTCGGCATGCTAATTATATTGCCGGTTGCCAAATTGCATTATCTCTTATAGTTTCCGAGATATGGACTATCGATAACTTACACCTTAGGCTCTGCTTCTAACTTGGGCCCAAATTGTAAAATGGTCTTATCTATTGGCGATTTCGTTCCAATTCACATTCCAAGTAATATTCGGCATGCTAATTACATTGCCGGTTGCCAAATTGCATTATCTCTTATAGTTTCCGAGATATGGACTATCGATAATTTACATCTTAGGCTCTGCTTCTAACTTGGGCCCAAATTATAAAATCGTCTTATCTATTGGCGATTTCGTTCCAATTCACATTCCAAGTAATATTCGGCATGCTAATTACATTGCCGGTTGCCAAATTGCATTATCTCTTATAGTTTCCGAGATATGGACTATCGATAATTTACACCTTAGGCTCTGCTTCTAACTTGGGCCCAAATTGTAAAATGGTCTTCTCTATTGGCAATTTCGTTCCAATTCACATTCCAAGTAATATCCGGCATGCTAATTACATTGCCGGTTGCCAAATTGCATTATCTCTTATAGTTTCCGAGATATGGACTATCGATAATTTACACCTTAGGCTCTGCTTCTAACTTGGGCCCAAATTGTAAAATGGTCTTATCTATTGGCGATTTCGTTCCAATTCACATTCCAAGTAATATTCGGCATGCTAATTACATTGCCGGTTGCCAAATTGCATTATCTCTTATAGTTTCCGAGATATGGACTATCGATAATTTACACCTTAGGCTCTGCTTCTAACTTGAGCCCAAATTGTAAAATGGTCTTCTCTATTGGCGATTTCGTTCCAATTCACATTCCAAGTAATATTCGGCATGCTAATTACATTGCCGGTTGCCAAATTGCATTATCTCTTATAGTTTCCGAGATATGGACTATCGATAATTTACACCTTAGGCTCTGCTTCTAACTTGGGCCCAAATTGTAAAATGGTCTTCTCTATTGGCGATTTCGTTCCAATTCACATTCCAAGTAATATTCTGCATGCTAATTACATTGCCGGTTGCCAAATTGCATTATCTCTTATAGTTTCCGAGATATGGACTATCGATAATTTACACCTTAGGCTCTGCTTCTAACTTGGGCCCAAATTGTAAAATCGTCTTATCTATTGGCGATTTCGTTCCAATTCACATTCCAAGTAATATTCGGCATGCTAATTACATTGCCGGTTGCCAAATTGCATTATCTCTTATAGTTTCCGAGATATGGACTATCGGTAATTTACACCTTAGGCTCTGCTTCTAACTTGGGCCCAAATTGTAAAATGGTCTTATCTATTGGCGATTTCGTTCCAATTCACATTCCAAGTAATATCCGGCATGCTAATTACATTGCCGGTTGCCAAATTGAATTATATCTTATAGTTTCCGAGATATGGACTATCGATAATTTACACCTTAGGCTCTGCTTCTAACTTGGGCCCAAATTGTAAAATGGTCTTACCTATTGGCGATTTCGTTCCAATTCACATTCCAAGTAATATTCGGCATGCTAATTACATTGCCGGTTGCCAAATTGCATTATCTCTTATAGTTTCCGAGATATGGACTATCGATAACTTACACCTTAGGCTCTGCTTCTAACTTGGGCCCAAATTGTAAAATGGTCTTATCTATTGGCGATTTCGTTCCAATTCACATTCCAAGTAATATTCGGCATGCTAATTACATTGCCGGTTGCCAAATTGCATTATCTCTTATAGTTTCCGAGATATGGACTATCGATAATTTACATCTTAGGCTCTGCTTCTAACTTGGGCCCAAATTGTAAAATCGTCTTATCTATTGGCGATTTCGTTCCAATTCACATTCCAAGTAATATTCGGCATGCTAATTACATTGCCGGTTGCCAAATTGCATTATCTCTTATAGTTTCCGAGATATGGACTATCGATAATTTACACCTTAGGCTCTGCTTCTAACTTGGGCCCAAATTGTAAAATGGTCTTATCTATTGGCGATTTCGTTCCAATTCACATTCCAAGTAATATTCGGCATGCTAATTACATTGCCGGTTGCCAAATTGCATTATCTCTTATAGTTTCCGAGATATGGACTATCGATAATTTACACCTTAGGCTCTGCTTCTAACTTGGGCCCAAATTGTAAAATGGTCTTCTCTATTGGCGATTTCGTTCCAATTCACATTCCAAGTAATATTCGGCATGCTAATTACATTGCCGGTTGCCAAATTGCATTATCTCTTATAGTTTCCGAGATATGGACTATCGATAATTTACACCTTAGGCTCTGCTTCTAACTTGGGCCCAAATTGTAAAATGGTCTTCTCTATTGGCGATTTCGTTCCAATTCACATTCCAAGTAATATTCGGCATGCTAATTACATTGCCGGTTGCCAAATTGCATTATCTCTTATAGTTTCCGAGATATGGACTATCGATAATTTACACCTTAGGCTCTGCTTCTAACTTGGGCCCAAATTGTAAAATCGTCTTATCTATTGGCGATTTCGTTCCAATTCACATTCCAAGTAATATTCGGCATGCTAATTACATTGCCGGTTGCCAAATTGCATTATCTCTTATAGTTTCCGAGATATGGACTATCGATAACTTACACCTTAGGCTCTGCTTCTAACTTGGGCCCAAATTGTAAAATGGTCTTATCTATTGGCGATTTCGTTCCAATTCACATTCCAAGTAATATTCGGCATGCTAATTACATTGCCGGTTGCCAAATTGCATTATCTCTTATAGTTTCCGAGATATGGACTATCGATAATTTACACCTTAGACTCTGCTTCTAACTTGGGCCCAAATTGTAAAATGGTCTTATCTATTGACGATTTCGTTCCAATTCACATTCCAAGTAATATTCGGCATGCTAATTACATTGTCGGTTGCCAAATTGCATTATCTCTTATAGTTTCCGAGATATGGACTATCGATAATTTACACCTTAGGCTCTGTTTCTAACTTGAGCCCAAATTGTAAAATGGTCTTATCTATTGGCGATTTCGTTCCAATTCACATTCCAAGTAATATTCGGCATGCTAATTACATTGCGGGTTGCCAAATTGCATTATCTCTTATAGTTTCCGAGATATGGACTATCGATAATTTACACCTTAGGCTCTGCTTCTAACTTGGGCTCAAATTGTAAAATGGTCTTATCTATTGGCGATTTCGTTCCAATTCACACTCCAAGTAATATTCGGCATGCTAATTACATTTCCGGTTGCGAAATTGCATTATCTCTTATAGTTTCCGAGATATGGACTATCAATAATTTACACCTTAGGCTCTGCTTCTAACTTGGGCCCAAATTGTAAAATGGTCTTATCTATTGGCGATTTCGTTCCAATTCACATTCCAAGTAATATTCGGCATGCTAATTACATTGCCGGTTGCCAAATTGCATTATCTCTTATAGTTTCCGAGATATGGACTATCAATAATTTACACCTTAGGCTCTGCTTCTAACTTGGGCCCAAATTGTAAAATGGCCTTATCTATTGGCGATTTCGTTCCAATTCACATTCCAAGTAATATTCGGCATGCTAATTACATTGCCGGTTGCCAAATTGCATTATCTCCTATAGTTTCCGAGATATGGACTATCGATAATTTACACCTTAGGCTCTGCTTCTAACTTGGGCCCAAATTGTAAAATGGCCTTATCTATTGGCGATTTCGTTCCAATTCACATTCCAAGTAATATTCGGCATGCTAATTACATTGCCGGTTGAAAAATTGCATTATCTCTTATAGTTTCCGAGATATGGATTATCGATAATTTACACCTTACTCTCTGCTTCTAACTTGGGCCCAAATTGTAAAATGGTCTTACCTATTGGCGATTTCGTTCCAATTCACACTCCAAGTAATATTCGGCATGCTAATTACATTGCCGGTTGCGAAATTGCATTATCTCTTATAGTTTCCGAGATATGGACTATCAATAATTTACACCTTAGGCTCTGCTTCTAACTTGGGCCCAAATTGTAAAATGGTCTTATCTATTGGCGATTTCGTTCCAATTCACATTCCAAGTAATATTCGGCATGCTAATTACATTGCCGGTTGCCAAATTGCATTATCTCTTATAGTTTCCGAGATATGGACTATCGATAATTTACACCTTAGGCTCTGCTTCTAACTTGGGCCCAAATTGTAAAATGGTCTTATCTATTGGCGATTTCGTTCCAATTCACATTCCAAGTAATATTCGGCATGCTAATTACATTGCCGGTTGCCAAATTGCATTATCTCTTATAGTTTCCGAGATATGGACTATCGATAATTTACACCTTAGGCTCTACTTCTAACTTGGGCCCAAATTGTAAAATGGTCTTATCTATTGGCGATTTCGTTCCAATTCACATTCCAAGTAATATTCGACATGCTAATTACATTGCCGGTTGCCAAATTGCATTAACTCTTATAGTTTCCGAGATATGGACTATCGATAATTTACACCTTAGGCTCTGCTTCTAACTTGGGCCCAAATTGTAAAATGGTCTTATCTATTGGCGATTTCGTTCCAATTCACATTCCAAGTAATATTCGGCATGCTAATTACATTGCCGGTTGCCAAATTGCATTATCTCTTATAGTTTCCGAGATATGGACTATCGATAATTTACACCATAGGCTCTGCTTATAACTTGGGCCCAAATTGTAAAATGGTCTTATCTATTGGCGATTTCGTTCCAATTCACATTCCAAGTAATATTCGGCATGCTAATTACATTGCCGGTTGCCAAATTGCATTATCTCTTATAGTTTCCGAGATATGGACTATCGATAATTTACACCTTAGGCTCTGCTTCTAACTTGGGCCCAAATTGTAAAATGGTCTTATCTATTGGCGATTTCGTTCCAATTCACATTCCAAGTAATATTCGGCATGCTAATTACATTGCCGGTTGCCAAATTGCATTATCTCTTATAGTTTCCGAGATATGGACTATCGATAATTTACACCTTAGGCTCTGCTTCTAACTTGGGCCCAAATTGTAAAATGGTCTTATCTATTGGCGATTTCGTTCCAATTCACATTCCAAGTAATATTCGGCATGCTAATTACATTGCCGGTTGCCAAATTGCATTAACTCTTATAGTTTCCGAGATATGGACTATCGATAATTTACACCTTAGGCTCTGCTTCTAACTTGGGCCCAAATTGTAAAATGGTCTTATCTATTGGCGATTTTTTCCAATTCACATTCCAAGTAATATTCGGCATGCTAATTACATTGCCGGTTGCCAAATTGCATTATCTCTTATAGTTTCCGAGATATGGACTATCGATAATTTACACCTTAGGCTCTGCTTCTAACTTGGGCCCAAATTGTAAAATGGTCTTATCTATTGGCGATTTCGTTCCAATTCACATTCCAAGTAATATTCGGCATGCTAATTACATTGCCGGTTGCCAAATTGCATTATCTCTTATAGTTTCCGAGATATGGACTATCGATAATTTACACCTTAGGCTCTGCTTCTAACTTGGGCCCAAATTGTAAAATGGTCTTATCTATTGGCGATTTCGTCCCAATTCACATTCCAAGTGATATTCGGCATGCTAATTACATTGCCGATTGCGAAATTGCATTATCTCTTATAGTTTCCGATATATGGACTATCAATAATTTACACCTTAGGCTCTGCTTCTAACTTGGGCCCAAATTGTAAAATGGTCTTATCTATTGGCGATTTCGTTCCAATTCACATTCCAAGTAATATTCGGCATGCTAATTACATTGCCGGTTGCCAAATTGCATTATCTCTTATAGTTTCCGAGATATGGACTATCGATAATTTACACTTTAGGCTCTGCTTCTAACTTGGGCCCAAATTGTAAAATGGTCTTATCTATTGGCGATTTCGTTCCAATTCACATTCCAAGTAATATTCGGCATGCTAATTACATTGCCGGTTGCCAAATTGCATTATCTCTTATAGTTTCCGAGATATGGACTATCGATAATTTACACCTTAGGCTCTGCTTCTAACTTGGGCCCAAATTGTAAAATGGTCTTATCTATTGGCGATTTCGTTCCAATTCACACTCCAAGTAATATTCGGCATGCTAATTACATTGCCGGTGGCGAAATTGCATTATCTCTTATAGTTTCCGAGATATGGACTATCAATAATTTACACCTTAGGCTCTGCTTCTAACTTGGGCCCAAATTGTAAAATGGTCTTATCTATTGGCGATTTCGTTCCAATTCACATTCCAAGTAATATTCGGCATGCTAATTACATTGCCGGTTGCCAAATTGCATTATCTCTTATAGTTTCCGAGATATGGACTATCGATAATTTACACCTTAGGCTCTGCTTCTAACTTGGGCCCAAATTGTAAAATGGTCTTATCTATTGGCGATTTCGTTCCAATTCACATTCCAAGTAATATTCGGCATGCTAATTACATTGCCGGTTGCCAAATTGCATTATCTCTTATAGTTTCCGAGATATGGACTATCGATAATTTACACCTTAGCCTCTGCTTCTAACTTGTGCCCAAATTGTAAAATGGTCTTATCTATTGGCGTTTTCGTTCCAATTCACATTCCAAGTAATATTCGGCATGCTAATTACATTGCCGGTTGCCAAATTGCATTATCTCTTATAGTTTCCGAGATATGGACTATCGATAATTTACACCTTAGGCTCTGCTTCTAACTTGGGCCCCAATTGTAAAATGGTCTTCTCTATTGGCGATTTCGTTCCAATTCACATTCCAAGTAATATTCGGCTTGCTAATTACATTGCCGGTTGCCAAATTGCATTATCTCTTATAGTTTCCGAGATATGGACTATCGATAATTTACACCTTAGGCTCTGCTTCTAACTTGGGCCCAAATTGTAAAATGGTCTTATCTATTGGCGATTTCGTTCCAATTCACATTCCAAGTAATATTCGGCATGCTAATTACATTGCCGGTTGCCAAATTGCATTATCTCTTATAGTTTCCGAGATATGGACTATCGATAATTTACACCGTAGGCTCTACTTCTAACTTGGGCCCAAATTGTAAAATGGTCTTATCTATTGGCGATTTCGTTCCAATTCACATTCCAAGTAATATTCGGCATGCTAATTACATTGCCGGTTGCCAAATTGCATTAACTCTTATAGTTTCCGAGATATGGACTATCGATAATTTACACCTTAGGGCTCTGCTTCTAACTTGGGCCCAAATTGTAAAATGGTCTTATCTATTGGCGATTTCGTTCCAATTCACATTCCAAGTAATATTCGGCATGCTAATTACATTGCCGGTTGCCAAATTGCATTATCTCTTATAGTTTCCGAGATATGGAGTATCGATAATTTACACCATAGGCTCTGCTTATAACTTGGGCCCAAATTGTAAAATGGTCTTATCTATTGGCGATTTCGTTCCAATTCACATTCCAAGTAATATTCGGCATGCTAATTACATTGCCGGTTGCCAAATTGCATTATCTCTTATAGTTTCCGAGATATGGACTATCGATAATTTACACCTTAGGCTCTGCTTGTTACTTGGGCCCAAATTGTAAAATGGTCTTATCTATTGGCGATTTCGTTCCAATTCACATTCCAAGTAATATTCGGCATGCTAATTACATTGCCGGTTGCCAAATTGCATTATCTCTTATAGTTTCCGAGATATGGACTATCGATAATTTACACCTTAGGCTCTGTTTCTAACTTGAGCCCAAATTGTAAAATGGTCTTATCTATTGGCGATTTCGTTCCAATTCACATTCCAAGTAATATTCGGCATGCTAATTACATTGCGGGTTGCCAAATTGCATTATCTCTTATAGTTTCCGAGATATGGACTATCGATAATTTACACCTTAGGCTCTGCTTCTAACTTGGGCCCAAATTGTAAAATGGTCTTATCTATTGGCGATTTCGTTCCAATTCACACTCCAAGTAATATTCGGCATGCTAATTACATTTCCGGTTGCGAAATTGCATTATCTCTTATAGTTTCCGAGATATGGACTATCAATAATTTACACCTTAGGCTCTGCTTCTAACTTGGGCCCAAATTGTAAAATGGTCTTATCTATTGGCGATTTCGTTCCAATTCACATTCCAAGTAATATTCGGCATGCTAATTACATTGCCGGTTGCCAAATTGCATTATCTCTTATAGTTTCCGAGATATGGACTATCAATAATTTACACCTTAGGCTCTGCTTCTAACTTGGGCCCAAATTGTAAAATGGCCTTATCTATTGGCGATTTCGTTCCAATTCACATTCCAAGTAATATTCGGCATGCTAATTACATTGCCGGTTGCCAAATTGCATTATCTCTTATAGTTTCCGAGATATGGACTATCGATAATTTACACCTTAGGCTCTGCTTCTAACTTGGGCCCAAATTGTAAAATGGCCTTATCTATTGGCGATTTCGTTCCAATTCACATTCCAAGTAATATTCGGCATGCTAATTACATTGCCGGTTGCCAAATTGCATTATCTCTTATAGTTTCCGAGATATGGACTATCGATAATTTACACCTTAGGCTCTGCTTCTAACTTGGGCCCAAATTGTAAAATGGTCTTACCTATTGGCGATTTCGTTCCAATTCACACTCCAAGTAATATTCGGCATGCTAATTACATTGCCGGTTGCGAAATTGCATTATCTCTTATAGTTTCCGAGATATGGACTATCAATAATTTACACCTTAGGCTCTGCTTCTAACTTGGGCCCAAATTGTAAAATGGTCTTATCTATTGGCGATTTCGTTCCAATTCACATTCCAAGTAATATTCGGCATGCTAATTACATTGCCGGTTGCCAAATTGCATTATCTGTTATAGTTTCCGAGATATGGACTATCGATAATTTACACCTTAGGCTCTGCTTCTAACTTGGGCCCAAATTGTAAAATGGTCTTATCTATTGGCGATTTCGTTCCAATTCACATTCCAAGTAATATTCGGCATGCTAATTACATTGCCGGTTGCCAAATTGCATTATCTCTTATAGTTTCCGAGATATGGACTATCGATAATTTACACCTTAGGCTCTACTTCTAACTTGGGCCCAAATTGTAAAATGGTCTTATCTATTGGCGATTTCGTTCCAATTCACATTCCAAGTAATATTCGGCATGCTAATTACATTGCCGGTTGCCAAATTGCATTAACTCTTATAGTTTCCGAGATATGGACTATCGATAATTTACACCTTAGGCTCTGCTTCTAACTTGGGCCCAAATTGTAAAATGGTCTTATCTATTGGCGATTTCGTTCCAATTCACATTCCAAGTAATATTCGGCATGCTAATTACATTGCCGGTTGCCAAATTGCATTATCTCTTATAGTTTCCAAGATATGGACTATCGATAATTTACACCATAGGCTCTGCTTATAACTTGGGCCCAAATTGTAAAATGGTCTTATCTATTGGCGATTTCGTTCCAATTCACATTCCAAGTAATATTCGGCATGCTAATTACATTGCCGGTTGCCAAATTGCATTATCTCTTATAGTTTCCGAGATATGGACTATCGATAATTTACACCTTAGGCTCTGCTTCTAACTTGGGCCCAAATTGTAAAATGGTCTTATCTATTGGCGATTTCGTTCCAATTCACATTCCAAGTAATATTCGGCATGCTAATTACATTGCCGGTTGCCAAATTGCATTATCTCTTATAGTTTCCGAGATATGGACTATCGATAATTTACACCTTAGGCTCTGCTTCTAACTTGGGCCCAAATTGTAAAATGGTCTTATCTATTGGCGATTTCGTTCCAATTCACATTCCAAGTAATATTCGGCATGCTAATTACATTGCCGGTTGCCAAATTGCATTAACTCTTATAGTTTCCGAGATATGGACTATCGATAATTTACACCTTAGGCTCTGCTTCTAACTTGGGCCCAAATTGTAAAATGGTCTTATCTATTGGCGATTTTTTCCAATTCACATTCCAAGTAATATTCGGCATGCTAATTACATTGCCGGTTGCCAAATTGCATTATCTCTTATAGTTTCCGAGATATGGACTATCGATAATTTACACCTTAGGCTCTGCTTCTAATTTGGGCCCAAATTGTAAAATGGTCTTATCTATTGGCGATTTCGTTCCAATTCACATTCCAAGTAATATTCGGCATGCTAATTACATTGCCGGTTGCCAAATTGCATTATCTCTTATAGTTTCCGAGATATGGACTATCGATAATTTACACCTTAGGCTCTGCTTCTAACTTGGGCCCAAATTGTAAAATGGTCTTATCTATAGGCGATTTCGTCCCAATTCACATTCCAAGTGATATTCGGCATGCTAATTACATTGCCGATTGCGAAATTGCATTATCTCTTATAGTTTCCGAGATATGGACTATCAATAATTTACACCTTAGGCTCTGCTTCTAACTTGGGCCCAAATTGTAAAATGGTCTTATCTATTGGCGATTTCGTTCCAATTCACATTCCAAGTAATATTCGGCATGCTAATTACATTGCCGGTTGCCAAATTGCATTATCTCTTATAGTTTCCGAGATATGGACTATCGATAATTTACACCTTAGGCTCTGCTTCTAACTTGGGCCCAAATTGTAAAATGGTCTTATCTATTGGCGATTTCGTTCCAATCCACATTCCAAGTAATACTCGGCATGCTAATTATATTGCCGGTTGCCAAATTGCATTATCTCTTATAGTTTCCGAGATATGGACTATCGATAATTTACACCTTAGGCTCTGCTTCTAACTTGGGCCCAAATTGTAAAATGGTCTTATCTATTGGCGATTTCGTTCCAATTCACATTCCAAGTAATATTCGGCATGCTAATTACATTGCCGGTTGCCAAATTGCATTATCTCTTATAGTTTCCGAGATATGGACTATCGATAATTTACACCTTAGGCTCTGCTTCTAACTTGGGCCCAAATTGTAAAATGGTCTTATCTATTGGCGATTTCGTTCCAATTCGCACTCCAAGTAATATTCGGCATGCTAATTACATTGCCGGTTGCGAAATTGCATTATCTCTTATAGTTTCCGAGATATGGACTATCAATAATTTACACCTTAGGCTCTGCTTCTAACTTGGGCCCAAATTGTAAAATGGTCTTATCTATTGGCGATTTCGTTCCAATTCACATTCCAAGTAATATTCGGCATGCTAATTACATTGCCGGTTGCCAAATTGCATTATCTCTTATAGTTTCCGAGATATGGACTATCGATAATTTACACCTTAGGCTCTGCTTCTAACTTGGGCCCAAATTGTAAAATGGTCTTATCTATTGGCGATTTCGTTCCAATTCACATTCCAAGTAATATTCGGCATGCTAATTACATTGCCGGTTGCCAAATTGCATTATCTCTTATAGTTTCCGAGATATGGACTATCGATAATTTACACCTTAGCCTCTGCTTCTAACTTGGGCCCAAATTGTAAAATGGTCTTATCTATAGGCGTTTTCGTTCCAATTCACATTCCAAGTAATATTCGGCATGCTAATTACATTGCCGGATGCCAAATTGCATTATCTCTTATAGTTTCCGAGATATGGACTATCGATAATTTACACCTTAGGCTCTGCTTCTAACTTGGGCCCAAATTTTAAAATGGTCTTCTCTATTGGCGATTTCGTTCCAATTCACATTCCAAGTAATATTCGGCATGCTAATTACATTGCCGGTTGCCAAATTGCATTATCTCTTATAGTTTCCGAGATATGGACTATCGATAATTTACACCTTAGGCTCTGCTTCTAACTTGGGCCCAAATTGTAAAATGGTCTTATCTATTGGCGATTTCGTTCCAATTCACATTCCAAGTAATATTCGGCATGCTAATTACATTGCCTGTTGCCAAATTGCATTATCTCTTATAGTTTCCGAGATATGGACTATCGATAATTTACACCTTAGGCTCTGCTTCTAACTTGGGCCCAAATTGTAAAATGGCCTTCTCTATTGGCGATTTCGTTCCAATTCACATTCCAAGTAATATTCGGCATGCTAATTACATTGCCGGTTGCCAAATTGCATTATCTCTTATAGTTTCCGAGATATGGACTATCGATAATTTACACCTTAGGCTCTGCTTCTATCTTGGGCCCAAATTGTAAAATGGTCTTCTCTATTGGCGATTTTGTTCCAATTCACATTCCAAGTAATATTCGGCATGCTAATTACATTGCCGGTTGCCAAATTGCATTATCTCTTATAGTTTCCGAGATATGGACTATCGATAATTTACACCTTAGGCTCTGCTTCTAACTTGGGCCCAAATTGTAAAATCGTCTTATCTATTGGCGATTTCGTTCCAATTCACATTCCAAGTAATATTCGGGATGCTAATTACATTGCCGGTTGTCAAATTGCATTATCTCTTATAGTTTCCGAGATATGGACTATCGGTAATTTACACCTTAGGCTCTGCTTCTAACTTGGGCCCAAATTGTAAAATGGTCTTATCTATTGGCGATTTCGTTCCAATTCACATTTCAAGTAATATCCGGCATGCTAATTACATTGCCGGTTGCCAAATTGAATTATCTCTTATAGTTTCCGAGATATGGACTATCGATAATTTACACCTTAGGCTCTGCTTCTAACTTGGGCCCAAATTGTAAAATGGTCTTACCTATTGGCGATTTCGTTCCAATTCACATTCCAAGTAATATTCGGCATGCGAATTACATTGCCGGTTGCCAAATTGCATTATCTCTTATAGTTTCCGAGATATGGACTATCGATAATTTACACCTTAGGCTCTGCTTCTAACTTGGGCCCAAATTGCAAAATGGTCTTATCTATTGGCGATTTCGTTCCAATTCACATTCCAAGTAATATTCGGCATGCTAATTACATTGCCGGTTGCCAAATTGCATTATTTCTTATAGTTTCCGAGATATGGACTATCGATAATTTACATCTTAGGCTCTGCTTCTAACTTGGGCCCAAATTGTAAAATCGTCTTATCTATTGGCGATTTCGTTCCAATTCACATTCCAAGTAATATTCAGCATGCTAATTACATTGCCGGTTGCCAAATTGCATTATCTCTTATAGTTTCCGGGATATGGACTATCGATAATTTACACCTTAGGCTCTGCTTCTAACTTGGGCCCAAATTGTAAAATGGTCTTATCTATTGGCGATTTCGTTCCAATTCACATTCGAAGTAATATTCGGCATGCTAATTACATTGCCGGTCGCCAAATTGCATTATCTCTTATAGTTTCCGAGATATGGACTATCGATAATTTACATCTTAGGCTCTGCTTCTAACTTGGGCCCAAATTGTAAAATGGTCTTATCTATTGGCGATTTCGTTCCAATTCACATTCCAAGTAATATTCGGCATGCTAATTACATTGCCGGTTGCCAAATTGCATTATCTCTTATAGTTTCCGAGATATGGACTATCGATAATTTACACCTTAGGCTCTGCTTCTAACTTATGCCCAAATTGTAAAATGGTCTTATCTATTAGCGATTTCGTCCCAATTCACATTCCAAGTGATATTCGGCATGCTAATTACATTGCCGGTTGCGAAATTGCATTATCTCTTATAGTTTCCGAGATATGGACTATCAATAATTTACACCTTAGGCTCTGCTTCTAACTTGGGCCCAAATTGTAAAATGGTCTTATCTATTGGCGATTTCGTTCCAATTCACATTCCAAGTAATATTCGGCATGCTAATTACATTGCCGGTTGCCAAATTGCATTATCTATTATAGTTTCCGAGATATGGACTATCGATAATTTACACCTTAGGCTCTGCTTCTAACTTGGGCCCAAATTGTAAAATGGTCTTATCTATTGGCGTTTTCGTTCCAATTCACATTCCAAGTAATATTCGGCATGCTAATTACATTGCCGGTTGCCAAATTGCATTATCTCTTATAGTTTCCGAGATATGGACTATCGATAATTTACACCTTAGGCTCTGCTTCTAACTTGGGCCCAAATTGTAAAATGGTCTTCTCTATTGGCGATTTCGTTCCAATTCACATTCCAAGTAATATTCGGCATGCTAATTACATTGCCGGTTGCCAAATTGCATTATCTCTTATAGTTTCCGTGATATGGACTATCGATAATTTACACCTTAGGCTCTGCTTCTAACTTGGGCCCAAATTGTAAAATGGTCTTATCTATTGGCGATTTCGTTCCAATTCACATTCCAAGTAATATTTGGCATGCTAATTACATTGCCGTTTGCCAAATTGCATTATCTCTTATAGTTTCCGAGATATGGTCTATCGATAATTTACACCTTAGGCTCTGCTTCTAACTTGGGCCCAAATTGTAAAATGGTCTTCTCTATTGGCGATTTCGTTCCAATTCACATTCCAAGTAATATTCGGCATGCTAATTACATTGCCGGTTGCCAAATTGCATTATCTCTTATAGTTTCCGAGATATGGACTATCGATAATTTACACCTTAGGCTCTGCTTCTAACTTGAGCCCAAATTGTAAAATGGTCTTCTCTATTGGCGATTTCGTTCCAATTCACATTCCAAGTAATATTCGGCATGCTAATTACATTGCCGGTTGCCAAATTGCATTATCTCTTATAGTTTCCGAGATATGGACTATCGATAATTTACACCTTAGGCTCTGCTTCTAACTTGGGCCCAAATTGTAAAATGGCCTTATCTATTGGCGATTTCGTTCCAATTCACATTCCAAGTAATATTCGGCATGCTAATTACATTGCCGGTTGCCAAATTGCATTATCTCTTATAGTTTCCGAGATATGGACTATCGATAATTTACACCTTAGGCTCTGCTTCTAACTTGGGCCCAAATTGTAAAATGGTCTTACCTATTGGCGATTTCGTTCCAATTCACACTCCAAGTAATATTCGGCATGCTAATTACATTGCCGGTTGCGAAATTGCATTATCTCTTATAGTTTCCGAGATATGGACTATCAATAATTTACACCTTAGGCTCTGCTTCTAACTTGGGCCCAAATTGTAAAATGGTCTTATCTATTGGCGATTTCGTTCCAATTCACATTCCAAGTAATATTCGGCATGCTAATTACATTGCCGGTTGCCAAATTGCATTATCTCTTATAGTTTCCGAGATATGGACTATCGATAATTTACACCTTAGGCTCTGCTTCTAACTTGGGCCCAAATTGTAAAATGATCTTATCTATTGGCGATTTCGTTCCAATTCACATTCCAAGTAATATTCGGCATGCTAATTACATTGCCGGTTGCCAAATTGCATTATCTCTTATAGTTTCCGAGATATGGACTATCGATAATTTACACATTAGGCTCTGCTTCTAACTTCGGCCCAAATTGTAAAATGGTCTTATCTATTGGCGATTTCGTCCCAATTCACATTCCAAGTGATATTCGGCATGCTAATTACATTGCCGATTGCGAAATTGCATTATCTCATATAGTTTCCGAGATATGGACTATCAATAATTTACACCTTAGGCTCTGCTTCTAACTTGGGCCCAAATTGTAAAATGGTCTTATCTATTGGCGATTTCGTTCCAATTCACATTCCAAGTAATATTCGGCATGCTAATTACATTGCCGGTTGCCAAATTGCATTATCTCTTATAGTTTCCGAGATATGGACTATCGATAATTTACACCTTAGGCTCTGCTTCTAACTTGGGCCCAAATTGTAAAATGGTCTTATCTATTGGCGATTTCGTTCCAATTCACATTCCAAGTAATACTCGGCATGCTAATTACATTGCCGGTTGCCAAATTGCATTATCTCTTATAGTTTCCGAGATATGGACTATCGATAATTTACACCTTAGGCTCTGCTTCTAACTTGGGCCCAAATTGTAAAATGGTCTTATCTATTGGCGATTTCGTTCCAATTCACATTCCAAGTAATATTCGGCATGCTAATTACATTGCCGGTTGCCAAATTGCATTATCTCTTATAGTTTCCGAGATATGGACTATCGATAATTTACACCTTAGGCTCTGCTTCTAACTTGGGCCCAAATTGTAAAATGGTCTTATCTATTGGCGATTTCGTTCCAATTCACATTCCAAGTAATATTCGGCATGCTAATTACATTGCCGGTTGCCAAAATGCATTATCTCTTATAGTTTCCGAGATATGGACTATCGATAATTTACACCTTAGGCTCTGCTTCTAACTTGGGCCCAAATTGTAAAATGGTCTTATCTATTGGCGATTTCGTTCCAATTCACATTCCAAGTAATACTCGGCATGCTAATTACATTGCCGGTTGCCAAATTGCATTATCTCTTATAGTTTCCGAGATATGGACTATCGATAATTTACACCTTAGGCTCTGCTTCTAACTTGGGCCCAAATTGTGAAATGGTCTTATCTATTGGCGATTTCGTTCCAATTCACATTCCAAGTAATATTCGGCATGCTAATTACATTGCCGGTTGCCAAATTGCATTATCTCTTATAGTTTCCGAGATATGGACTATCGATAATTTACACCTTAGGCTCTGCTTCTAACTTGGGCCCAAATTGTAAAATGGTCTTATCTATTGGCGATTTCGTTCCAATTCACACTCCAAGTAATATTCGGCATGCTAATTAAATTGCTGGTTGCGAAATTGCATTATCTCTTATAGTTTCCGAGATATGGACTATCAATAATTTACACCTTAGGCTCTGCTTCTAACTTGGACCCAAATTGTAAAATGGTCTTATCTATTGGCGATTTCGTTCCAATTCACATTCCAAGTAATATTCGGCATGCTAATTACATTGCCGGTTGCCAAATTGCATTATCTCTTATAGTTTCCGAGATATGGACTATCGATAATTTACACCTTAGGCTCTGCTTCTAACTTGGGCCCAAATTGTAAAATGGTCTTCTCTATTGGCGATTTCGTTCCAATTCACATTCCAAGTAATATTCGGCATGCTAATTACATTGCCGGTTGCCAAATTGCATTATCTCTTATAGTTTCCGAGATATGGACTATCGATAATTTACACCTTAGGCTCTGCTTCTAACTTGGGCCCAAATTGTAAAATGGTCTTCTCTATTGGCGATTTTGTTCCAATTCACATTCCAAGTAATATTCGGCATGCTAATTACATTGCCGGTTGCCAAATTGCATTATCTCTTATAGTTTCCGAGATATGGACTATCGATAATTTACACCTTAGGCTCTGCTTCTAACTTGGGCCCAAATTGTAAAATCGTCTTATCTATTGGCGATTTCGTTCCAATTCACATTTCAAGTAATATTCGGCATGCTAATTACATTGCCGGTTGCCAAATTGCATTATCTCTTATAGTTTCCGAGATATGGACTATCGGTAATTTACACCTTAGGCTCTGCTTCTAACTTGGGCCCAAATTGTAAAATGGTCTTATCTATTGGCGATTTCGTTCCAATTCACATTCCAAGTAATATCCGGCATGCTAATTACATTGCCGGTTGCCAAATTGAATTATCTCTTATAGTTTCCGAGATAGGGACTATCGATAATTTACACCTTAGGCTCTGCTTCTAACTTGGGCCCAAATTGTAAAATGGTCTTACCTATTGGCGATTTCGTTCCAATTCACATTCCAAGTAATATTCGGCGTGCTAATTACATTGCCGGTTGCCAAATTGCATTATCTCTTATAGTTTCCGAGATATGGACTATCGATAATTTACACCTTAGGCTCTGCTACTAACTTGGGCCCAAATTGTAAAATGGTCTTATCTATTGGCGATTTCGTTCCAATTCACACTCCAAGTAATATTCGGCATGCTAATTACATTGCCGGTTGCCAAATTGCATTATCTCTTATAGTTTCCGAGATATGGACTATCGATAATTTACATCTTAGGCTCTGCTTCTAACTTGGGCCCAAATTGTAAAATCTTCTTATCTATTAGCGATTTCGTTCCAATTCACATTCCAAGTAATATTCGGCATGCTAATTACATTGCCGGTTGCCAAATTGCATTATCTCTTATAGTTTCCGAGATATGGACTATCGATAATTTACACCTTAGGCTCTGCTTCTAACTTGGGCCCAAATTGTAAAATGGTCTTATCTATTGGCGATTTCGTTCCAATTCACATTCCAAGTAATATCCGGCATGCTAATTATATTGCCGATTGCCAAATTGCATTATCTCTTATAGTTTCCGAGATATGGACTATCGATAATTTACACCTTAGGCTCTGCTTCTAACTTGGGCCCAAATTGTAAAATGGTATTCTCTATTGGCGATTTTGTTCCAATTCACATTCCAAGTAATATTGGGCATGCTAATTACATTGCCGGTTGCCAAATTGCATTATCTCTTATAGTTTCCGAGATATGGACTATCGATAATTTACACCTTAGGCTCTGCTTCTAACTTGGGCCCAAATTGTAAAATCGTCTTATCTATTGGCGATTTCGTTCCAATTCACATTCCAAGTAATATTCGGCATGCTAATTACATTGCCGGTTGCCAAATTGCATTATCTCTTATAGTTTCCGAGATATGGACTATCGGTAATTTACACCTTAGGCTCTGCTTCTAACTTGGGCCCAAATTGTACAATGGTCTTATCTATTGGCGATTTCGTTCCAATTCACATTCCAAGTAATATCCGGCATGCTAATTACATTGCCGGTTGCCAAATTGAATTATCTCTTATAGTTTCCGAGATATGGACTATCGATAATTTACACCTTAGGCTCTGCTTCTAACTTGGGCCCAAATTGTAAAATGGTCTTACCTATTGGCGATTTCGTTCCAATTCACATTCCAAGTAATATTCGGCATGCTAATTACATTGCCGGTTGCCAAATTGCATTATCTCTTATAGTTTCCGAGATATGGACTATCGATAATTTACACCTTAGACTCTGCTTCTAACTTGGGCCCAAATTGTAAAATGGTCTTATCTATTGGCGATTTCGTTCCAATTCACATTCCAAGTAATATTCGGCATGCTAATTACATTGCCGGTTGCCAAATTGCATTATCTCTTATAGTTTCCGAGATATGGACTATCGATAATTTACATCTTAGGCTCTGCTTCTAACTTGGGCCCAAATTGTAAAATCGTCTTATCTATTGGCGATTTCGTTCCAATTCACATTCCAAGTAATATTCGGCATGCTAATTACATTGCCGGTTGCCAAATTGCATTATCTCTTATAGTTTCCGAGATATGGACTATCGATAATTTACACCTTAGGCTCTGCTTCTAACTTGGGCCCAAATTGTAAAATGGTCTTATCTATTGGCGATTTCGTTCCAATTCACATTCCAAGTAATATACGGCATGCTAATTATATTGCCGGTTGCCAAATTGAATTATCTCTTATAGTTTCCGAGATATGGACTATCGATAATTTACACCTTAGGCTCTGCTTCTAACTTGGGAGCAAATTGTAAAATGGTCTTATCTATTGGCGATTTCGTTCCAATTCACATTCCAAGTAATATTCGGCATGCTAATTACATTGCCGGTTGCCAAATTGCATTATCTCTTATAGTTTCCGAGATATGGACTATCGATAATTTACATCCTAGGCTCTGCTTCTAACTTGGGAGCAAATTGTAAAATGGTCTTATCTATTGGCGATTTCGTTCCAATTCACATTCCAAGTAATATTCGGCATGCTAATTACATTGCCGGTTGCCAAATTGCATTATCTCTTATAGTTTCCGAGATATGGACTATGGATAATTTACACCTTAGGCTCTGCTTCTAAGTTGGGCCCAAATTGTAAAATGGTCTTATCTATTGGCGATTTCGTCCCAATTCACATTCCAAGTGATATTCGGCATGCTAATTACATTGCCGGTTGCGAAATTGCATTATCTCTTATAGTTTCCGAGATATGGACTATCCATAATTTACACCTTAGGCTCTGCTTCTAACTTGGGCCCAAATTGTAAAATGGTCTTATCTATTGGCGATTTCGTTCCAATTCACATTCCAAGTAATATTCGGCATGCTAATTACATTGCCGGTTGCCAAATTGCATTATCTCTTATAGTTTCCGAGATATGGACTATCGATAATTTACACCTTGGGCTCTGCTTCTAACTTGGGCCCAAATTGTAAAATGGTCTTATCTATTGGCGATTTCGTTCCAATTCACATTCCAAGTAATATTCGGCATGCTAATTACATTGCCGGTTGCCAAATTGCATTATCTCTTATAGTTTCCGAGATATGGACTATCGATAATTTACACCTTAGTCTCTGCTTCTAACTTGGGCCCAAATTGTAAAATGGTCTTATCTATTGGCGATTTCGTTCCAATTCACATTCCAAGTAATATTCGGCATGCTAATTACATTGCCGGTTGCCAAATTGCATTATCTATTATAGTTTCCGAGATATGGACTATCGATAATTTACACCTTAGGCTCTGCTTCTAACTTGGGCCCAAATTGTAAAATGGTCTTATCTATTGGCGTTTTCGTTCGAATTCACATTCCAAGTAATATTCGGCATGCTAATTACATTGCCGGTTGCCAAATTGCATTATCTCTTATAGTTTCCGAGATATGGACTATCGATAGTTTACACCTTAGGCTCTGCTTCTAACTTGGGCCCAAATTGTAAAATGGTCTTCTCTATTGGCAATTTCGTTCCAATTCACATTCCAAGTAATATTCGGCATGCTAATTACATTGCCGGTTGCCAAATTGCATTATCTCTTATAGTTTCCGAGATATGGACTATCGATAATTTACACCTTAGGCTCTGCTTCTAACTTGGGCCCAAATTGTAAAATGGTCTTATCTATTGGCGATTTCGTTCCAATTCACATTCCAAGTAATATTCGGCATGCTAATTACATTGCCGGTTGCCAAATTGCATTATCTCTTATAGTTTCCGAGATATGGACTATCGATAATTTACACCTTAGGCTCTGCTTCTAACTTGGGCCCAAATTGTAAAATGGTCTTCTCTATTGGCGATTTCGTTCCAATTCACATTCCAAGTAATATTCGGCATGCTAATTACATTGCCGGTTGCCAAATTGCATTATCTCTTATAGTTTCCGAGATATGGACTATCGATAATTTACACCTTAGGCTCTGCTTCTAACTTGGGCCCAAATTGTAAAATGGCCTTCTCTATTGGCGATTTCGTTCCAATTCACATTCCAAGTAATATTCGGCATGCTAATTACATTGCCGGTTGCCAAATTGCATTATCTCTTATAGTTTCCGAGATATGGACTATCGATAATTTACACCTTAGGCTCTGCTTCTAACTTGGGCCCAAATTGTAAAATCGTCTTATCTATTGGCGATTTCGTTCCAATTCACATTCCAAGTAATATTCGGCATGCTAATTACATTGCCGGTTGCCAAATTGCATTATCTCTTATAGTTTCCGAGATATGGACTATCGGTAATTTACACCTTAGGCTCTGCTTCTAACTTGGGCCCAAATTGTAAAATGGTCTTATCTATTGGCGATTTCGTTCCAATTCACATTCCAAGTAATATCCGGCATGCTAATTACATTGCCGGTTGCCAAATTGAATTATCTCTTATAGTTTCCGAGATATGGACTATCGATAATTTACACCTTAGGCTCTGCTTCTAACTTGGGCCCAAATTGTAAAATGGTCTTACCTATTGGCGATTTCGTTCCAATTCACATTCCAAGTAATATTCGGCTTGCTAATTACATTGCCGGTTGCCAAATTGCATTATCTCTTATAGTTTCCGAGATATGGACTATCGATAATTTACACCTTAGGCTCTGCTTCTAACTTGGGCCCAAATTGTAAAATGGTCTTATCTATTGGCGATTTCGTTCCAATTCACATTCCAAGTAATATTCGGCATGCTAATTACATTGCCGGTTGCCAAATTGCATTATCTCTTATAGTTTCCGAGATATGGACTATCGATAATTTACATCTTAGGCTCTGCTTCTAACTTGGGCCCAAATTGTAAAATCGTCTTATCTATTGGCGATTTCGTTCCAATTCACATTCCAAGTAATATTCGGCATGCTAATTACATTGCCGGTTGCCAAATTGCATTATCTCTTATAGTTTCCGAGATATGGACTATCGATAATTTACACCTTAGGCTCTGCTTCTAACTTGGGCCCAAATTGTAAAATGGTCTTATCTATTGGCGTTTTCGTTCCAATTCACATTCCAAGTAATATTCGGCATGCTAATTACATTGCCGGTTGCCAAATTGCATTATCTCTTATAGTTTCCGAGATATGGACTATCGATAATTTACACCTTAGGCTCTGCTTCTAACTTGGGCCCAAATTGTAAAATGGTCTTCTCTATTGGCGATTTCGTTCCAATTCACATTCCAAGTAATATTCGGCATGCTAATTACATTGCCGGTTGCCAAATTGCATTATCTCTTATAGTTTCCGAGATATGGACTATCGATAATTTACACCTTAGGCTCTGCTTCTAACTTGGGCCCAAATTGTAAAATGGTCTTATCTATTGGCGATTTCGTTCCAATTCACATTCCAAGTAATATTCGGCATGCTAATTACATTGCCGGTTGCCAAATTGCATTATCTCTTATAGTTTCCGAGATATGGACTATCGATAATTTACACCTTAGGCTCTGCTTCTAACTTGGGCCCAAATTGTAAAATGGTCTTCTCTATTGGCGATTTCGTTCCAATTCACATTCCAAGTAATATTCGGCATGCTAATTACATTGCCGGTTGCCAAATTGCATTATCTCTTATAGTTTCCGAGATATGGACTATCGATAATTTACACCTTAGGCTCTGCTTCTAACTTGGGCCCAAATTGTAAAATGGCCTTCTCTATTGGCGATTTCGTTCCAATTCACAATCCAAGTAATATTCGGCATGCTAATTACATTGCCGGTTGCCAAATTGCATTATCTCTTATAGTTTCCGACATATGGACTATCGATAATTTACACCTTAGGCTCTGCTTCTAACTTGGGCCCAAATTGTAAAATCGTCTTATCTATTGGCGATTTCGTTCCAATTCACATTCCAAGTAATATTCGGCATGCTAATTACATTGCCGGTTGCCAAATTGCATTATCTCTTATAGTTTCCGAGATATGGACTATCGGTAATTTACACCTTAATCTCTGCTTCTAACTTGGGCCCAAATTGTAAAATGGTCTTATCTATTGGCGATTTCGATCCAATTCACATTCCAAGTAATATCCGGCATGCTAATTACATTGCCGGTTGCCAAATTGCATTATCTCTTATAGTTTCCGAGATATGGACTATCGATAATTTACACCTTAGGCTCTGCTTCTAACTTGGGCCCAAATTGTAAAATGGTCTTATCTATTGGCGATTTCGTTCCAATTCACATTCCAAGTAATATTCGGCATGCTAATTACATTTCCGGTTGCCAAATTGCATTATCTGTTATAGTTTCCGAGATATGGACTATTGATAATTTACATCTTAGGCTCTGCTTCTAACTTGGGCCCAAATTGTAAAATGGTCTTATCTATTGGCGATTTCGTTCCAATTCACATTCCAAGTAATATTCGGCATGCTAATTACATTGCCGGTTGCCAAATTGCATTATCTGTTATAGTTTCCTAGATATGGACTATCGATAATTTACATCTTAGGCTCTGCTTCTAACTTGGGCCCAAATTGTAAAATCGTCTTATCTATTGGCGATTTCGTTCCAATTCACATTCCAAGTAATATTCGGCATGCTAATTACATTGCCGGTTGCCAAATTGCATTATCTCTTATAGTTTCCGAGATATGGACTATCGATAATTTACACCTTAGGCTCTGCTTCTAACTTGGGCCCAAATTGTAAAATGGTCTTATTTATTGGCGATTTCGTTCCAATTCACATTCCAAGTAATATCCGGCATGCTAATTACATTGCCGGTTGCCAAATTGAATTATCTCTTATAGTTTCCGAGATATGGACTATCGATAATTTACACTTTAGGCTCTGCTTCTAACTTGGGCCCAAATTGTAAAATGGTCTTATCTATTGGCGATTTCGTTCCAATTCACATTCCAAGTAATATTCGGCATGCTAATTACATTGCCGGTTGCCAAATTGCATTATCTCTTATAGTTTCCGAGATATGGACTATCGATAATTTACACCTTAGGCTCTGCTTCTAACTTGGGCCCAAATTGTAAAATGGTCTTATCTATTGGCGATTTCGTTCCAATTCACATTCCAAGTAATATCCGGCATGCTAATTACATTGCCGGTTGCCAAATTGCATTATCGATTACAGTTTCCGAGATATGGACTATCGATAATTTACACCTTAGGCTCTGCTTCTAACTTGGGCCCAAATTGTAAAATGGTCTTATCTATTGGCGTTTTCGTTCCAATTCACATTCCAAGTAATATTCGGCATGCTAATTACATTGCCGGTTGCCAAATTGCATTATCTCTTATAGTTTCCGAGATATGGACTATCGATAATTTACACCTTAGGCTCTGCTTCTAACTTGGGCCCAAATTGTAAAATGGTCTTCTCTATTGGCGATTTCGTTCCAATTCACATTCCAAGTAATATTCGGCATGCTAATTACATTGCCGGTTGCCAAATTGCATTATCTCTTATAGTTTCCGAGATATGGACTATCGATAATTTACACCTTAGGCTCTGCTTCTAACTTGGGCCCAAATTGTAAAATGGTCTTATCTATTGGCGATTTCGTTCCAATTCACATTCCAAGTAATATTCGGCATGCTAATTACATTGCCGGTTGCCAAATTGCATTATCTCTTATAGTTTCCGAGATATGGACTATCGATAATTTACACCTTAGGCTCTGCTTCTAACTTGGGCCCAAATTGTAAAATGGTCTTCTCTATTGGCGATTTCGTTCCAATTCACATTCCAAGTAATATTCGGCATGCTAATTACATTGCCGGTTGCCAAATTGCATTATCTCTTATAGTTTCCGAGATATGGACTATCGATAATTTACACCTTAGGCTCTGCTTCTAACTTGGGCCCAAATTGTAAAATCGTCTTATCTATTGGCGATTTCGTTCCAATTCACATTCCAAGTAATATTCGGCATGCTAATTACATTGCCGGTTGCCAAATTGCATTATCTCTTATAGTTTCCGAGATATGGACTATCGGTAATTTACACCTTAGGCTCTGCTTCTAACTTGGGCCCAAATTGTAAAATGGTCTTATCTATTGGCGATTTCGTTCCAATTCACATTCCAAGTAATATCCGGCATGCTAATTACATTGCCGGTTGCCAAATTGAATTATATCTTATAGTTTCCGAGATATGGACTATCGATAATTTACACCTTAGGCTCTGCTTCTAACTTGGGCCCAAATTGTAAAATGGTCTTACCTATTGGCGATTTCGTTCCAATTCACATTCCAAGTAATAATCGGCATGCTAATTACATTGCCGGTTGCCAAATTGCATTATCTCTTATAGTTTCCGAGATATGGACTATCGATAACTTACACCTTAGGCTCTGCTTCTAACTTGGGCCCAAATTGTAAAATGGTCTTATCTATTGGCGATTTCGTTCCAATTCACATTCCAAGTAATATTCGGCATGCTAATTACATTGCCGGTTGCCAAATTGCATTATCTCTTATAGTTTCCGAGATATGGACTATCGATAATTTACATCTTAGGCTCTGCTTCTAACTTGGGCCCAAATTGTAAAATCGTCTTATCTATTGGCGATTTCGTTCCAATTCACATTCCAAGTAATATTCGGCATGCTAATTACATTGCCGGTTGCCAAATTGCATTATCTCTTATAGTTTCCGAGATATGGACTATCGATAATTTACACCTTAGGCTCTGCTTCTAACTTGGGCCCAAATTGTAAAATGGTCTTATCTATTGGCGATTTCGTTCCAATTCACATTCCAAGTAATATTCGGCATGCTAATTACATTGCCGGTTGCCAAATTGCATTATCTCTTATAGTTTCCGAGATATGGACTATCGATAATTTACACCTTAGGCTCTGCTTCTAACTTGGGCCCAAATTGTAAAATGGTCTTCTCTATTGGCGATTTCGTTCCAATTCACATTCCAAGTAATATTCGGCATGCTAATTACATTGCCGGTTGCCAAATTGCATTATCTCTTATAGTTTCCGAGATATGGACTATCGATAATTTACACCTTAGGCTCTGCTTCTAACTTGGGCCCAAATTGTAAAATCGTCTTATCTATTGGCGATTTCGTTCCAATTCACATTCCAAGTAATATTCGGCATGCTAATTACATTGCCGGTTGCCAAATTGCATTATCTCTTATAGTTTCCGAGATATGGACTATCGGTAATTTACACCTTAGGCTCTGCTTCTAACTTGGGCCCAAATTGTAAAATGGTCTTATCTATTGGCGATTTCGTTCCAATTCACATTCCAAGTAATATCCGGCATGCTAATTACATTGCCGGTTGCCAAATTGAATTATATCTTATAGTTTCCGAGATATGGACTATCGATAATTTACACCTTAGGCTCTGCTTCTAACTTGGGCCCAAATTGTAAAATGGTCTTACCTATTGGCGATTTCGTTCCAATTCACATTCCAAGTAATATTCGGCATGCTAATTACATTGCCGGTTGCCAAATTGCATTATCTCTTATAGTTTCCGAGATATGGACTATCGATAACTTACACCTTAGGCTCTGCTTCTAACTTGGGCCCAAATTGTAAAATGGTCTTATCTATTGGCGATTTCGTTCCAATTCACATTCCAAGTAATATTCGGCATGCTAATTACATTGCCGGTTGCCAAATTGCATTATCTCTTATAGTTTCCGAGATATGGACTATCGATAATTTACATCTTAGGCTCTGCTTCTAACTTGGGCCCAAATTATAAAATCGTCTTATCTATTGGCGATTTCGTTCCAATTCACATTCCAAGTAATATTCGGCATGCTAATTACATTGCCGGTTGCCAAATTGCATTATCTCTTATAGTTTCCGAGATATGGACTATCGATAATTTACACCTTAGGCTCTGCTTCTAACTTGGGCCCAAATTGTAAAATGGTCTTCTCTATTGGCAATTTCGTTCCAATTCACATTCCAAGTAATATCCGGCATGCTAATTACATTGCCGGTTGCCAAATTGCATTATCTCTTATAGTTTCCGAGATATGGACTATCGATAATTTACACCTTAGGCTCTGCTTCTAACTTGGGCCCAAATTGTAAAATGGTCTTATCTATTGGCGATTTCGTTCCAATTCACATTCCAAGTAATATTCGGCATGCTAATTACATTGCCGGTTGCCAAATTGCATTATCTCTTATAGTTTCCGAGATATGGACTATCGATAATTTACACCTTAGGCTCTGCTTCTAACTTGGGCCCAAATTGTAAAATGGTCTTCTCTATTGGCGATTTCGTTCCAATTCACATTCCAAGTAATATTCGGCATGCTAATTACATTGCCGGTTGCCAAATTGCATTATCTCTTATAGTTTCCGAGATATGGACTATCGATAATTTACACCTTAGGCTCTGCTTCTAACTTGGGCCCAAATTGTAAAATGGTCTTCTCTATTGGCGATTTCGTTCCAATTCACATTCCAAGTAATATTCGGCATGCTAATTACATTGCCGGTTGCCAAATTGCATTATCTCTTATAGTTTTCGAGATATGGACTATCGATAATTTACACCTTAGGCTCTGCTTCTAACTTGGGCCCAAATTGTAAAATCGTCTTATCTATTGGCGATTTCGTTCCAATTCACATTCCAAGTAATATTCGGCATGCTAATTACATTGCCGGTTGCCAAATTGCATTATCTCTTATAGTTTCCGAGATATGGACTATCGGTAATTTACACCTTAGGCTCTGCTTCTAACTTGGGCCCAAATTGTAAAATGGTCTTATCTATTGGCGATTTCGTTCCAATTCACATTCCAAGTAATATCCGGCATGCTAATTACATTGCCGGTTGCCAAATTGAATTATATCTTATAGTTTCCGAGATATGGACTATCGATAATTTACACCTTAGGCTCTGCTTCTAACTTGGGCCCAAATTGTAAAATGGTCTTACCTATTGGCGATTTCGTTCCAATTCACATTCCAAGTAATATTCGGCATGCTAATTACATTGCCGGTTGCCAAATTGCATTATCTCTTATAGTTTCCGAGATATGGACTATCGATAACTTACACCTTAGGCTCTGCTTCTAACTTGGGCCCAAATTGTAAAATGGTCTTATCTATTGGCGATTTCGTTCCAATTCACATTCCAAGTAATATTCGGCATGCTAATTACATTGCCGGTTGCCAAATTGCATTATCTCTTATAGTTTCCGAGATATGGACTATCGATAATTTACATCTTAGGCTCTGCTTCTAACTTGGGCCCAAATTGTAAAATCGTCTTATCTATTGGCGATTTCGTTCCAATTCACATTCCAAGTAATATTCGGCATGCTAATTACATTGCCGGTTGCCAAATTGCATTATCTCTTATAGTTTCCGAGATATGGACTATCGATAATTTACACCTTAGGCTCTGCTTCTAACTTGGGCCCAAATTGTAAAATGGTCTTATCTATTGGCGATTTCGTTCCAATTCACATTCCAAGTAATATTCGGCATGCTAATTACATTGCCGGTTGCCAAATTGCATTATCTCTTATAGTTTCCGAGATATGGACTATCGATAATTTACACCTTAGGCTCTGCTTCTAACTTGGGCCCAAATTGTAAAATGGTCTTCTCTATTGGCGATTTCGTTCCAATTCACATTCCAAGTAATATTCGGCATGCTAATTACATTGCCGGTTGCCAAATTGCATTATCTCTTATAGTTTCCGAGATATGGACTATCGATTATTTACACCTTAGGCTCTGCTTCTAACTTGGGCCCAAATTGTAAAATGGTCTTCTCTATTGGCGATTTCGTTCCAATTCACAATCCAAGTAATATTCGGCATGCTAATTAGATTGCCGGTTGCCAAATTGCATTATCTCTTATAGTTTCCGAGATATGGACTATCGATAATTTACACCTTAGGCTCTGCTTCTAACTTGGGCCCAAATTGTAAAATCGTCTTATCTATTGGCGATTTCGTTCCAATTCACATTCCAAGTAATATTCGGCATGCTAATTACATTGCCGGTTGCCAAATTGCATTATCTCTTATAGTTTCCGAGATATGGACTATCGGTAATTTACACCTTAGGCTCTGCTTCTAACTTGGGCCCAAATTGTAAAATGGTCTTATCTATTGGCGATTTCGTTCCAATTCACATTCCAAGTAATATCCGGCATGCTAATTACATTGCCGGTTGCCAAATTGAATTATATCTTATAGTTTCCGAGATATGGACTATCGATAATTTACACCTTAGGCTCTGCTTCTAACTTGGGCCCAAATTGTAAAATGGTCTTACCTATTGGCGATTTCGTTCCAATTCACATTCCAAGTAATATTCGGCATGCTAATTACATTGCCGGTTGCCAAATTGCATTATCTCTTATAGTTTCCGAGATATGGACTATCGATAACTTACACCTTAGGCTCTGCTTCTAACTTGGGCCCAAATTGTAAAATGGTCTTATCTATTGGCGATTTCGTTCCAATTCACATTCCAAGTAATATTCGGCATGCTAATTACATTGCCGGTTGCCAAATTGCATTATCTCTTATAGTTTCCGAGATATGGACTATCGATAATTTACATCTTAGGCTCTGCTTCTAACTTGGGCCCAAATTATAAAATCGTCTTATCTATTGGCGATTTCGTTCCAATTCACATTACAAGTAATATTCGGCATGCTAATTACATTGCCGGTTGCCAAATTGCATTATCTCTTATAGTTTCCGAGATATGGACTATCGATAATTTACACCTTAGGCTCTGCTTCTAACTTGGGCCCAAATTGTAAAATGGTCTTATCTATTGGCGATTTCGTTCCAATTCACATTCCAAGTAATATCCGGCATGCTAATTACATTGCCGGTTGCCAAATTGAATTATCTCTTATAGTTTCCGAGATATGGACTATCGATAATTTACACCTTAGGCTCTGCTTCTAACTTGGGCCCTAATTGTAAAATGGTGTTATCTATTGGCGATTTCGTTCCAATTCACATTCCAAGTAATATTCGGCATGCTAATTACATTGCCGGTTGCCAAATTGCATTATCTCTTATAGTTTCCGAGATATGGACTATCGATAATTTACATCTTAGGCTCTGCTTCTAACTTGGGCCCAAATTGTAAAATGGTCTTATCTATTGGCGTTTT
Organism: Rhynchophorus ferrugineus; assembly: GCF_030347505.1. Taxonomy (NCBI): domain Eukaryota; kingdom Metazoa; phylum Arthropoda; class Insecta; order Coleoptera; family Curculionidae; genus Rhynchophorus; species Rhynchophorus ferrugineus. Next base: position 768,070 of record NW_027472611.1, on the reverse strand, counting down.
CATTCCAATTCACATTCCAAGTAATATTCGGCATGCTAATTACATTGCCGGTTGCCAAATTGCATTATCTCTTATAGTTTCCGAGATATGGACTATCGATAATTTACACCTTAGGCTCTGCTTCTAACTTGGGCCCAAATTGTAAAATCGTCTTATCTATTGGCGATTTCGTTCCAATTCACATTCCAAGTAATATTCGGCATGCTAATTACATTGCCGCTTGCCAAATTGCATTATCTCTTATAGTTTCCGAGATATGGACTATCGTTAATTTACACCTTAGGCTCTGCTTCTAACTTGGGCCCAAATTGTAAAATGATCTTATCTACTGGCGATTTCGTTCCAATTCACATTCCAAGTAATATCCGGCATGCTAATTACATTGCCGGTTGCCAAATTGAATTATCACTTATAGTTTCCGAGATATGGACTATCGATAATTTACACCTTAGGCTCTGCTTCTAACTTGGGCCCAAATTGTAAAATGGTCTTACCTATTGGCGATTTCGTTCCAATTCACATTCCAAGTAATATTCGGCTTGCTAATTACATTGCCGGTTGCCAAATTGCATTATCTCTTATAGTTTCCGAGATATGGACTATCGATAATTTACACCTTAGGCTCTGCTTCTAACTTGGGCCCAAATTGTAAAATGGTCTTATCTATTGGCGATTTCGTTCCAATTCACATTCCAAGTAATATTCGGCATGCTAATTACATTGCCGGTTGCCAAATTGCATTATCTCTTATAGTTTCCGAGATATGGACTATCGATAATTTACATCTTAGGCTCTGCTTCTAACTTGGACCCAAATTGTAAAATCGTCTTATCTATTGGCGATTTCGTTCCAATTCACATTCCAAGTAATATTCGGCATGCTAATTACATTGCCGGTTGCCAAATTGCATTATCTCTTATAGTTTCCGAGATATGGACTATCGATAATTTACACCTTAGGCTCTGCTTCTAACTTGGGCCCAAATTGTAAAATGGTCTTATCTATTGGCGATTTCATTCCAATTCACATTCCAAGTAATATTCGGCATGCTAATTACATTGCCGGTTGCCAAATTGCATTATCTCTTATAGTTTCCGAGATATGGACTATCAATAATTTACACCTTAGGCTCTGCTTCTAACTTGGGCCCAAATTGTAAAATGGTCTTCTCTATTGGCGATTTCGTTCCAATTCACATTCCAAGTAATATTCGGCATGCTAATTACATTGCCGGTTGCCAAATTGCATTATCTCTTATAGTTTCCGAGATATGGACTATCGATAATTTACACCTTAGGCTCTGCTTCTAACTTGGGCCCAAATTGTAAAATGGTCTTCTCTATTGGCGATTTCGTTCCAATTCACATTCCAAGTAATATTCGGCATGCTAATTACATTGCCGGTTGCCAAATTGCATTATCTCTTATAGTTTCCGAGATATGGACTATCGATAATTTACACCTTAGGCTCTGCTTCTAACTTGGGCCCAAATTGTAAAATGGTCTTCTCTATTGGCGATTTCGTTCCAATTCACATTCCAAGTAATATTCGGCATGCTAATTACATTGCCGGTTGCCAAATTGCATTATCTCTTATAGTTTCCGAGATATGGACTATCGATAATTTACACCTTAGGCTCTGCTTCTAACTTGGGCCTAAATTGTAAAATCGTCTTATCTATTGGCGATTTCGTTCCAATTCACATTCCAAGTAATATTCGGCATGCTAATTACATTGCCGGTTGCCAAATTGCATTATCTCTTATAGTTTCCGAGATATGGACTATCGGTAATTTACACCTTAGGCTCTGCTTCTAACTTGGGCCCAAATTGTAAAATGGTCTTATCTATTGGCGATTTCGTTCCAATTCACATTCCAAGTAATATCCGGCATGCTAATTACATTGCCGGTTGCCAAATTGAATTATATCTTATAGTTTCCGAGATATGGACTATCGATAATTTACACCTTAGGCTCTGCTTCTAACTTGGGCCCAAATTGTAAAATGGTCTTACCTATTGGCGATTTCGTTCCAATTCACATTCCAAGTAATATTCGGCATGCTAATTACATTGCCGGTTGCCAAATTGCATTATCTCTTATAGTTTCCGAGATATGGACTATCGATAACTTACACCTTAGGCTCTGCTTCTAACTTGGGCCCAAATTGTAAAATGGTCTTATCTATTGGCCATTTCGTTCCAATTCACATTCCAAGTAATATCCGGCATGCTAATTACATTGCCGGTTGCCAAATTGAATTATCTCTTATAGTTTCCGAGATATGGACTATCGATAATTTACACCTTAGGCTCTGCTTCTAACTTGGGCCCAAATTGTAAAATGGTGTTATCTATTGGCGATTTCGTTCCAATTCACATTCCAAGTAATATTCGGCATGCTAATTACATTGCCGGTTGCCAAATTGCATTATCTCTTATAGTTTCCGAGATATGGACTATCGATAATTTACATCTTAGGCTCTGCTTCTAACTTGGGAGCAAATTGTAAAATGGTCTTATCTATTGGCGATTTCGTTCCAATTCACATTCCAAGTAATATTCGGCATGCTAATTACATTGCCGGTTGCCAAATTGCATTATCTATTATAGTTTCCGAGATATGGACTATCGATAATTTACACCTTAGGCTCTGCTTCTAACTTGGGCCCAAATTGTAAAATGGTCTTATCTATTGGCGTTTTCATTCCAATTCACATTCCAAGTAATATTCGGCATGCTAATTACATTGCCGGTTGCCAAATTGCATTATCTCTTATAGTTTCCGAGATATGGACTATCGATAATTTACACCTTAGGCTCTGCTTCTAACTTGGGCCCAAATTGTAAAATCGTCTTATCTATTGGCGATTTCGTTCCAATTCACATTCCAAGTAATATTCGGCATGCTAATTACATTGCCGCTTGCCAAATTGCATTATCTCTTATAGTTTCCGAGATATGGACTATCGGTAATTTACACCTTAGGCTCTGCTTCTAACTTGGGCCCAAATTGTAAAATGATCTTATCTACTGGCGATTTCGTTCCAATTCACATTCCAAGTAATATCCGGCATGCTAATTACATTGCCGGTTGCCAAATTGAATTATCACTTATAGTTTCCGAGATATGGACTATCGATAATTTACACCTTAGGCTCTGCTTCTAACTTGGGCCCAAATTGTAAAATGGTCTTACCTATTGGCGATTTCGTTCCAATTCACATTCCAAGTAATATTCGGCTTGCTAATTACATTGCCGGTTGCCAAATTGCATTATCTCTTATAGTTTCCGAGATATGGACTATCAATAATTTACACCTTAGGCTCTGCTTCTAACTTGGGCCCAAATTGTAAAATGGTCTTATCTATTGGCGATTTCGTTCCAATTCACATTCCAAGTAATATTCGGCATGCTAATTACATTGCCGGTTGCCAAATTGCATTATCTATTATAGTTTCCGAGATATGGACTATCGATAATTTACACCTTAGGCTCTGCTTCTAACTTGGGCCCAAATTGTAAAATGGTCTTATCTATTGGCGATTTCGTTCCAATTCACATTCCAAGTAATATTCGGCATGCTAATTACATTGCCGGTTGCCAAATTGCATTATCTCTTATAGTTTCCGAGATATGGACTATCGATAATTTACATCTTAGGCTCTGCTTCTAACTTGGGCCCAAATTATAAAATCGTCTTATCTATTGGCGATTTCGTTCCAATTCACATTACAAGTAATATTCGGCATGCTAATTACATTGCCGGTTGCCAAATTGCATTATCTCTTATAGTTTCCGAGATATGGACTATCGATAATTTACACCTTAGGCTCTGCTTCTAACTTGGGCCCAAATTGTAAAATGGTCTTATCTATTGGCCATTTCGTTCCAATTCACATTCCAAGTAATATCCGGCATGCTAATTACATTGCCGGTTGCCAAATTGAATTATCTCTTATAGTTTCCGAGATATGGACTATCGATAATTTACACCTTAGGCTCTGCTTCTAACTTGGGCCCAAATTGTAAAATGGTGTTATCTATTGGCGATTTCGTTCCAATTCACATTCCAAGTAATATTCGGCATGCTAATTACATTGCCGGTTGCCAAATTGCATTATCTCTTATAGTTTCCGAGATATGGACTATCGATAATTTACATCTTAGGCTCTGCTTCTAACTTGGGAGCAAATTGTAAAATGGTCTTATCTATTGGCGATTTCGTTCCAATTCACATTCCAAGTAATATTCGGCATGCTAATTACATTGCCGGTTGCCAAATTGCATTATCTATTATAGTTTCCGAGATATGGACTATCGATAATTTACACCTTAGGCTCTGCTTCTAACTTGGGCCCAAATTGTAAAATGGTCTTATCTATTGGCGTTTTCATTCCAATTCACATTCCGAGTAATATTCGGCATGCTAATTACATTGCCGGTTGCCAAATTGCATTATCTCTTATAGTTTCCGAGATATGGACTATCGATAATTTACACCTTAGGCTCTGCTTCTAACTTGGGCCCAAATTGTAAAATCGTCTTATCTATTGGCGATTTCGTTCCAATTCACATTCCAAGTAATATTCGGCATGCTAATTACATTGCCGCTTGCCAAATTGCATTATCTCTTATAGTTTCCGAGATATGGACTATCGGTAATTTACACCTTAGGCTCTGCTTCTAACTTGGGCCCAAATTGTAAAATGATCTTATCTACTGGCGATTTCGTTCCAATTCACATTCCAAGTAATATCCGGCATGCTAATTACATTGCCGGTTGCCAAATTGAATTATCACTTATAGTTTCCGAGATATGGACTATCGATAATTTACACCTTAGGCTCTGCTTCTAACTTGGGCCCAAATTGTAAAATGGTCTTACCTATTGGCGATTTCGTTCCAATTCACATTCCAAGTAATATTCGGCTTGCTAATTACATTGCCGGTTGCCAAATTGCATTATCTCTTATAGTTTCCGAGATATGGACTATCGATAATTTACACCTTAGGCTCTGCTTCTAACTTGGGCCCAAATTGTAAAATGGTCTTATCTATTGGCGATTTCGTTCCAATTCACATTCCAAGTAATATTCGGCATGCTAATTACATTGCCGGTTGCCAAATTGCATTATCTCTTATAGTTTCCGAGATATGGACTATCAATAATTTACACCTTAGGCTCTGCTTCTAACTTGGGCCCAAATTGTAAAATGGTCTTATCTATTGGCGATTTCGTTCCAATTCACATTCCAAGTAATATTCGGCATGCTAATTACATTGCCGGTTGCCAAATTGCATTATCTATTATAGTTTCCGAGATATGGACTATCGATAATTTACACCTTAGGCTCTGCTTCTAACTTGGGCCCAAATTGTAAAATGGTCTTATCTATTGGCGATTTCGTCCCAATTCACATTCCAAGTAATATTCGGCATGCTAATTACATTGCCGGTTGCCAAATTGCATTATCTCTTATAGTTTCCGAGATATGGACTATCGATAATTTACACCTTAGGCTCTGCTTCTAACTTGGGCCCAAATTGTAAAATGGTCTTATCTATTGGCGATTTCGTTCCAATTCACATTCCAAGTAATATTCGGCATGCTAATTACATTGCCGGTTGCCAAATTGCATTATCTATTATAGTTTCCGAGATATGGACTATCGATAATTTACACCTTAGGCTCTGCTTCTAACTTGGGCCCAAATTGTAAAATGGTCTTATCTATTGGCGTTTTCGTTCCAATTCACATTCCAAGTAATATTCGGCATGCTAATTACATTGCCGGTTGCCAAATTGCATTATCTCTTATAGTTTCCGAGATATGGACTATCGATAATTTACACCTTTGGCTCTGCTTCTAACTTGGGCCCAAATTGTAAAATGGTCTTCTCTATTGGCGATTTCGTTCCAATTCACATTCCAAGTAATATTCGGCATGCTAATTACATTGCCGGTTGCCAAATTGCATTATCTCTTATAGTTTCCGAGATATGGACAATCGATAATTTACACCTTAGGCTCTGCTTCTAACTTGGGCCCAAATTGTAAAATGGTCTTATCTATTGGCAATTTCGTTCCAATTCACATTCCAATTAATATTCGGCATGCTAATTACATTGCCGGTTGCCAAATTGCATTATCTCTTATAGTTTCCGAGATATGGACTATCGATAATTTACACCTTAGGCTCTGCTTCTAACTTGGGCCCAAATTGTAAAATGGTCTTCTCTATTGGCGATTTCGTTCCAATTCACATTCCAAGTAATATTCGGCATGCTAATTACATTGCCGGTTGCCAAATTGCATTATCTCTTATAGTTTCCGAGATATGGACTATCGATAATTTACACCTTAGGCTCTGCTTCTAACTTGGGCCCAAATTGTAAAATGGTCTTCTCTATTGGCGATTTCGTTCCAATTCACATTCCAAGTAATATTCGGCATGCTAATTACATTGCCGTTTGCCAAATTGCATTATCTCTTATAGTTTCCGAGATATGGACTATCGATAATTTACACCTTAGGCTCTGCTTCTAACTTGGGCCCAAATTGTAAAATGGTCTTCTCTATTGGCGATTTTGTTCCAATTCACATTCCAAGTAATATTCGGCATGCTAATTACATTGCCGGTTGCCAAATTGCATTATCTCTTATAGTTTCCGAGATATGGACTATCGATAATTTACACCTTAGGCTCTGCTTCTAACTTGGGCCCAAATTGTAAAATCGTCTTATCTATTGGCGATTTCGTTCCAATTCACATTCCAAGTAATATTCGGCATGCTAATTACATTGCCGGTTGCCAAATTGCATTATCTCTTATAGTTTCCGAGATATGGACTATCGATAATTTACACCTTAGGCTCTGCTTCTAACTTGGGCCCAAATTGTAAAATCGTCTTATCTATTGGCGATTTCGTTCCAATTCACATTCCAAGTAATATTCGGCATGCTAATTACATTGCCGGTTGCCAAATTGCATTATCTCTTATAGTTTCCGAGATATGGACTATCGATAATTTACATTTTAGGCTCTGCTTCTAACTTGGGCCCAAATTGTAAAATCGTCTTATCTATTGGCGATTTGGTTCCAATTCACATTCCAAGTAATATTCGGCATGCTAATTACGTTGCCGGTTGCCAAATTGCATTATCTCTTATAGTTTCCGAGATATGGACTATCGATAATTTACACCTTAGGCTCTGCTTCTAACTTGGGCCCAAATTGTAAAATGGTCTTATCTATTGGCGATTTCGTTCCAATTCACATTCCAAGTAATATCCGGCATGCTAATTACATTGCCGGTTGCCAAATTGAATTATCTCTTATAGTTTCCGAGATATGGGCTATCGATAATTTACACCTTAGGCTCTGCTTCTAACTTGGGCCCAAATTGTAAAATGGTCTTATCTATTGGCGATTTCGTCCCAATTTACATTCCAAGTGATATTCGGCATGCTAATTACATTGCCGGTTGCGAAATTGCATTATCTCTTATAGTTTCCGAGATATGGGCTATGGATAATTTACACTTTAGGCTCTGCTTCTAACTTGGGCCCAAATTGTAAAATGGTCTTATCTATTGGCGATTTCGTCCCAATTTACATTCCAAGTGATATTCGGCATGCTAATTACATTGCCGGTTGCGAAATTGCATTATCTCTTATAGTTTCCGAGATATGGACTATCAATAATTTACACCTTAGGCTCTGCTTCTAACTTGGGCCCAAATTTTAAAATGGCCTTATCTATTGGCGATTTCGTTCCAATTCACATTCCAAGTAATATTCGGCATGCTAATTACATTGCCGGTTGCCAAATTGCATTATCTCTTATAGTTTCCGATATATAGACTATCGATAATTTACACCTTAGGCTCTGCTTCTAACTTGGGCCCAAATTGTAAAATGGTCTTATCTATTGGCGATTTCGTTCCAATTCACATTCCAAGTAATATTCGGCATGCTAATTACATTGCCGGTTGCCAAATTGCATTATCTCTTATAGTTTCCGAGATATGGACTATCGATAATTTACACCTTAGGCTCTGCTTCTAACTTGGGCCCAAATTGTAAAATGGTCTTATCTATTGGCGATTTCGTTCCAATTCACATTCCGAGTAATATTCGGCATGCTAATTACATTGCCGGTTGCCAAATTGCATTATCTCTTATAGTTTCCGAGATATGGACTATCGATAATTTACACCTTAGGCTCTGCTTCTAACTTGGGCCCAAATTGTAAAATGGTCTTCTCTATTGGCGATTTCGTTCCAATTCACATTCCAAGTAATATTCGGCATGCTAATTACATTGCCGGTTGCCAAATTGCATTATCTCTTATAGTTTCCGAGATATGGACTATCGATAATTTACACCTTAGGCTCTGCTTCTAACTTGGGCCCAAATTGTAAAATGGTCTTATCTATCGGCGATTTCGTTCCAATTCACATTCCAAGTAATATTCGGCATGCTAATTACATTTCCGGTTGCCAAATTGCATTATCTCTTATAGTTTCCGAGATATGGACTATCGGTAATTTACACCTTAGGCTCTGCTTCTAACTTGGGCCCAAATTGTAAAATGGTCTTATCTATTGGCGATTTCGTTCCAATTCACATTCCAAGTAATATCCGGCATGCTAATTACATTGCCGGTTGCCAAATTGAATTATCTCTTATAGTTTCCGAGATATGGACTATCGATAATTTACACCTTAGGCTCTGCTTCTAACTTGGGCCCAAATTGTAAAATGGTCTTACCTATTGGCGATTTCGTTCCAATTCACATTCCAAGTAATATTCGGCTTGCTAATTACATTGCCGGTTGCCAAATTGCATTATCTCTTATAGTTTCCGAGATATGGACTATCGATAATTTACACCTTAGGCTCTGCTTCTAACTTGGGCCCAAATTGTAAAATGGTCTTATCTATTGGCGATTTCGTTCCAATTCACATTCCAAGTAATATTCGGCATGCTAATTACATTGCCGGTTGCCAAATTGCATTATCTCTTATAGTTTCCGAGATATGGACTATCGATAATTTACATTTTAGGCTCTGCTTCTAACTTGGGCCCAAATTGTAAAATCGTCTTATCTATTGGCGATTTGGTTCCAATTCACATTCCAAGTAATATTCGGCATGCTAATTACGTTGCCGGTTGCCAAATTGCATTATCTCTTATAGTTTCCGAGATATGGACTATCGATAATTTACACCTTAGGCTCTGCTTCTAACTTGGGCCCAAATTGTAAAATGGTCTTATCTATTGGCGATTTCGTTCCAATTCACATTCCAAGTAATATCCGGCATGCTAATTACATTGCCGGTTGCCAAATTGAATTATCTCTTATAGTTTCCGAGATATGGACTATCGATAATTTACACCTTAGGCTCTGCTTCTAACTTGGGCCCAAATTGTAAAATGGCCTTATCTATTGGCGATTTCGTTCCAATTCACATTCCAAGTAATATTCGGCATGCTAATTACATTGCCGGTTGCCAAATTGCATTATCTCTTATAGTTTCCGAGATATGGGCTATCGATAATTTACACCTTAGGCTCTGCTTCTAACTTGGGCCCAAATTGTAAAATGGTCTTATCTATTGGCGATTTCGTCCCAATTTACATTCCAAGTGATATTCGGCATGCTAATTACATTGCCGGTTGCGAAATTGCATTATCTCTTATAGTTTCCGAGATATGGACTATCAATAATTTACACCTTAGGCTCTGCTTCTAACTTGGGCCCAAATTGTAAAATGGTCTTCTCTATTGGCGATTTCGTTCCAATTCACATTCCAAGTAATATTCGGCATGCTAATTACATTGCCGTTTGCCAAATTGCATTATCTCTTATAGTTTCCGAGATATGGACTATCGATAATTTACACCTTAGGCTCTGCTTCTAACTTGGGCCCAAATTGTAAAATCGTCTTATCTATTGGCGATTTCGTTCCAATTCACATTCCAAGTAATATTCGGCATGCTAATTACATTGCCGGTTGCCAAATTGCATTATCTCTTATAGTTTCCGAGATATGGACTATCGGTAATTTACACCTTAGGCTCTGCTTCTAACTTGGGCCCAAATTGTAAAATGGTCTTATCTATTGGCGATTTCGTTCCAATTCACATTCCAAGTAATATCCGGCATGCTAATTACATTGCCGGTTGCCAAATTGAATTATCTCTTATAGTTTCCGAGATATGGACTATCGATAATTTACACCTTAGGCTCTGCTTCTAACTTGGGCCCAAATTGTAAAATGGTCTTACCTATTGGCGATTTCGTTCCAATTCACATTCCAAGTAATATTCGGCTTGCTAATTACATTGCCGGTTGCCAAATTGCATTATCTCTTATAGTTTCCGAGATATGGACTATCGATAATTTACACCTTAGGCTCTGCTTCTAACTTGGGCCCAAATTGTAAAATGGTCTTATCTATTGGCGATTTCGTTCCAATTCACATTCCAAGTAATATTCGGCATGCTAATTACATTGCCGGTTGCCAAATTGCATTATCTCTTATAGTTTCCGAGATATGGACTATCGATAATTTACATTTTAGGCTCTGCTTCTAACTTGGGCCCAAATTGTAAAATCGTCTTATCTATTGGCGATTTGGTTCCAATTCACATTCCAAGTAATATTCGGCATGCTAATTACGTTGCCGGTTGCCAAATTGCATTATCTCTTATAGTTTCCGAGATATGGACTATCGATAATTTACACCTTAGGCTCTGCTTCTAACTTGGGCCCAAATTGTAAAATGGTCTTATCTATTGGCGATTTCGTTCCAATTCACATTCCAAGTAATATCCGGCATGCTAATTACATTGCCGGTTGCCAAATTGAATTATCTCTTATAGTTTCCGAGATATGGACTATCGATAATTTACACCTTAGGCTCTGCTTCTAACTTGGGCCCAAATTGTAAAATGGCCTTATCTATTGGCGATTTCGTTCCAATTCACATTCCAAGTAATATTCGGCATGCTAATTACATTGCCGGTTGCCAAATTGCATTATCTCTTATAGTTTCCGAGATATGGGCTATCGATAATTTACACCTTAGGCTCTGCTTCTAACTTGGGCCCAAATTGTAAAATGGTCTTATCTATTGGCGATTTCGTCCCAATTTACATTCCAAGTGATATTCGGCATGCTAATTACATTGCCGGTTGCGAAATTGCATTATCTCTTATAGTTTCCGAGATATGGACTATCAATAATTTACACCTTAGGTTCTGCTTCTAACTTGGGCCCAAATTGTAAAATGGTCTTATCTATTGGCGATTTCGTTCCAATTCACATTCCAAGTAATATTCGGCATGCTAATTACATTGCCGGTTGCCAAATTGCATTATCTCTTATAGTTTCCGAGATATGGACTATCGATAATTTACACCTTAGGCTCTGCTTCTAACTTGGGCCCAAATTGTAAAATGGCCTTATCTATTGGCGATTTCGTTCCAATTCACATTCCATGTAATATTCGGCATGCTAATTACATTGCCGGTTGCCAAATTGCATTATCTCTTATAGTTTCCGAGATATGGACTATCGATAATTTACACCTTAGGCTCTGCTTCTAACTTGGGCCCAAATTGTAAAATGGTCTTATCTATTGGCGATTTCGTTCCAATTCACATTCCAAGTAATATTCGGCATGCTAATTACATTGCCGGTTGCCAAATTGCATTATCTCTTATAGTTTCCGAGGTATAGACTATCGATAATTTACACCTTAGGCTCTGCTTCTAACTTGGGCCCAAATTGTAAAATGGTCTTATCTATTGGCGATTTCGTTCCAATTCACATTCCAAGTAATATTCGGCATGCTAATTACATTGCCGGTTGCCAAATTGCATTATCTCTTATAGTTTCCGAGATATGGACTATCGATAATTTACACCTTAGGCTCTGCTTCTAACTTGAGCCCAAATTGTAAAATGGTCTTATCTATTGGTGATTTCGTTCCAATTCACATTCCGAGTAATATTCGGCAGGCTAATTACATTGCCGGTTGCCAAATTGCATTATCTCTTATAGTTTCCGAGATATGGACTATCGATAATTTACACCTTATGCTCTGCTTCTAACTTGGGCCCAAATTGTAAAATGGTCTTCTCTATTGGCGATTTCGTTCCAATTCACATTCCAAGTAATATTCGGCATGCTAATTACATTGCCGGTTGCCAAATTGCATTATCTCTTATAGTTTCCGAGATATGGACTATCGATAATTTACACCTTAGGCTCTGCTTCTAACTTGGGCCCAAATTGTAAAATGGTCTTCTCTATTGGCGATTTCGTTACAATTCACATTCCAAGTAATATTCGGCATGCTAATTACATTGCCGGTTGCCAAATTGCATTATCTCTTATAGTTTCCGAGATATGGACTATCGATAATTTACACCTTATGCTCTGCTTCTAACTTGGGCCCAAATTGTAAAATGGTCTTCTCTATTGGCGATTTCGTTCCAATTCACATTCCAAGTAATATTCGGCATGCTAATTACATTGCCGTTTGCCAAATTGCATTATCTCTTATAGTTTCCGAGATATGGACTATCGATAATTTACACCTTAGGCTCTGCTTCTAACTTGGGCCCAAATTGTAAAATGGTCTTCTCTATTGGCGATTTCGTTACAATTCACATTCCAAGTAATATTCGGCATGCTAATTACATTGCCGGTTGCCAAATTGCATTATCTCTTATAGTTTCCGAGATATGGACTATCGATAATTTACACCTTAGGCTCTGCTTCTAACTTGGGCCCAAATTGTAAAATCGTCTTATCTATTGGCGATTTCGTTCCAATTCACATTCCAAGTAATATTCGGCATGCTAATTACATTGCCGGTTGCCTAATTGCATTATCTCTTATAGTTTCCGAGATATGGACTATCGGTAATTTACACCTTAGGCTCTGCTTCTAACTTGGGCCCAAATTGTAAAATGGTCTTATCTATTGGCGATTTCGTTCCAATTCACATTCCAAGTAATATCCGGCATGCTAATTACCTTGCCGGTTGCCAAATTGAATTATCTCTTATAGTTTCCGAGATATGGACTATCGATAATTTACACCTTAGGCTCTGCTTCTAACTTGGGCCCAAATTGTAAAATGGTCTTACCTATTGGCGATTTCGTTCCAATTCACATTCCAAGTAATATTCGGCTTGCTAATTACATTGCCGGTTGCCAAATTGCATTATCTCTTATAGTTTCCGAGATATGGACTATCGATAATTTACACCTTAGGCTCTGCTTCTAACTTGGGCCCAAATTGTAAAATGGTCTTATCTATTGGCGATTTCGTTCCAATTCACATTCCAAGTAATATTCGGCATGCTAATTACATTGCCGGTTGCCAAATTGCATTATCTCTTATAGTTTCCGAGATATGGACTATCGATAATTTACATTTTAGGCTCTGCTTCTAACTTGGGCCCAAATTGTAAAATCGTCTTATCTATTGGCGATTTGGTTCCAATTCACATTCCAAGTAATATTCGGCATGCTAATTACGTTGCCGGTTGCCAAATTGCATTATCTCTTATAGTTTCCGAGATATGGACTATCGATAATTTACACCTTAGGCTCTGCTTCTAACTTGGGCCCAAATTGTAAAATGGTCTTATCTATTGGCGATTTCGTTCCAATTCACATTCCAAGTAATATCCGGCATGCTAATTACATTGCCGGTTGCCAAATTGAATTATCTCTTATAGTTTCCGAGATATGGTCTATCGATAATTTACACCTTAGGCTCTGCTTCTAACTTGGGCCCAAATTGTAAAATGGTCTTATCTATTGGCGATTTCGTTCCAATTCACATTCCAAGTAATATTCGGCATGCTAATTACATTGCCGGTTGCCAAATTGCATTATCTCTTATAGTTTCCGAGATATGGACTATCGATAATTTACACCTTAGGCTCTGCTTCTAACTTGGGCCCAAATTGTAAAATGGTCTTATATATTGGCGATTTCGTCCCAATTTACATTCCAAGTGATATTCGGCATGCTAATTATATTGCCGGTTGCGAAATTGCATTATCTCTTATAGTTTCCGAGATATGGACTATCAATAATTTACACCTTAGGCTCTGCTTCTAACTTGGGCCCAAATTTTAAAATGGCCTTATCTATTGGCGATTTCGTTCCAATTCACATTCCAAGTAATATTCGGCATGCTAATTACATTGCCGGTTGCCAAATTGCATTATCTCTTATAGTTTCCGAGATATGGACTATCGATAATTTACACCTTAGGCTCTGCTTCTAACTTGGGCCCAAATTGTAAAATGGTCTTATCTATTGGCGATTTCGTTCCAATTCACATTCCAAGTAATATTCGGCATGCTAATTACATTGCCGGTTGCCAAATTGCATTATCTCTTATAGTTTCCGAGATATGGACTATCGATAATTTACACCTTAGGCTCTGCTTCTAACTTGGGCCCAAATTGTAAAATGGTCTTATCTATTGGCGATTTCGTTCCAATTCACATTCCGAGTAATATTCGGCATGCTAATTACATTGCCGGTTGCCAAATTGCATTATCTCTTATAGTTTCCGAGATATGGACTATCGATAATTTACACCTTAGGCTCTGCTTCTAACTTGGGCCCAAATTGTAAAATGGTCTTCTCTATTGGCGATTTCGTTCCAATTCACATTCCAAGTAATATTCGGCATGCTAATTACATTGCCGGTTGCCAAATTGCATTACCTCTTATAGTTTCCGAGATATGGACTATCGATAATTTACACCTTAGGCTCTGCTTCTAACTTGGGCCCAAATTGTAAAATGGTCTTATCTATTGGCGATTTCGTTCCAATTCACATTCCAAGTAATATTCGGCATACTAATTACATTGCCGGTTGCCAAATTGCATTATCTCTTATAGTTTCCGAGATATGGACTATCGATAATTTACACCTTAGGCTCTGCTTCTAACTTGGGCCCAAATTGTAAAATGGTCTTATCTATTGGCGATTTCGTTCCAATTCACATTCCAAGTAATATCCGGCATGCTAATTACCTTGCCGGTTGCCAAATTGAATTATCTCTTATAGTTTCCGAGATATGGACTATCGATAATTTACACCTTAGGCTCTGCTTCTAACTTGGGCCCAAATTGTAAAATGGTCTTACCTATTGGCGATTTCGTTCCAATTCACATTCCAAGTAATATTCGGCTTGCTAATTACATTGCCGGTTGCCAAATTGCATTATCTCTTATAGTTTCCGAGATATGGACTATCGATAATTTACACCTTAGGCTCTGCTTCTAACTTGGGCCCAAATTGTAAAATGGTCTTATCTATTGGCGATTTCGTTCCAATTCACATTCCAAGTAATATTCGGCATGCTAATTACATTGCCGGTTGCCAAATTGCATTATCTCTTATAGTTTCCGAGATATGGACTATCGATAATTTACATTTTAGGCTCTGCTTCTAACTTGGGCCCAAATTGTAAAATCGTCTTATCTATTGGCGATTTGGTTCCAATTCACATTCCAAGTAATATTCGGCATGCTAATTACGTTGCCGGTTGCCAAATTGCATTATCTCTTATAGTTTCCGAGATATGGACTATCGATAATTTACACCTTAGGCTCTGCTTCTAACTTGGGCCCAAATTGTAAAATGGTCTTATCTATTGGCGATTTCGTTCCAATTCACATTCCAAGTAATATCCGGCATGCTAATTACATTGCCGGTTGCCAAATTGAATTATCTCTTATAGTTTCCGAGATATGGTCTATCGATAATTTACACCTTAGGCTCTGCTTCTAACTTGGGCCCAAATTGTAAAATGGTCTTATCTATTGGCGATTTCGTTCCAATTCACATTCCAAGTAATATTCGGCATGCTAATTACATTGCCGGTTGCCAAATTGCATTATCTCTTATAGTTTCCGAGATATGGACTATCGATAATTTACACCTTAGGCTCTGCTTCTAACTTGAGCCCAAATTGTAAAATGGTCTTATCTATTGGCGATTTCGTTCCAATTCACATTCCGAGTAATATTCGGCAGGCTAATTACATTGCCGGTTGCCAAATTGCATTATCTCTTATAGTTTCCGAGATATGGACTATCGATAATTTACACCTTATGCTCTGCTTCTAACTTGGGCCCAAATTGTAAAATGGTCTTCTCTATTGGCGATTTCGTTCCAATTCACATTCCAAGTAATATTCGGCATGCTAATTACATTGCCGGTTGCCAAATTGCATTATCTCTTATAGTTTCCGAGATATGGACTATCGATAATTTACACCTTAGGCTCTGCTTCTAACTTGGGCCCAAATTGTAAAATGGTCTTATCTATTGGCAATTTCGTTCCAATTCACATTCCAAGTAATATTCGGCATGCTAATTACATTGCCGGTTGCCAAATTGCATTATCTCTTATAGTTTCCGAGATATGGACTATCGATAATTTACACCTTAGGCTCTGCTTCTAACTTGGGCCCAAATTGTAAAATGGTCTTCTCTATTGGCGATTTCGTTCCAATTCACATTCCAAGTAATATTCGGCATGCTAATTACATTGCCGTTTGCCAAATTGCATTATCTCTTATAGTTTCCGAGATATGGACTATCGATAATTTACACCT
Source organism: Rhynchophorus ferrugineus (assembly GCF_030347505.1). Classification (NCBI taxonomy): domain Eukaryota; kingdom Metazoa; phylum Arthropoda; class Insecta; order Coleoptera; family Curculionidae; genus Rhynchophorus; species Rhynchophorus ferrugineus. The sequence continues at coordinate 751,397 of NW_027472611.1, read as the reverse complement.
TAGGCTCTGCTTCTAACTTGGGCCCAAATTGTAAAATGGTCTTCTCTATTGGCGATTTCGTTACAATTCACATTCCAAGTAATATTCGGCATGCTAATTACATTGCCGGTTGCCAAATTGCATTATCTCTTATAGTTTCCGAGATATGGACTATCGATAATTTACACCTTAGGCTCTGCTTCTAACTTGGGCCCAAATTGTAAAATCGTCTTATCTATTGGCGATTTCGTTCCAATTCACATTCCAAGTAATATTCGGCATGCTAATTACATTGCCGGTTGCCTAATTGCATTATCTCTTATAGTTTCCGAGATATGGACTATCGGTAATTTACACCTTAGGCTCTGCTTCTAACTTGGGCCCAAATTGTAAAATGGTCTTATCTATTGGCGATTTCGTTCCAATTCACATTCCAAGTAATATCCGGCATGCTAATTACCTTGCCGGTTGCCAAATTGAATTATCTCTTATAGTTTCCGAGATATGGACTATCGATAATTTACACCTTAGGCTCTGCTTCTAACTTGGGCCCAAATTGTAAAATGGTCTTACCTATTGGCGATTTCGTTCCAATTCACATTCCAAGTAATATTCGGCTTGCTAATTACATTGCCGGTTGCCAAATTGCATTATCTCTTATAGTTTCCGAGATATGGACTATCGATAATTTACACCTTAGGCTCTGCTTCTAACTTGGGCCCAAATTGTAAAATGGTCTTATCTATTGGCGATTTCGTTCCAATTCACATTCCAAGTAATATTCGGCATGCTAATTACATTGCCGGTTGCCAAATTGCATTATCTCTTATAGTTTCCGAGATATGGACTATCGATAATTTACATTTTAGGCTCTGCTTCTAACTTGGGCCCAAATTGTAAAATCGTCTTATCTATTGGCGATTTCGTTCCAATTCACATTCCAAGTAATATCCGGCATGCTAATTACATTGCCGGTTGCCAAATTGCATTATCTCTTATAGTTTCCGAGATATGGACTATCGATAATTTACACCTTAGGCTCTGCTTCTAACTTGGGCCCAAATTGTAAAATCGTCTTATCTATTGGCGATTTCGTTCCAATTCACATTCCAAGTAATATTCGGCATGCTAATTACATTGCCGGTTGCCAAATTGCATTATCTCTTATAGTTTCCGAGATATGGACTATCGGTAATTTACACCTTAGGCTCTGCTTCTAACTTGGGCCCAAATTGTAAAATGGTCTTATCTATAGGCGATTTCGTTCCAATTCACATTCCAAGTAATATCCGGCATGCTAATTACATTGCCGGTTGCCAAATTGAATTATCTCTTATAGTTTCCGAGATATGGACTATCGATAATTTACACCTTAGGCTCTGCTTCTAACTTGGGCCCAAATTGTAAAATGGTCTTACCTATTGGCGATTTCGTTCCAATTCACATTCCAAGTAATATTCGGCATGCTAATTACATTGCCGGTTGCCAAATTGCATTATCTCTTATAGTTTCCGAGATATGGACTATCGATAATTTACACTTTAGGCTCTGCTTCTAACTTGGGCCCAAATTGTAAAATGGTCTTATCTATTGGCGATTTCGTTCCAATTCACATTCCAAGTAATATTCGGCATGCTAATTACATTGCCGGTTGCCAAATTGCATTATCTCTTATAGTTTCCGAGATATGGACTATCGATAATTTACACCTTAGGCTCTGCTTCTTACTTGGGCCCAAATTGTAAAATGGTCTTACCTATTGGCGATTTCGTTCCAATTCACATTCCAAGTAATATTCGGCTTGCTAATTACATTGCCGGTTGCCAAATTGCATTATCTCTTATAGTTTCCGAGATATGGTCTATCGATAATTTACACCTTAGGCTCTGCTTCTAACTTGGGCCCAAATTGTAAAATCGTCTTATCTATTGGCGATTTCGTTCCAATTCACATTCCAAGTAATATTCGGCATGCTAATTACATTGCCGGTTGCCAAATTGCATTATCTCTTATAGTTTCCGAGATATGGACTATCGATAATTTACACCTTAGGCTCTGCTTCTAACTTGGGCCCAAATTGTAAAATGGTCTTCTCTATTGGCGATTTCGTTCCAATTCACATTCCAAGTAATATTCGGCATGCTAATTACATTGCCGGTTGCCAAATTGCATTATCTCTTATAGTTTCCGAGATATGGACTATCGATAATTTACACCTTAGGCTCTGCTTCTAACTTGGGCCCAAATTGTAAAATGGTCTTGTCTATTGGCGATTTCGTTCCAATTCACATTCCAAGTAATATTCGGCATGCTAATTACATTGCCGGTTGCCAAATTGCATTATCTCTTATAGTTTCCGAGATATGGACTAACGATAATTTACACCTTAGGCTCTGCTTCTAACTTGGGCCCAAATTGTAAAATGGTCTTCTCTATTGGCGATTTCGTTCCAATTCACATTCCAAGTAATATTCGGCATGCTAATTACATTGCCGTTTGCCAAATTGCATTATCTCTTATAGTTTCCGAGATATGGACTATCGATAATTTACACCTTAGGCTCTGCTTCTAACTTGGGCCCAAATTGTAAAATGGTCTTCTCTATTGGCGATTTCGTTCCAATTCACATTCCAAGTAATATTCGGCATGCTAATTACATTGCCGGTTGCCAAATTGCATTATCTCTTATAGTTTCCGAGATATGGACTATCGATAATTTACACCTTAGGCTCTGCTTCTAACTTGGGCCCAAATTGTAAAATCGTCTTATCTATTGGCGATTTCGTTCCAATTCACATTCCAAGTAATATTCGGCATGCTAATTACATTGCCGGTTGCCAAATTGCATTATCTCTTATAGTTTCCGAGATATGGACTATCGGTAATTTACACCTTAGGCTCTGCTTCTAACTTGGGCCCAAATTGTAAAATGGTCTTATCTATTGGCGATTTCGTTCCAATTCACATTCCAAGTAATATCCGGCATGCTAATTACATTGCCGGTTGCCAAATTGAATTATCTCTTATAGTTTCCGAGATATGGACTATCGATAATTTACACCTTAGGCTCTGCTTCTAACTTGGGCCCAAATTGTAAAATGGTCTTACCTATTGGCGATTTCGTTCCAATTCACATTCCAAGTAATATTCGGCTTGCTAATTACATTTCCGGTTGCCAAATTGCATTATCTCTTATAGTTTCCGAGATATGGACTATCGATAATTTATACCTTAGGCTCTGCTTCTAACTTGGGCCCAAATTGTAAAATGGTCTTATCTATTGGCGATTTCGTTCCAATTCACATTCCAAGTAATATTCGGCATGCTAATTACATTGCCGGTTGCCAAATTGCATTATCTCTTATAGTTTCCGAGATATGGACTATCGATAATTTACATTTTAGGCTCTGCTTCTAACTTGGGCCCAAATTGTAAAATCGTCTTATCTATTGGCGATTTGGTTCCAATTCACATTCCAAGTAATATTCGGCATGCTAATTACGTTGCCGGTTGCCAAATTGCATTATCTCTTATAGTTTCTGAGATATGGACTATCGATAATTTACACCTTAGGCTCTGCTTCTAACTTGGGCCCAAATTGTAAAATGGTCTTATCTATTGGCGATTTCGTTCCAATTCACATTCCAAGTAATATCCGGCATGCTAATTACATTGCCGGTTGCCAAATTGAATTATCTCTTATAGTTTCCGAGATATGGACTATCGATAATTTACACCTTAGGCTCTGCTTCTAACTTGGGCCCAAATTGTAAAATGGTCTTATCTATTGGCGATTTCGTTCCAATTCACATTCCAAGTAATATTCGGCATGCTAATTACATTGCCGGTTGCCAAATTGCATTATCTCTTATAGTTTCCGAGATATGGACTATCGATTATTTACACCTTAGGCTCTGCTTCTAACTTGGGCCCAAATTGTAAAATGGTCTTATCTATTGGCGATTTCGTTCCAATTCACATTCCAAGTAATATTGGGCATGCTAATTACATTGCCGGTTGCCAAATTGCATTATCTCTTATAGTTTCCGAGATATGGACTATCGATAATTTACACCTTAGGCTCTGCTTCTAACTTGGGCCCAAATTGTAAAATGGTCTTATCTATTGGCGATTTCGTTCCAATTCACATTCCGAGTAATATTCGGCATGCTAATTACATTGCCGGTTGCCAAATTGCATTATCTCTTATAGTTTCCGAGATATGGACTATCGATAATTTACACCTTAGGCTCTGCTTCTAACTTGGGCCCAAATTGTAAAATGGTCTTCTCTATTGGCGATTTCGTTCCAATTCACATTCCAAGTAATATTCGGCATGCTAATTACATTGCCGGTTGCCAAATTGCATTATCTCTTATAGTTTCCGAGATATGGACTATCGATAATTTACACCTTAGGCTCTGCTTCTAACTTGGGCCCAAATTGTAAAATGGTCTTATCTATTGGCGATTTCGTTCCAATTCACATTCCAAGTAATATTCGGCATGCTAATTACATTGCCGGTTGCCAAATTGCATTATCTCTTATAGTTTCCGAGATATGGACTATCGATAATTTACACCTTAGGCTCTGCTTCTAACTTGGGCCCAAATTGTAAAATGGTCTTCTCTATTGGCGATTTCGTTCCAATTCACATTCCAAGTAATATTCGGCATGCTAATTACATTGCCGTTTGCCAAATTGCATTATCTCTTATAGTTTCCGAGATATGGACTATCGATAATTTACACCTTAGGCTCTGCTTCTAACTTGGGCCCAAATTGTAAAATGGTCTTCTCTATTGGCGATTTCGTTCCAATTCACATTCCAAGTAATATTCGGCATGCTAATTACATTGCCGGTTGCCAAATTGCATTATCTCTTATAGTTTCCGAGATATGGACTATCGATAATTTACACCTTAGGCTTTGCTTCTAACTTGGGCCCAAATTGTAAAATCGTCTTATCTATTGGCGATTTCGTTCCAATTCACATTCCAAGTAATATTCGGCATGCTAATTACATTGCCGGTTGCCAAATTGCATTATCTCTTATAGTTTCCGAGATATGGACTATCGGTAATTTACACCTTAGGCTCTGATTCTAACTTGGGCCCAAATTGTAAAATGGTCTTATCTATTGGCGATTTCGTTCCAATTCACACTCCAAGTAATATCCGGCATGTTAATTACATTGCCGGTTGCCATATTGAATTATCTCTTATAGTTTCCGAGATATGGACTATCAATAATTTACACCTCAGGCTCTGCTTCTAACTTGGGCCCAAATTGTAAAATGGTCTTACCTATTGGCGATTTCGTTCCAATTAACATTCCAAGTAATATTCGGCTTGCTAATTACATTGCCGGTTGCCAAATTGCATTATCTCTTATAGTTTCCGAGATATGGACTATCGATAATTTACACCTTAGGCTCTGCTTCTAACTTGGGCCCAAATTGTAAAATGGTCTTATCTATTGGCGATTTCGTTCCAATTCACATTCCAAGTAATATTCGGCATGCTAATTACATTGCCGGTTGCCAAATTGCATTATCTCTTATAGTTTCCGAGATATGGACTATCGATAATTTACATTTTAGGCTCTGCTTCTAACTTGGGCCCAAATTGTAAAATCGTCTTATCTATTGGCGATTTGGTTCCAATTCACATTCCAAGTAATATTCGGCATGCTAATTACGTTGCCGGTTGCCAAATTGCATTATCTCTTATAGTTTCCGAGATATGGACTATCGATAATTTACACCTTAGGCTCTGCTTCTAACTTGGGCCCAAATTGTAAAATGGTCTTATCTATTGGCGATTTCGTTCCAATTCACATTCCAAGTAATATTCGGCATGCTAATTACATTGCCGGTTGCCAAATTGCATTATCTCTTATAGTTTCCGAGATATGGACTATCGATAATTTACACCTTAGGCTCTGCTTCTAACTTGGGCCCAAATTGTAAAATGGTCTTATCTATTGGCGATTTCGTTCCAATTCACATTCCAAGTAATATTCGGCATGCTAATTACATTGCCGGTTGCCAAATTGCATTATCTCTTATAGTTTCCGAGATATGGACTATCGATAATTTACACCTTAGGCTCTGCTTCTAACTTGGGCCCAAATTGTAAAATGGTCTTATCTATTGGCGATTTCGTTCCAATTCACATTCCGAGTAATATTCGGCATGCTAATTACATTGCCGGTTGCCAAATTGCATTATCTCTTATAGTTTTCGAGATATGGACTATCGATAATTTACACCTTAGGCTCTGCTTCTAACTTGGGCCCAAATTGTAAAATGGTCTTCTCTATTGGCGATTTCGTTCCAATTCACATTCCAAGTAATATTCGGCATGCTAATTACATTGCCGGTTGCCAAATTGCATTACCTCTTATAGTTTCCGAGATATGGACTATCGATAATTTACACCTTAGGCTCTGCTTCTAACTTGGGCCCAAATTGTAAAATGGTCTTATCTATTGGCGATTTCGTTCCAATTCACATTCCAAGTAATATTCGGCATACTAATTACATTGCCGGTTGCCAAATTGCATTATCTCTTATAGTTTCCGAGATATGGACTATCGATAATTTACACCTTAGGCTCTGCTTCTAACTTGGGCCCAAATTGTAAAATGGTCTTACCTATTGGCGATTTCGTTCCAATTCACATTCCAAGTAATATTCGGCATGCTAATTACATTGCCGGTTGCCAAATTGCATTATCTCTTATAGTTTCCGAGATATGGACTATCGATAATTTACACCTTAGGCTCTACTTCTAACTTGGGCCCAAATTGTAAAATGGTCTTATCTATTGGCGATTTCGTTCCAATTCACATTCCAAGTAATATTCGGCATGCTAATTACATTGCCGGTTGCCAAATTGCATTATCTCTTATAGTTTCCGAGATATGGACTATCGATTATTTACACCTTAGGCTCTGCTTCTAACTTGGGCCCAAATTGTAAAATGGTCTTATCTATTGGCGATTTCGTTCCAATTCACATTCCAAGTAATATTGGGCATGCTAATTACATTGCCGGCTGCCAAATTGCATTATCTCTTATAGTTTCCGAGATATGGACTATCGATAATTTACACCTTAGGCTCTGCTTCTAACTTGGGCCCAAATTGTAAAATGGTCTTATCTATTGGCGATTTCGTTCCAATTCACATTCCAAGTAATATTCGGCATGCTAATTACATTGCCGGTTGCCAAATTGCATTATCTCTTATAGTTTCCGAGATATGGACTATCGATAATTTACACCTTAGGCTCTGCTTCTAACTTGGGCCCAAATTGTAAAATGGTCTTATCTATTGGCGATTTCGTTCCAATTCACATTCCGAGTAATATTCGGCATGCTAATTACATTGCCGGTTGCCAAATTGCATTATCTCTTATAGTTTCCGAGATATGGACTATCGATAATTTACACCTTAGGCTCTGCTTCTAACTTGGGCCCAAATTGTAAAATGGTCTTCTCTATTGGCGATTTCGTTCCAATTCACATTCCAAGTAATATTCGGCATGCTAATTACATTGCCGGTTGCCAAATTGCATTATCTCTTATAGTTTCCGAGATATGGACTATCGATAATTTACACCTTAGGCTCTGCTTCTAACTTGGGCCCAAATTGTAAAATGGTCTTATCTATTGGCGATTTCGTTCCAATTCACATTCCAAGTAATATTCGGCATGCTAATTACATTGCCGGTTGCCAAATTGCATTATCTCTTATAGTTTCCGAGATATGGACTATCGATAATTTACACCTTAGGCTCTGCTTCTAACTTGGGCCCAAATTGTAAAATGGTCTTCTCTATTGGCGATTTCGTTCCAATTCACATTCCAAGTAATATTCGGCATGCTAATTACATTGCCGTTTGCCAAATTGCATTATCTCTTATAGTTTCCGAGATATGGACTATCGATAATTTACACCTTAGGCTCTGCTTCTAACTTGGGCCCAAATTGTAAAATGGTCTTCTCTATTGGCGATTTCGTTCCAATTCACATTCCAAGTAATATTCGGCATGCTAATTACATTGCCGGTTGCCAAATTGCATTATCTCTTATAGTTTCCGAGATATGGACTATCGATAATTTACACCTTAGGCTTTGCTTCTAACTTGGGCCCAAATTGTAAAATCGTCTTATCTATTGGCGATTTCGTTCCAATTCACATTCCAAGTAATATTCGGCATGCTAATTACATTGCCGGTTGCCAAATTGCATTATCTCTTATAGTTTCCGAGATATGGACTATCGGTAATTTACACCTTAGGCTCTGATTCTAACTTGGGCCCAAATTGTAAAATGGTCTTATCTATTGGCGATTTCGTTCCAATTCACATTCCAAGTAATATCCGGCATGTTAATTACATTGCCGGTTGCCAAATTGAATTATCTCTTATAGTTTCCGAGATATGGACTATCAATAATTTACACCTCAGGCTCTGCTTCTAACTTGGGCCCAAATTGTAAAATGGTCTTACCTATTGGCGATTTCGTTCCAATTAACATTCCAAGTAATATTCGGCTTGCTAATTACATTGCCGGTTGCCAAATTGCATTATCTCTTATAGTTTCCGAGATATGGACTATCGATAATTTACACCTTAGGCTCTGCTTCTAACTTGGGCCCAAATTGTAAAATGGTCTTATCTATTGGCGATTTCGTTCCAATTCACATTCCAAGTAATATTCGGCATGCTAATTACATTGCCGGTTGCCAAATTGCATTATCTCTTATAGTTTCCGAGATATGGACTATCGATAATTTACATTTTAGGCTCTGCTTCTAACTTGGGCCCAAATTGTAAAATCGTCTTATCTATTGGCGATTTGGTTCCAATTCACATTCCAAGTAATATTCGGCATGCTAATTACGTTGCCGGTTGCCAAATTGCATTATCTCTTATAGTTTCCGAGATATGGACTATCGATAATTTACACCTTAGGCTCTGCTTCTAACTTGGGCCCAAATTGTAAAATGGTCTTATCTATTGGCGATTTCGTTCCAATTCACATTCCAAGTAATATTCGGCATGCTAATTACATTGCCGGTTGCCAAATTGCATTATCTCTTATAGTTTCCGAGATATGGACTATCGATAATTTACACCTTAGGCTCTGCTTCTAACTTGGGCCCAAATTGTAAAATGGTCTTATCTATTGGCGATTTCGTTCCAATTCACATTCCAAGTAATATTCGGCATGCTAATTACATTGCCGGTTGCCAAATTGCATTATCTCTTATAGTTTCCGAGATATGGACTATCGATAATTTACACCTTAGGCTCTGCTTCTAACTTGGGCCCAAATTGTAAAATGGTCTTATCTATTGGCGATTTCGTTCCAATTCACATTCCGAGTAATATTCGGCATGCTAATTACATTGCCGGTTGCCAAATTGCATTATCTCTTATAGTTTCCGAGATATGGACTATCGATAATTTACACCTTAGGCTCTGCTTCTAACTTGGGCCCAAATTGTAAAATGGTCTTCTCTATTGGCGATTTCGTTCCAATTCACATTCCAAGTAATATTCGGCATGCTAATTACATTGCCGGTTGCCAAATTGCATTACCTCTTATAGTTTCCGAGATATGGACTATCGATAATTTACACCTTAGGCTCTGCTTCTAACTTGGGCCCAAATTGTAAAATGGTCTTATCTATTGGCGATTTCGTTCCAATTCACATTCCAAGTAATATTCGGCATACTAATTACATTGCCGGTTGCCAAATTGCATTATCTCTTATAGTTTCCGAGATATGGACTATCGATAATTTACACCTTAGGCTCTGCTTCTAACTTGGGCCCAAATTGTAAAATGGTCTTACCTATTGGCGATTTCGTTCCAATTCACATTCCAAGTAATATTCGGCATGCTAATTACATTGCCGGTTGCCAAATTGCATTATCTCTTATAGTTTCCGAGATATGGACTATCGATAATTTACACCTTAGGCTCTACTTCTAACTTGGGCCCAAATTGTAAAATGGTCTTATCTATTGACGATTTCGTTCCAATTCACATTCCAAGTAATATTCGGCATGCTAATTACATTGCCGGTTGCCAAATTGCATTATCTCTTATAGTTTCCGAGATATGGACTATCGATAATTTACATTTTAGGCTCTGCTTCTAACTTGGGCCCAAATTGTAAAATGGTCTTATCTATTGGCGATTTCGTTCCAATTCACATTCCAAGTAATATCCGGCATGCTAATTACATTGCCGGTTGCCAAATTGAATTATCTCTTATAGTTTCCGAGATATGGACTATCGATAATTTACACCTTAGGCTCTGCTTCTAACTTGGGCCCAAATTGTAAAATGGTCTTATCTATTGGCGATTTGGTTCCAATTCACATTCCAAGTAATATTCGGCATGCTAATTACGTTACCGGTTGCCAAATTGCATTATCTCTTATAGTTTCCGAGATATGGACTATCGATAATTTACACCTTAGGCTCTGCTTCTAACTTGGGCCCAAATTGTAAAATGGTCTTATCTATTGGCGATTTCGTTCCAATTCACATTCCAAGTAATATCCGGCATGCTAATTACATTGCCGGTTGCCAAATTGAATTATCTCTTATAGTTTCCGAGATATGGACTATCGATAATTTACACCTTAGGCTCTGCTTCTAACTTGGGCCCAAATTGTAAAATGGTCTTATCTATTGGCGATTTCGTTCCAATTCACATTCCAAGTAATATTCGGCATGCTAATTACATTGCCGGTTGCCAAATTGCATTATCTCTTATAGTTTCCGAGATATGGACTATCGATAATTTACACCTTAGGCTCTGCTTCTAACTTGGGCCCAAATTGTAAAATGGTCTTATCTATTGGCGATTTCGTTCCAATTCACATTCCAAGTAATATCCGGCATGCTAATTACATTGCCGGTTGCCAAATTGAATTATCTCTTATAGTTTCCGAGATATGGACTATCGATAATTTACACCTTAGGCTCTGCTTCTAACTTGGGCCCAAATTGTAAAATGGTCTTATCTATTGGCGATTTCGTTCCAATTCACATTCCAAGTAATATTCGGCATGCTAATTACATTGCCGGTTGCCAAATTGCATTATCTCTTATAGTTTCCGAGATATGGACTATCGATAATTTACACCTTAGGCTCTGCTTCTAACTTGGGCCCAAATTGTAAAATGGTCTTATCTATTGGCGATTTCGTCCCAATTTACATTCCAAGTGATATTCGGCATGCTAATTACATTGCCGGTTGCGAAATTGCATTATCTCTTATAGTTTCCGAGATATGGACTATCAATAATTTACACCTTAGGCTCTGCTTCTAACTTGGGCCCAAATTTTAAAATGGCCTTATCTATTGGCGATTTCGTTCCAATTCACATTCCAAGTAATATTCGGCATGCTAATTACATTGCCGGTTGCCAAATTGCATTATCTCTTATAGTTTCCGAGATATGGACTATCGATTATTTACACCTTAGGCTCTGCTTCTAACTTGGGCCCAAATTGTAAAATGGTCTTATCTATTGGCGATTTCGTTCCAATTCACAATCCAAGTAATATTGGGCATGCTAATTACATTGCCGGTTGCCAAATTGCATTATCTCTTATAGTTTCCGAGATATGGACTATCGATAATTTACACCTTAGGCTCTGCTTCTAACTTGGGCCCAAATTGTAAAATGGTCTTATCTATTGGCGATTTCGTTCCAATTCACATTCCAAGTAATATTCGGCATGCTAATTACATTGCCGGTTGCCAAATTGCATTATCTCTTATAGTTTCCGAGATATGGACTATCGATAATTTACACCTTAGGCTCTGCTTCTAACTTGGGCCCAAATTGTAAAATGGTCTTATCTATTGGCGATTTCGTTCCAATTCACATTCCGAGTAATATTCGGCATGCTAATTACATTGCCGGTTGCCAAATTGCATTATCTCTTATAGTTTCCGAGATATGGACTATCGATAATTTACACCTTAGGCTCTGCTTCTAACTTGGGCCCAAATTGTAAAATGGTCTTCTCTATTGGCGATTTCGTTCCAATTCACATTCCCAGTAATATTCGGCATGCTAATTACATTGCCGGTTGCCAAATTGCATTATCTCTTATAGTTTCCGAGATATGGACTATCGATAATTTACACCTTAGGCTCTGCTTCTAACTTGGGCCCAAATTGTAAAATGGTCTTATCTATTGGCGATTTCGTTCCAATTCACATTCCAAGTAATATTCGGCATGCTAATTACATTGCCGGTTGCCAAATTGCATTATCTCTTATAGTTTCCGAGATATGGACTATCGATAATTTACACCTTAGGCTCTGCTTCTAACTTGGGCCCAAATTGTAAAATGGTCTTCTCTATTGGCGATTTCGTTCCAATTCACATTCCAAGTAATATTCGGCATGCTAATTACATTGCCGTTTGCCAAATTGCATTATCTCTTATAGTTTCCGAGATATGGACTATCGATAATTTACACCTTAGGCTCTGCTTCTAACTTGGGCCCAAATTGTAAAATGGTCTTCTCTATTGGCGATTTCGTTCCAATTCACATTCCAAGTAATATTCGGCATGCTAATTACATTGCCGGTTGCCAAATTGCATTATCTCTTATAGTTTCCGAGATATGGATTATCGATAATTTACACCTTAGGCTTTGCTTCTAACTTGGGCCCAAATTGTAAAATCGTCTTATCTATTGGCGATTTCGTTCCAATTCACATTCCAAGTAATATTCGGCATGCTAATTACATTGCCGGTTGCCAAATTGCATTATCTCTTATAGTTTCCGAGATATGGACTATCGATAATTTACACCTTAGGCTCTGCTTCTAACTTGGGCCCAAATTGTAAAATGGTCTTCTCTATTGGCGATTTCGTTCCAATTCACATTCCAAGTAATATTCGGCATGCTAATTACATTGCCGGTTGCCAAATTGCATTATCTCTTATAGTTTCCGAGATATGGACTATCGATAATTTACACCTTAGGCTCTGCTTCTAACTTGGGCCCAAATTGTAAAATGGTCTTGTCTATTGGCGATTTCGTTCCAATTCACATTCCAAGTAATATTCGGCATGCTAATTACATTGCCGGTTGCCAAATTGCATTATCTCTTATAGTTTCCGAGATATGGACTAACGATAATTTACACCTTAGGCTCTGCTTCTAACTTGGGCCCAAATTGTAAAATGGTCTTCTCTATTGGCGATTTCGTTCCAATTCACATTCCAAGTAATATTCGGCATGCTAATTACATTGCCGTTTGCCAAATTGCATTATCTCTTATAGTTTCCGAGATATGGACTATCGATAATTTACACCTTAGGCTCTGCTTCTAACTTGGGCCCAAATTGTAAAATGGTCTTCTCTATTGGCGATTTCGTTCCAATTCACATTCCAAGTAATATTCGGCATGCTAAGTACATTGCCGGTTGCCAAATTGCATTATCTCTTATAGTTTCCGAGATATGGACTATCGATAATTTACACCTTAGGCTCTGCTTCTAACTTGGGCCCAAATTGTAAAATCGTCTTATCTATTGGCGATTTCGTTCCAATTCACATTCCAAGTAATATTCGGCATGCTAATTACATTGCCGGTTGCCAAATTGCATTATCTCTTATAGTTTCCGAGATATGGACTATCGGTAATTTACACCTTAGGCTCTGCTTCTAACTTGGGCCCAAATTGTAAAATGGTCTTATCTATTGGCGATTTCGTTCCAATTCACATTCCAAGTAATATCCGGCATGCTAATTACATTGCCGGTTGCCAAATTGAATTATCTCTTATAGTTTCCGAGATATGGACTATCGATAATTTACACCTTAGGCTCTGCTTCTAACTTGGGCCCAAATTGTAAAATGGTCCTACCTATTGGCGATTTCGTTCCAATTCACATTCCAAGTAATATTCGGCTTGCTAATTACATTTCCGGTTGCCAAATTGCATTATCTCTTATAGTTTCCGAGATATGGACTATCGATAATTTATACCTTAGGCTCTGCTTCTAACTTGGGCCCAAATTGTAAAATGGTCTTATCTATTGGCGATTTCGTTCCAATTCACATTCCAAGTAATATTCGGCATGCTAATTACATTGCCGGTTGCCAAATTGCATTATCTCTTATAGTTTCCGAGATATGGACTATCGATAATTTACATTTTAGGCTCTGCTTCTAACTTGGGCCCAAATTGTAAAATCGTCTTATCTATTGGCGATTTGGTTCCAATTCACATTCCAAGTAATATTCGGCATGCTAATTACGTTGCCGGTTGCCAAATTGCATTATCTCTTATAGTTTCCGAGATATGGACTATCGATAATTTACACCTTAGGCTCTGCTTCTAATTTGGGCCCAAATTGTAAAATGGTCTTATCTATTGGCGATTTCGTTCCAATTCACATTCCAAGTAATATCCGGCATGCTAATTACATTGCCGGTTGCCAAATTGAATTATCTCTTATAGTTTCCGAGATATGGACTATCGATAATTTACACCTTAGGCTCTGCTTCTAACTTGGGCCCAAATTGTAAAATGGTCTTATCTATTGGCGATTTCGTTCCAATTCACATTCCAAGTAATATTCGGCATGCTAATTACATTGCCGGTTGCCAAATTGCATTATCTCTTATAGTTTCCGAGATATGGACTATCGATTATTTACACCTTAGGCTCTGCTTCTAACTTGGGCCCAAATTGTAAAATGGTCTTATCTATTGGCGATTTCGTTCCAATTCACATTCCAAGTAATATTGGGCATGCTAATTACATTGCCGGTTGCCAAATTGCATTATCTCTTATAGTTTCCGAGATATGGACTATCGATAATTTACACCTTAGGCTCTGCTTCTAACTTGGGCCCAAATTGTAAAATGGTCTTATCTATTGGCGATTTCGTTCCAATTCACATTCCAAGTAATATTCGGCATGCTAATTACATTGCCGGTTGCCAAATTGCATTATCTCTTATAGTTTCCGAGATATGGACTATCGATAATTTACACCTTAGGCTCTGCTTCTAACTTGGGCCCAAATTGTAAAATGGTCTTCTCTATTGGCGATTTCGTTCCAATTCACATTCCAAGTAATATTCGGCATGCTAATTACATTGCCGGTTGCCAAATTGCATTATCTCTTATAGTTTCCGAGATATGGACTATCGATAATTTACACCTTAGGCTCTGCTTCTAACTTGGGCCCAAATTGTAAAATGGTCTTATCTATTGGCGATTTCGTTCCAATTCACATTCCAAGTAATATTCGGCATGCTAATTACATTGCCGGTTGCCAAATTGCATTATCTCTTATAGTTTCCGAGATATGGACTATCGATAATTTACACCTTAGGCTCTGCTTCTAACTTGGGCCCAAATTGTAAAATGGTCTTCTCTATTGGCGATTTCGTTCCAATTCACATTCCAAGTAATATTCGGCATGCTAATTACATTGCCGTTTGCCAAATTGCATTATCTCTTATAGTTTCCGAGATATGGACTATCGATAATTTACACCTTAGGCTCTGCTTCTAACTTGGGCCCAAATTGTAAAATGGTCTTCTCTATTGGCGATTTCGTTCCAATTCACATTCCAAGTAATATTCGGCATGCTAATTACATTGCCGGTTGCCAAATTGCATTATCTCTTATAGTTTCCGAGATATGGACTATCGATAATTTACACCTTAGGCTTTGCTTCTAACTTGGGCCCAAATTGTAAAATCGTCTTATCTATTGGCGATTTCTTTCCAATTCACATTCCAAGTAATATTCGGCATGCTAATTACATTGCCGGTTGCCAAATTGCATTATCTCTTATAGTTTCCGAGATATGGACTATCGGTAATTTACACCTTAGGCTCTGATTCTAACTTGGGCCCAAATTGTAAAATGGTCTTATCTATTGGCGATTTCGTTCCAATTCACATTCCAAGTAATATCCGGCATGTTAATTACATTGCCGGTTGCCAAATTGAATTATCTCTTATAGTTTCCGAGATATGGACTATCAATAATTTACACCTCAGGCTCTGCTTCTAACTTGGGCCCAAATTGTAAAATGGTCTTACCTATTGGCGATTTCGTTCCAATTAACATTCCAAGTAATATTCGGCTTGCTAATTACATTGCCGGTTGCCAAATTGCATTATCTCTTATAGTTTCCGAGATATGGACTATCGATAATTTACACCTTAGGCTCTGCTTCTAACTTGGGCCCAAATTGTAAAATGGTCTTATCTATTGGCGATTTCGTTCCAATTCACATTCCAAGTAATATTCGGCATGCTAATTACATTGCCGGTTGCCAAATTGCATTATCTCTTATAGTTTCCGAGATATGGACTATCGATAATTTACATTTTAGGCTCTGCTTCTAACTTGGGCCCAAATTGTAAAATCGTCTTATCTATTGGCGATTTGGTTCCAATTCACATTCCAAGTAATATTCGGCATGCTAATTACGTTGCCGGTTGCCAAATTGCATTATCTCTTATAGTTTCCGAGATATGGACTATCGATAATTTACACCTTAGGCTCTGCTTCTAACTTGGGCCCAAATTGTAAAATGGTCTTATCTATTGGCGATTTCGTTCCAATTCACATTCCAAGTAATATTCGGCATGCTAATTACATTGCCGGTTGCCAAATTGCATTATCTCTTATAGTTTCCGAGATATGGACTATCGATAATTTACACCTTAGGCTCTGCTTCTAACTTGGGCCCAAATTGTAAAATGGTCTTATCTATTGGCGATTTCGTTCCAATTCACATTCCAAGTAATATTCGGCATGCTAATTACATTGCCGGTTGCCAAATTGCATTATCTCTTATAGTTTCCGAGATATGGACTATCGATAATTTACACCTTAGGCTCTGCTTCTAACTTGGGCCCAAATTGTAAAATGGTCTTATCTATTGGCGATTTCGTTCCAATTCACATTCCGAGTAATATTCGGCATGCTAATTACATTGCCGGTTGCCAAATTGCATTATCTCTTATAGTTTCCGAGATATGGACTATCGATAATTTACACCTTAGGCTCTGCTTCTAACTTGGGCCCAAATTGTAAAATGGTCTTCTCTATTGGCGATTTCGTTCCAATTCACATTCCAAGTAATATTCGGCATGCTAATTACATTGCCGGTTGCCAAATTGCATTACCTCTTATAGTTTCCGAGATATGGACTATCGAGAATTTACACCTTAGGCTCTGCTTCTAACTTGGGCCCAAATTGTAAAATGGTCTTATCTATTGGCGATTTCGTTCCAATTCACATTCCAAGTAATATTCGGCATACTAATTACATTGCCGGTTGCCAAATTGCATTATCTCTTATAGTTTCCGAGATATGGACTATCGATAATTTACACCTTAGGCTCTGCTTCTAACTTGGGCCCAAATTTTAAAATGGTCTTACCTATTGGCGATTTCGTTCCAATTCACATTCCAAGTAATATTCGGCATGCTAATTACATTGCCGGTTGCCAAATTGCATTATCTCTTATAGTTTCCGAGATATGGACTATCGATAATTTACACCTTAGGCTCTACTTCTAACTTGGGCCCAAATTGTAAAATGGTCTTATCTATTGGCGATTTCGTTCCAATTCACATTCCAAGTAATATTCGGCATGCTAATTACATTGCCGGTTGCCAAATTGCATTATCTCTTATAGTTTCCGAGATATGGACTATCGATAATTTACATTTTAGGCTCTGCTTCTAACTTGGGCCCAAATTGTAAAATGGTCTTATCTATTGGCGATTTCGTTCCAATTCACATTCCAAGTAATATCCGGCATGCTAATTACATTGCCGGTTGCCAAATTGAATTATCTCTTATAGTTTCCGAGATATGGACTATCGATAATTTACACCTTAGGCTCTGCTTCTAACTTGGGCCCAAATTGTAAAATGGTCTTATCTATTGGCGATTTGGTTCCAATTCACATTCCAAGTAATATCCGGCATGCTAATTACATTGCCGGTTGCCAAATTGAATTATCTCTTATAGTTTCCGAGATATGGACTATCGATAATTTACACCTTAGGCTCTGCTTCTAACTTGGGCCCAAATTGTAAAATGGTCTTATCTATTGGCGATTTCGTTCCAATTCACATTCCAAGTAATATTCGGCATGCTAATTACATTGCCGGTTGCCAAATTGCATTATCTCTTATAGTTTCCGAGATATGGACTATCGATAATTTACACCTTAGGCTCTGCTTCTAACTTGGGCCCAAATTGTAAAATGGTCTTATCTATTGGCGATTTCGTTCCAATTCACATTCCAAGTAATATCCGGCATGCTAATTACATTGCCGGTTGCCAAATTGAATTATCTCTTATAGTTTCCGAGATATGGACTATCGATAATTTACACCTTAGGCTCTGCTTCTAACTTGGGCCCAAATTGTAAAATGGTCTTATCTATTGGCGATTTCGTTCCAATTCACATTCCAAGTAATATTCGGCATGCTAATTACATTGCCGGTTGCCAAATTGCATTATCTCTTATAGTTTCCGAGATATGGACTATCGATAATTTACACCTTAGGCTCTGCTTCTAACTTGGGCCCAAATTGTAAAATGGTCTTATCTATTGGCGATTTCGTCCCAATTTACATTCCAAGTGATATTCGGCATGCTAATTATATTGCCGGTTGCGAAATTGCATTATCTCTTATAGTTTCCGAGATATGGACTATCAATAATTTACACCTTAGGCTCTGCTTCTAACTTGGGCCCAAATTTTAAAATGGCCTTATCTATTGGCGATTTCGTTCCAATTCACATTCCAAGTAATATTCGGCATGCTAATTACATTGCCGGTTGCCAAATTGCATTATCTCTTATAGTTTCCGAGATATGGACTATCGATTATTTACACCTTAGGCTCTGCTTCTAACTTGGGCCCAAATTGTAAAATGGTCTTATCTATTGGCGATTTCGTTCCAATTCACAATCCAAGTAATATTGGGCATGCTAATTACATTGCCGGTTGCCAAATTGCATTATCTCTTATAGTTTCCGAGATATGGACTATCGATAATTTACACCTTAGGCTCTGCTTCTAACTTGGGCCCAAATTGTAAAATGGTCTTATCTATTGGCGATTTCGTTCCAATTCACATTCCAAGTAATATTCGGCATGCTAATTACATTGCCGGTTGCCAAATTGCATTATCTCTTATAGTTTCCGAGATATGGACTATCGATAATTTACACCTTAGGCTCTGCTTCTAACTTGGGCCCAAATTGTAAAATGGTCTTATCTATTGGCGATTTCGTTCCAATTCACATTCCGAGTAATATTCGGCATGCTAATTACATTGCCGGTTGCCAAATTGCATTATCTCTTATAGTTTCCGAGATATGGACTATCGATAATTTACACCTTAGGCTCTGCTTCTAACTTGGGCCCAAATTGTAAAATGGTCTTCTCTATTGGCGATTTCGTTCCAATTCACATTCCCAGTAATATTCGGCATGCTAATTACATTGCCGGTTGCCAAATTGCATTATCTCTTATAGTTTCCGAGATATGGACTATCGATAATTTACACCTTAGGCTCTGCTTCTAACTTGGGCCCAAATTGTAAAATGGTCTTATCTATTGGCGATTTCGTTCCAATTCACATTCCAAGTAATATTCGGCATGCTAATTACATTGCCGGTTGCCAAATTGCATTATCTCTTATAGTTTCCGAGATATGGACTATCGATAATTTACACCTTAGGCTCTGCTTCTAACTTGGGCCCAAATTGTAAAATGGTCTTCTCTATTGGCGATTTCGTTCCAATTCACATTCCAAGTAATATTCGGCATGCTAATTACATTGCCGTTTGCCAAATTGCATTATCTCTTATAGTTTCCGAGATATGGACTATCGATAATTTACACCTTAGGCTCTGCTTCTAACTTGGGCCCAAATTGTAAAATGGTCTTCTCTATTGGCGATTTCGTTCCAATTCACATTCCAAGTAATATTCGGCATGCTAATTACATTGCCGGTTGCCAAATTGCATTATCTCTTATAGTTTCCGAGATATGGATTATCGATAATTTACACCTTAGGCTTTGCTTCTAACTTGGGCCCAAATTGTAAAATCGTCTTATCTATTGGCGATTTCGTTCCAATTCACATTCCAAGTAATATTCGGCATGCTAATTACATTGCCGGTTGCCAAATTGCATTATCTCTTATAGTTTCCGAGATATGGACTATCGGTAATTTACACCTTAGGCTCTGATTCTAACTTGGGCCCAAATTGTAAAATGGTCTTATCTATTGGCGATTTCGTTCCAATTCACATTCCAAGTAATATCCGGCATGCTAATTACATTGCCGGTTGCCAAATTGAATTATCTCTTATAGTTTCCGAGATATGGACTATCAATAATTTACACCTCAGGCTCTGCTTCTAACTTGGGCCCAAATTGTAAAATGGTCTTACCTATTGGCGATTTCGTTCCAATTAACATTCCAAGTAATATTCGGCTTGCTAATTACATTGCCGGTTGCCAAATTGCATTATCTCTTATAGTTTCCGAGATATGGACTATCGATAATTTACACCTTAGGCTCTGCTTCTAACTTGGGCCCAAATTGTAAAATGGTCTTATCTATTGGCGATTTCGTTCCAATTCACATTCCAAGTAATATTCGGCATGCTAATTACATTGCCGGTTGCCAAATTGCATTATCTCTTATAGTTTCCGAGATATGGACTATCGATAATTTACATTTTAGGCTCTGCTTCTAACTTGGGCCCAAATTGTAAAATCGTCTTATCTATTGGCGATTTGGTTCCAATTCACATTCCAAGTAATATTCGGCATGCTAATTACGTTGCCGGTTGCCAAATTGCATTATCTCTTATAGTTTCCGAGATATGGACTATCGATAATTTACACCTTAGGCTCTGCTTCTAACTTGGGCCCAAATTGTAAAATGGTCTTATCTATTGGCGATTTCGTTCCAATTCACATTCCAAGTAATATTCGGCATGCTAATTACATTGCCGGTTGCCAAATTGCATTATCTCTTATAGTTTCCGAGATATGGACTATCGATAATTTACACCTTAGGCTCTGCTTCTAACTTGGGCCCAAATTGTAAAATGGTCTTATCTATTGGCGATTTCGTTCCAATTCACATTCCAAGTAATATCCGGCATGCTAATTACATTGCCGGTTGCCAAATTGAATTATCACTTATAGTTTCCGAGATATGGACTATCGATAATTTACACCTTAGGCTCTGCTTCTAACTTGGGCCCAAATTGTAAAATGGTCTTACCTATTGGCGATTTCGTTCCAATTCACATTCCAAGTAATATTCGGCTTGCTAATTACATTGCCGGTTGCCAAATTGCATTATCTCTTATAGTTTCCGAGATATGGACTATCGATAATTTACACCTTAGGCTCTGCTTCTAACTTGGGCCCAAATTGTAAAATGGTCTTATCTATTGGCGATTTCGTTCCAATTCACATTCCAAGTAATATTCGGCATGCTAATTACATTGCCGGTTGCCAAATTGCATTATCTCTTATAGTTTCCGAGATATGGACTATCGATAATTTACATCTTAAGCTCTGCTTCTAACTTGGATTGTAAAATCGTCTTATCTATTGGCGATTTCGTTCCAATTCACATTCCAAGTAATATTCGGCATGCTAATTACATTGCCGGTTGCCAAATTGCATTATCTCTTATAGTTTCCGAGATATGGACTATCGATAATTTACACCTTAGGCTCTGCTTCTAAAAATGGTCTTATCTATTGGCGATTTCGTTCCAATTCACATTCCAAGTAATATTCGGCATGCTAATTACATTGCCGGTTGCCAAATTGCATTATCTCTTATAGTTTCCGAGATATGGACTATCGATAATTTACACCTTAGGCTCTGCTTCTAACTTGGGCCCAAATTGTAAAATGGTCTTATCTATTGGCGATTTCGTTCCAATTCACATTCCAAGTAATATTCGGCATGCTAATTACATTGCCGGTTGCCAAATTGCATTATCTCTTATAGTTTCCGAGATATGGACTATCGATAATTTACACCTTAGGCTCTGCTTCTAACTTGGGCCCAAATTGTAAAATGGTCTTATCTATTGGCGATTTCGTTCCAATTCACATTCCAAGTAATATTCGGCATGCTAATTACATTGCCGGTTGCCAAATTGAATTATCTCTTATAGTTTCCGAGATATGGACTATCGATAATTTACACCTTAGGCTCTGCTTCTAACTTGGGCCCAAATTGTAAAATGCTCTTACCTATTGGCGATTTCGTTCCAATTCACATTCCAAGTAATATTCGGCATGCTAATTACATTGCCGGTTGGCAAATTGCATTATCTCTTATAGTTTCCGAGATATGGACTATCGATAATTTACACCTTAGGCTCTGCTTCTAACTTGGGCCCAAATTGTAAAATGGTCTTATCTATTGGCGATTTCGTTCCAATTCACATTCCAAGTAATATTCGGCATGCTAATTACATTGCCGGTTGCCAAATTGCATTATCTCTTATAGTTTCCGAGATATGGACTATCGATAATTTACACCTTAGGCTCTGCTTCTAACTTGGGCCCAAATTGTAAAATGGCCTTATCTATTGGCGATTTCGTTCCAATTCACATTCCAAGTAATATTCGGCATGCTAATTACATTGCCGGTTGCCAAATTGCATTATCTCTTATAGTTTCCGAGATATGGACTATCGATAATTTACACCTTAGGCTCTGCTTCTAACTTGGGCCCAAATTGTAAAATGGTCTTATCTATTGGCGATTTCGTTCCAATTCACATTCCAAGTAATATTCGGCATGCTAATTACATTGCCGGTTGCCAAATTGCATTATCTCTTATAGTTTCCGAGATATGGACTATCGATAATTTACACCTTAGGCTCTGCTTCTAACTTGGGCCCAAATTGTAAAATGGTCTTATCTATTGGCGATTTCGTTCCAATTCACAGTCCAAGTAATATTCGGCATGCTAATTACATTGCCGGTTGCCAAATTGCATTATCTCTTATAGTTTCCGAGATATGGACTATCGATAATTTACACCTTAGGCTCTGCTTCTAACTTGGGCCCAAATTGTAAAATGGTCTTATCTATTGGCGATTTCGTTCCAATTCACATTCCAAGTAATATTCGGCATGCTAATTACATTGCCGGTTGCCAAATTGCATTATCTCTTATAGTTTCCGAGATATGGACTATCGATAATTTACACCTTAAGCTCTGCTTCTAACTTGGGCCCAAATTGTAAAATGGTCTTATCTATTGGCGATTTCGTTCCAATTCACATTCCAAGTAATATTCGGCATGCTAATTACATTGCCGGTTGCCAAATTGCATTATCTCTTATAGTTTCCGAGATATGGAGTATCGATAATTTACACCTTAGGCTCTGCTTCTAACTTGGGCCCAAATTGTAAAATGGCCTTATCTATTGGCGATTTCGTTCCAATTCACATTCCAAGTAATATTCGGCATGCTAATTACCTTGCCGGTTGCCAAATTGCATTATCTCTTATAGTTTCCGAGATATGGACTATCGATAATTTACACCTTAGGCTCTGCTTCTAACTTGGGCCCAAATTGTAAAATGGTCTTATCTATTGGCGATTTCGTTCCAATTCACACTCCAAGTAATATTCGGCATGCTAATTACATTGCCGGTTGCGAAATTGCATTATCTCTTATAGTTTCCGAGATATGGACTATCAATAATTTACACCTTAGGCTCTGCTTCTAACTTGGGCCCAAATTGTAAAATGGTCTTATCTATTGGCGATTACGTTCCAATTCACATTCCAAGTAATATTCGGCATGCTAATTACATTGCCGGTTGCCAAATTGCATTATCTCTTATAGTTTCCGAGATATGGATTATCGATAATTTACACCTTAGGCTCTGCTTCTAACTTGGGCCCAAATTGTAAAATGGTCTTATCTATTGGCGATTTCGTTCCAATTCACATTCCAAGTAATATTCGGCATGCTAATTACATTGCCGGTTGCCAAATTGCATTATCTCTTATAGTTTCCGAGATATGGACTATCGATAATTTACACCTTAGGCTCTGCTTCTAACTTGGGCCCAAATTGTAAAATGGTCTTATCTATTGGCGATTTCGTTCCAATTCACATTCCAAGTAATATTCGGCATGCTAATTACATTGCCGGTTGCCAAATTGCATTATCTCTTATAGTTTCCGAGATATGGACTATCGATAATTTACACCTTAGGCTCTGCTTCTAACTTGGGCCCAAATTGTATAATGGTCTTCTCTATTGGCGATTTCGTTCCAATTCACATTCCAA
Source organism: Rhynchophorus ferrugineus (assembly GCF_030347505.1). Taxonomy (NCBI): domain Eukaryota; kingdom Metazoa; phylum Arthropoda; class Insecta; order Coleoptera; family Curculionidae; genus Rhynchophorus; species Rhynchophorus ferrugineus. The sequence goes on along the minus strand of NW_027472611.1, from coordinate 727,006 downwards.
GTAATATTCGGCATGCTAATTACATTGCCGGTTGCCAAATTGCATTACCTCTTATAGTTTCCGAGATATGGACTATCGATAATTTACACCTTAGGCTCTGCTTCTAACTTATGCCCAAATTGTAAAATGGTCTTATCTATTGGCCATTTCGTTCCAATTCACATTCCAAGTAATATTCGGCATGCTAATTACATTGCCGGTTGCCAAATTGCATTATCTCTTATAGTTTCCGAGATATGGACTATCGATAATTTACACCTTAGGCTCTACTTCTAACTTGGGCCCAAATTGTAAAATGGTCTTACCTATTGGCGATTTCGTTCCAATTCACATTCCAAGTAATATTCGGCATGCTAATTACATTGCCGGTTGCCAAATTGCATTATCTCTTATAGTTTCCGAGATATGGACTATCGATAATTTACACCTTAGGCTCTACTTCTAACTTGGGCCCAAATTGTAAAATGGTCTTATCTATTGGCGATTTCGTTCCAATTCACATTCCAATTAATATTCGGCATGCTAATTACATTGCCGGTTGCCAAATTGCATTATCTCTTATAGTCTCCGAGATATGGACTATCGATAATTTACACCTTAGGCTCTGCTTCTAACTTGGGCCCAAATTGTAAAATGGTCTTATCTATTGGCGATTTCGTTCCAATTCACATTCCAAGTAATATTCGGCATGCTAATTACATTGCCGGTTGCCAAATTGCATTATCTCTTATAGTTTCCGAGATATGGACTATCGATAATTTACACCTTAGGCTCTGCTTCTAACTTGGGCCCAAATTGTAAAATGGCCTTATCTATTGGCGATTTCGTTCCAATTCACATTCCAAGTAATATTCGGCATGCTAATTACATTGCCAGTTGCCAAATTGAATTATCTCTTATAGTTTCCGAGATATGGACTATCGATAATTTACACCTTAGGCTCTGCTTCTAACTTGGGCCCAAATTGTAAAATGGTCTTACCTATTGGCGATTTCGTTCCAATTCACATTCCAAGTAATATTCGGCATGCTAATTACATTGCCGGTTGCCAAATTGCATTATCTCTTATAGTTTCCGAGATATGGACTACCGATAATTTACACCTTAGGCTCTGCTTCTAACTTGGGCCCAAATTGTAAAATGGTCTTATCTATTGGCGATTTCGTTCCAATTCACATTCCAAGTAATATTCGGCATGCTAATTACATTGCCGGTTGCCAAATTGCATTATCTCTTATAGTTTCCGAGATATGGGCTATCGATAATTTACACCTTAGGCTCTGCTTCTAACTTGGGCCCAAATTGTAAAATCGTCTTATCTATTGGCGATTTCGTTCCAATTCACATTCTAAGTAATATTCGGCATGCTAATTACATTGCCGGTTGCCAAATTGCATTATCTCTTATAGTTTCCGAGATATGGACTATCGGTAATTTACACCTTAGGCTCTGCTTCTAACTTGGGCCCAAATTGTAAAATCGTCTTACCTATTGGCGATTTCGTTCCAATTCACATTCCAAGTAATATTCGGCATGCTAATTACATTGCCGGTTGCCAAATTGCATTATCTCTTATAGTTTCCGAGATATGGACTATCGATAATTTACACCTTAGGCTCTGCTTCTAACTTGGGCCCAAATTGTAAAATGGTCTTATCTATTGGCGATTTCGATCCAATTCACATTCCAAGTAATATTCGGCATGCTAATTACATTGCCGGTTGCCAAATTGCATTATCTCTTATAGTTTCCGAGATATGGACTATCGATAATTTACATCTTAGGCTCTGCTTCTAACTTGGGCCCAAATTGTAAAATCGTCTTATCTATTGGCGATTTCGTTCCAATTCACATTCCAAGTAATATTCGGCATGCTAATTACATTGCCGGTTGCCAAATTGCATTATCTCTTATAGTTTCCGAGATATGGACTATCGATAATTTACACCTTAGGCTCTGCTTCTAACTTGGGCCCAAATTGTAAAATGGTCTTATCTATTGGCGATTTCGTTCCAATTCACATTCCAAGTAATATCCGGCATGCTAATTACATTGCCGGTTGCCAAATTGAATTATCTCTTATAGTTTCCGAGATATGGACTATCGATAATTTACACCTTAGGCTCTGCTTCTAACTTGGGCCCAAATTGTAAAATGGTCTTATCTATTGGCGATTTCGTTCCAATTCACATTCCAAGTAATATTCGGCATGCTAATTACATTGCCGGTTGCCAAATTGCATTATCTCTTATAGTTTCCGAGATATGGACTATCGATAATTTACATCTTAGGCTCTGCTTCTAACTTGGGCCCAAATTGTAAAATGGTCTTATCTATTTGCGATTTCGTTCCAATTCACATTCCAAGTAATATTCGGCATGCTAATTACACTGCCGGTTGCCAAATTGCATTATCTCTTATAGTTTCCGAGATATGGACTATCGATAATTTACACCTTAGGCTCTGCTTCTAACTTGGGCCCAAATTGTAAAATGGTCTTATCTATTGGCGATTTCGTCCCAATTCACATTCCAAGTGATATTCGGCATGCTAATTACATTGCCGGTTGCGAAATTGCATTATCTCTTATAGTTTCCGAGATATGGACTATCAATAATTTACACCTTAGGCTCTGCTTCTAACTTGGGCCCAAATTGTAAAATGGTCTTATCTATTGGCGATTTCGTTCCAATTCACATTCCAAGTAATATTCGGCATGCTAATTACATTGCCGGTTACCAAATTGCATTATCTCTTATAGTTTCCGAGATATGGACTATCGATAATTTACACCTTAGGCTCCGCTTCTAACTTGGGCCCAAATTGTAAAATGGTCTTATCTATTGGCGATTTCGTTCCAATTCACATTCCAAGTAATATTCGGCATGCTAATTACATTGCCGGTTGCCAAATTGCATTATCTCTTATAGTTTCCGAGATATGGACTATCGATAATTTACACCTTAGGCTCTGCTTCTAACTTGGGCCCAAATTGTAAAATGGTCTTATCTATTGGCGATTTCGTTCCAATTCACATTCCAAGTAATATTCGGCATGCTAATTACATTGCCGGTTGCCAAATTGCATTATCTCTTATAGTTTCCGAGATATGGACTATCGATAATTTACACCTTAGGCTCTGCTTCTAACTTGGGCCCAAATTGTAAAATGGTCTCATCTATTGGCGATTTCGTTCCAATTCACAATCCAAGTAATATTCGGCATGCTAATTACATTGCCGGTTGCCAAATTGCATTATCTCTTATAGTTTCCGAGATATGGACTATCGATAATTTACACCTTAGGCTCTGCTTCTAACTTGGGCCCAAATTGTAAAATGGTCTTATCTATTGGCGATTTCGTTCCAATTCACACTCCAAGTAATATTCGGCATGCTAATTACATTGCCGGTTGCGAAATTGCATTATCTCTTATAGTTTCCGAGATATGGACTATCAATAATTTACACCTTAGGCTCTGCTTCTAACTTGGGCCCAAATTGTAAAATGGTCTTATCTATTGGCGATTTCGTTCCAATTCACATTCCAAGTAATATTCGGCATGCTAATTACATTGCCGGTTGCCAAATTGCATTATCTCTTATAGTTTCCGAGATATGGACTATCGATAATTTACACCTTAGGCTCTGCTTCTAACTTGGGCCCAAATTGTAAAATGGTCTTATCTATTAGCGATTTCGTTCCAATTCACATTCCAAGTAATATTCGGCATGCTAATTACATTGCCGGTTGCCAAATTGCATTATCTCTTATAGTTTCCGAGATATGGATTATCGATAATTTACACCTTAGGCTCTGCTTCTAACTTGGGCCCAAATTGTAAAATGGTCTTATCTATTGGCGATTTCGTTCCAATTCACATTCCAAGTAATATTCGGCATGCTAATTACATTGCCGGTTGCCAAATTGCATTATCTCTTATAGTTTCCGAGATATGGACTATCGATAATTTACACCTTAGGCTCTGCTTCTAACTTGGGCCCAAATTGTAATATGGTCTTCTCTATTGGCGATTTCGTTCCAATTCACATTCCAAGTAATATTCGGCATGCTAATTACATTGCCGGTTGCCAAATTGCATTATCTCTTATAGTTTCCGAGATATGGACTATCGATATTTTACACCTTAGGCTCTGCTTCTAACTTGGGCCCAAATTGTAAAATGGTCTTCTCTATTGGCGATTTCGTTCCAATTCACATTCCAAGTAATATTCGGCATGCTAATTACATTGCCGGTTGCCAAATTGCATTATCTCTTATAGTTTCCGAGATATGGACTATCAATAATTTACACCTTAGGCTCTGCTTCTAACTTGGGCCCAAATTGTAAAATGGTCTTATCTATTGGCGATTTCGTTCCAATTCACATTCCAAGTAATATTCGGCATGCTAATTACATTGCCGGTTGCCAAATTGAATTATCTCTTATAGTTTCCGAGATATGGACTATCGATAATTTACACCTTAGGCTCTGCTTCTAACTTGGGCCCAAATTGTAAAATGGTCTTACCTATTGGCGATTTCGTTCCAATTCACATTCCAAGTAATATTCGGCATGCTAATTACATTGCCGGTTGCCAAATTGCATTATCTCTTATAGTTTCCGAGATATGGACTATCGATAATTTACACCTTAGGCTCTGCTTCTAACTTGGGCCCAAATTGTAAAATGGTCTTATCTATTGGCGATTTCGTTCCAATTCACAGTCCAAGTAATATTCGGCATGCTAATTACATTGCCGGTTGCCAAATTGCATTATCTCTTATAGTTTCCGAGATATGGACTATCGATAATTTACACCTTAGGCTCTGCTTCTAACTTGGGCCCAAATTGTAAAATGGTCTTATCTATTGGCGATTTCGTTCCAATTCACATTCCAAGTAATATTCGGCATGCTAATTACATTGCCGGTTGCCAAATTGCATTATCTCTTATAGTTTCCGAGATATGGACTATCGATAATTTACACCTTAAGCTCTGCTTCTAACTTGGGCCCAAATTGTAAAATGGTCTTATCTATTGGCGATTTCGTTCCAATTCACATTCCAAGTAATATTCGGCATGCTAATTACATTGCCGGTTGCCAAATTGCATTATCTCTTATAGTTTCCGAGATATGGAGTATCGATAATTTACACCTTAGGCTCTGCTTCTAACTTGGGCCCAAATTGTAAAATGGCCTTATCTATTGGCGATTTCGTTCCAATTCACATTCCAAGTAATATTCGGCATGCTAATTACATTGCCGGTTGCCAAATTGCATTATCTCTTATAGTTTCCGAGATATGGACTATCGATAATTTACACCTTAGGCTCTGCTTCTAACTTGGGCCCAAATTGTAAAATGGTCTTATCTATTGGCGATTTCGTTCCAATTCACACTCCAAGTAATATTCGGCATGCTAATTACATTGCCGGTTGCGAAATTGCATTATCTCTTATAGTTTCCGAGATATGGACTATCAATAATTTACACCTTAGGCTCTGCTTCTAACTTGGGCCCAAATTGTAAAATGGTCTTATCTATTGGCGATTACGTTCCAATTCACATTCCAAGTAATATTCGGCATGCTAATTACATTGCCGGTTGCCAAATTGCATTATCTCTTATAGTTTCCGAGATATGGATTATCGATAATTTACACCTTAGGCTCTGCTTCTAACTTGGGCCCAAATTGTAAAATGGTCTTATCTATTGGCGATTTCGTTCCAATTCACATTCCAAGTAATATTCGGCATGCTAATTACATTGCCGGTTGCCAAATTGCATTATCTCTTATAGTTTCCGAGATATGGACTATCGATAATTTACACCTTAGGCTCTGCTTCTAACTTGGGCCCAAATTGTAAAATGGTCTTATCTATTGGCGATTTCGTTCCAATTCACATTCCAAGTAATATTCGGCATGCTAATTACATTGCCGGTTGCCAAATTGCATTATCTCTTATAGTTTCCGAGATATGGACTATCGATAATTTACACCTTAGGCTCTGCTTCTAACTTGGGCCCAAATTGTATAATGGTCTTCTCTATTGGCGATTTCGTTCCAATTCACATTCCAAGTAATATTCGGCATGCTAATTACATTGCCGGTTGCCAAATTGCATTACCTCTTATAGTTTCCGAGATATGGACTATCGATAATTTACACCTTAGGCTCTGCTTCTAACTTATGCCCAAATTGTAAAATGGTCTTATCTATTGGCCATTTCGTTCCAATTCACATTCCAAGTAATATTCGGCATGCTAATTACATTGCCGGTTGCCAAATTGCATTATCTCTTATAGTTTCCGAGATATGGACTATCGATAATTTACACCTTAGGCTCTACTTCTAACTTGGGCCCAAATTGTAAAATGGTCTTACCTATTGGCGATTTCGTTCCAATTCACATTCCAAGTAATATTCGGCATGCTAATTACATTGCCGGTTGCCAAATTGCATTATCTCTTATAGTTTCCGAGATATGGACTATCGATAATTTACACCTTAGGCTCTACTTCTAACTTGGGCCCAAATTGTAAAATGGTCTTATCTATTGGCGATTTCGTTCCAATTCACATTCCAATTAATATTCGGCATGCTAATTACATTGCCGGTTGCCAAATTGCATTATCTCTTATAGTCTCCGAGATATGGACTATCGATAATTTACACCTTAGGCTCTGCTTCTAACTTGGGCCCAAATTGTAAAATGGTCTTATCTATTGGCGATTTCGTTCCAATTCACATTCCAAGTAATATTCGGCATGCTAATTACATTGCCGGTTGCCAAATTGCATTATCTCTTATAGTTTCCGAGATATGGACTATCGATAATTTACACCTTAGGCTCTGCTTCTAACTTGGGCCCAAATTGTAAAATGGCCTTATCTATTGGCGATTTCGTTCCAATTCACATTCCAAGTAATATTCGGCATGCTAATTACATTGCCGGTTGCCAAATTGAATTATCTCTTATAGTTTCCGAGATATGGACTATCGATAATTTACACCTTAGGCTCTGCTTCTAACTTGGGCCCAAATTGTAAAATGGTCTTACCTATTGGCGATTTCGTTCCAATTCACATTCCAAGTAATATTCGGCATGCTAATTACATTGCCGGTTGCCAAATTGCATTATCTCTTATAGTTTCCGAGATATGGACTACCGATAATTTACACCTTAGGCTCTGCTTCTAACTTGGGCCCAAATTGTAAAATGGTCTTATCTATTGGCGATTTCGTTCCAATTCACATTCCAAGTAATATTCGGCATGCTAATTACATTGCCGGTTGCCAAATTGCATTATCTCTTATAGTTTCCGAGATATGGGCTATCGATAATTTACACCTTAGGCTCTGCTTCTAACTTGGGCCCAAATTGTAAAATCGTCTTATCTATTGGCGATTTCGTTCCAATTCACATTCTAAGTAATATTCGGCATGCTAATTACATTGCCGGTTGCCAAATTGCATTATCTCTTATAGTTTCCGAGATATGGACTATCGGTAATTTACACCTTAGGCTCTGCTTCTAACTTGGGCCCAAATTGTAAAATCGTCTTACCTATTGGCGATTTCGTTCCAATTCACATTCCAAGTAATATTCGGCATGCTAATTACATTGCCGGTTGCCAAATTGCATTATCTCTTATAGTTTCCGAGATATGGACTATCGATAATTTACACCTTAGGCTCTGCTTCTAACTTGGGCCCAAATTGTAAAATGGTCTTATCTATTGGCGATTTCGATCCAATTCACATTCCAAGTAATATTCGGCATGCTAATTACATTGCCGGTTGCCAAATTGCATTATCTCTTATAGTTTCCGAGATATGGACTATCGATAATTTACATCTTAGGCTCTGCTTCTAACTTGGGCCCAAATTGTAAAATCGTCTTATCTATTGGCGATTTCGTTCCAATTCACATTCCAAGTAATATTCGGCATGCTAATTACATTGCCGGTTGCCAAATTGCATTATCTCTTATAGTTTCCGAGATATGGACTATCGATAATTTACACCTTAGGCTCTGCTTCTAACTTGGGCCCAAATTGTAAAATGGTCTTATCTATTGGCGATTTCGTTCCAATTCACATTCCAAGTAATATCCGGCATGCTAATTACATTGCCGGTTGCCAAATTGAATTATCCCTTATAGTTTCCGAGATATGGACTATCGATAATTTACACCTTAGGCTCTGCTTCTAACTTGGGCCCAAATTGTAAAATGGTCTTATCTATTGGCGATTTCGTTCCAATTCACATTCCAAGTAATATTCGGCATGCTAATTACATTGCCGGTTGCCAAATTGCATTATCTCTTATAGTTTCCGAGATATGGACTATCGATAATTTACATCTTAGGCTCTGCTTCTAACTTGGGCCCAAATTGTAAAATGGTCTTATCTATTTGCGATTTCGTTCCAATTCACATTCCAAGTAATATTCGGCATGCTAATTACACTGCCGGTTGCCAAATTGCATTATCTCTTATAGTTTCCGAGATATGGACTATCGATAATTTACACCTTAGGCTCTGCTTCTAACTTGGGCCCAAATTGTAAAATGGTCTTATCTATTGGCGATTTCGTCCCAATTCACATTCCAAGTGATATTCGGCATGCTAATTACATTGCCGGTTGCGAAATTGCATTATCTCTTATAGTTTCCGAGATATGGACTATCAATAATTTACACCTTAGGCTCTGCTTCTAACTTGGGCCCAAATTGTAAAATGGTCTTATCTATTGGCGATTTCGTTCCAATTCACATTCCAAGTAATATTCGGCATGCTAATTACATTGCCGGTTACCAAATTGCATTATCTCTTATAGTTTCCGAGATATGGACTATCGATAATTTACACCTTAGGCTCCGCTTCTAACTTGGGCCCAAATTGTAAAATGGTCTTATCTATTGGCGATTTCGTTCCAATTCACATTCCAAGTAATATTCGGCATGCTAATTACATTGCCGGTTGCCAAATTGCATTATCTCTTATAGTTTCCGAGATATGGACTATCGATAATTTACACCTTAGGCTCTGCTTCTAACTTGGGCCCAAATTGTAAAATGGTCTTATCTATTGGCGATTTCGTTCCAATTCACATTCCAAGTAATATTCGGCATGCTAATTACATTGCCGGTTGCCAAATTGCATTATCTCTTATAGTTTCCGAGATATGGACTATCGATAATTTACACCTTAGGCTCTGCTTCTAACTTGGGCCCAAATTGTAAAATGGTCTCATCTATTGGCGATTTCGTTCCAATTCACAATCCAAGTAATATTCGGCATGCTAATTACATTGCCGGTTGCCAAATTGCATTATCTCTTATAGTTTCCGAGATATGGACTATCGATAATTTACACCTTAGGCTCTGCTTCTAACTTGGGCCCAAATTGTAAAATGGTCTTATCTATTGGCGATTTCGTTCCAATTCACACTCCAAGTAATATTCGGCATGCTAATTACATTGCCGGTTGCGAAATTGCATTATCTCTTATAGTTTCCGAGATATGGACTATCAATAATTTACACCTTAGGCTCTGCTTCTAACTTGGGCCCAAATTGTAAAATGGTCTTATCTATTGGCGATTTCGTTCCAATTCACATTCCAAGTAATATCCGGCATGCTAATTACATTGCCGGTTGCCAAATTGAATTATCTCTTATAGTTTCCGAGATATGGACTATCGATAATTTACACCTTAGGCTCTGCTTCTAACTTGGGCCCAAATTGTAAAATGGTCTTATCTATTGGCGATTTCGTTCCAATTCACATTCCAAGTAATATTCGGCATGCTAATTACATTGCCGGTTGCCAAATTGCATTATCTCTTATAGTTTCCGAGATATGGACTATCGATAATTTACATCTTAGGCTCTGCTTCTAACTTGGGCCCAAATTGTAAAATGGTCTTATCTATTTGCGATTTCGTTCCAATTCACATTCCAAGTAATATTCGGCATGCTAATTACACTGCCGGTTGCCAAATTGCATTATCTCTTATAGTTTCCGAGATATGGACTATCGATAATTTACACCTTAGGCTCTGCTTCTAACTTGGGCCCAAATTGTAAAATGGTCTTATCTATTGGCGATTTCGTTCCAATTCACATTCCAAGTAATATTCGGCATGCTAATTACATTGCCGGTTGCCAAATTGCATTATCTCTTATAGTTTCCGAGATATGGACTATCGATAATTTACATCTTAGGCTCTGCTTCTAACTTGGGCCCAAATTGTAAAATGGTCTTATCTATTTGCGATTTCGTTCCAATTCACATTCCAAGTAATATTCGGCATGCTAATTACACTGCCGGTTGCCAAATTGCATTATCTCTTATAGTTTCCGAGATATGGACTATCGATAATTTACACCTTAGGCTCTGCTTCTAACTTGGGCCCAAATTGTAAAATGGTCTTATCTATTGGCGATTTCGTCCCAATTCACATTCCAAGTGATATTCGGCATGCTAATTACATTGCCGGTTGCGAAATTGCATTATCTCTTATAGTTTCCGAGATATGGACTATCAATAATTTACACCTTAGGCTCTGCTTCTAACTTGGGCCCAAATTGTAAAATGGTCTTATCTATTGGCGATTTCGTTCCAATTCACATTCCAAGTAATATTCGGCATGCTAATTACATTGCCGGTTACCAAATTGCATTATCTCTTATAGTTTCCGAGATATGGACTATCGATAATTTACACCTTAGGCTCCGCTTCTAACTTGGGCCCAAATTGTAAAATGGTCTTATCTATTGGCGATTTCGTTCCAATTCACATTCCAAGTAATATTCGGCATGCTAATTACATTGCCGGTTGCCAAATTGCATTATCTCTTATAGTTTCCGAGATATGGACTATCGATAATTTACACCTTAGGCTATGCTTCTAACTTGGGCCCAAATTGTAAAATGGTCTTATCTATTGGCGATTTCGTTCCAATTCACATTCCAAGTAATATTCGGCATGCTAATTACATTGCCGGTTGCCAAATTGCATTATCTCTTATAGTTTCCGAGATATGGACTATCGATAATTTACACCTTAGGCTCTGCTTCTAACTTGGGCCCAAATTGTAAAATGGTCTCATCTATTGGCGATTTCGTTCCAATTCACAATCCAAGTAATATTCGGCATGCTAATTACATTGCCGGTTGCCAAATTGCATTATCTCTTATAGTTTCCGAGATATGGACTATCGATAATTTACACCTTAGGCTCTGCTTCTAACTTGGGCCCAAATTGTAAAATGGTCTTATCTATTGGCGATTTCGTTCCAATTCACACTCCAAGTAATATTCGGCATGCTAATTACATTGCCGGTTGCGAAATTGCATTATCTCTTATAGTTTCCGAGATATGGACTATCAATAATTTACACCTTAGGCTCTGCTTCTAACTTGGGCCCAAATTGTAAAATGGTCTTATCTATTGGCGATTTCGTTCCAATTCACATTCCAAGTAATATTCGGCATGCTAATTACATTGCCGGTTGCCAAATTGCATTATCTCTTATAGTTTCCGAGATATGGACTATCGATAATTTACACCTTAGGCTCTGCTTCTAACTTGGGCCCAAATTGTAAAATGGTCTTATCTATTAGCGATTTCGTTCCAATTCACATTCCAAGTAATATTCGGCATGCTAATTACATTGCCGGTTGCCAAATTGCATTATCTCTTATAGTTTCCGAGATATGGATTATCGATAATTTACACCTTAGGCTCTGCTTCTAACTTGGGCCCAAATTGTAAAATGGTCTTATCTATTGGCGATTTCGTTCCAATTCACATTCCAAGTAATATCCGGCATGCTAATTACATTGCCGGTTGCCAAATTGAATTATCTCTTATAGTTTCCGAGATATGGACTATCGATAATTTACACCTTAGGCTCTGCTTCTAACTTGGGCCCAAATTGTAAAATGGTCTTATCTATTGGCGATTTCGTTCCAATTCACATTCCAAGTAATATTCGGCATGCTAATTACATTGCCGGTTGCCAAATTGCATTATCTCTTATAGTTTCCGAGATATGGACTATCGATAATTTACATCTTAGGCTCTGCTTCTAACTTGGGCCCAAATTGTAAAATGGTCTTATCTATTTGCGATTTCGTTCCAATTCACATTCCAAGTAATATTCGGCATGCTAATTACACTGCCGGTTGCCAAATTGCATTATCTCTTATAGTTTCCGAGATATGGACTATCGATAATTTACACCTTAGGCTCTGCTTCTAACTTGGGCCCAAATTGTAAAATGGTCTTATCTATTGGCGATTTCGTTCCAATTCACATTCCAAGTAATATTCGGCATGCTAATTACATTGCCGGTTGCCAAATTGCATTATCTCTTATAGTTTCCGAGATATGGACTATCGATAATTTACATCTTAGGCTCTGCTTCTAACTTGGGCCCAAATTGTAAAATGGTCTTATCTATTTGCGATTTCGTTCCAATTCACATTCCAAGTAATATTCGGCATGCTAATTACACTGCCGGTTGCCAAATTGCATTATCTCTTATAGTTTCCGAGATATGGACTATCGATAATTTACACCTTAGGCTCTGCTTCTAACTTGGGCCCAAATTGTAAAATGGTCTTATCTATTGGCGATTTCGTCCCAATTCACATTCCAAGTGATATTCGGCATGCTAATTACATTGCCGGTTGCGAAATTGCATTATCTCTTATAGTTTCCGAGATATGGACTATCAATAATTTACACCTTAGGCTCTGCTTCTAACTTGGGCCCAAATTGTAAAATGGTCTTATCTATTGGCGATTTCGTTCCAATTCACATTCCAAGTAATATTCGGCATGCTAATTACATTGCCGGTTACCAAATTGCATTATCTCTTATAGTTTCCGAGATATGGACTATCGATAATTTACACCTTAGGCTCCGCTTCTAACTTGGGCCCAAATTGTAAAATGGTCTTATCTATTGGCGATTTCGTTCCAATTCACATTCCAAGTAATATTCGGCATGCTAATTACATTGCCGGTTGCCAAATTGCATTATCTCTTATAGTTTCCGAGATATGGACTATCGATAATTTACACCTTAGGCTATGCTTCTAACTTGGGCCCAAATTGTAAAATGGTCTTATCTATTGGCGATTTCGTTCCAATTCACATTCCAAGTAATATTCGGCATGCTAATTACATTGCCGGTTGCCAAATTGCATTATCTCTTATAGTTTCCGAGATATGGACTATCGATAATTTACACCTTAGGCTCTGCTTCTAACTTGGGCCCAAATTGTAAAATGGTCTCATCTATTGGCGATTTCGTTCCAATTCACAATCCAAGTAATATTCGGCATGCTAATTACATTGCCGGTTGCCAAATTGCATTATCTCTTATAGTTTCCGAGATATGGACTATCGATAATTTACACCTTAGGCTCTGCTTCTAACTTGGGCCCAAATTGTAAAATGGTCTTATCTATTGGCGATTTCGTTCCAATTCACACTCCAAGTAATATTCGGCATGCTAATTACATTGCCGGTTGCGAAATTGCATTATCTCTTATAGTTTCCGAGATATGGACTATCAATAATTTACACCTTAGGCTCTGCTTCTAACTTGGGCCCAAATTGTAAAATGGTCTTATCTATTGGCGATTTCGTTCCAATTCACATTCCAAGTAATATTCGGCATGCTAATTACATTGCCGGTTGCCAAATTGCATTATCTCTTATAGTTTCCGAGATATGGACTATCGATAATTTACACCTTAGGCTCTGCTTCTAACTTGGGCCCAAATTGTAAAATGGTCTTATCTATTAGCGATTTCGTTCCAATTCACATTCCAAGTAATATTCGGCATGCTAATTACATTGCCGGTTGCCAAATTGCATTATCTCTTATAGTTTCCGAGATATGGATTATCGATAATTTACACCTTAGGCTCTGCTTCTAACTTGGGCCCAAATTGTAAAATGGTCTTATCTATTGGCGATTTCGTTCCAATTCACATTCCAAGTAATATTCGGCATGCTAATTACATTGCCGGTTGCCAAATTGCATTATCTCTTATAGTTTCCGAGATATGGACTATCGATAATTTACACCTTAGGCTCTGCTTCTAACTTGGGCCCAAATTGTAATATGGTCTTCTCTATTGGCGATTTCGTTCCAATTCACATTCCAAGTAATATTCGGCATGCTAATTACATTGCCGGTTGCCAAATTGCATTATCTCTTATAGTTTCCGAGATATGGACTATCGATATTTTACACCTTAGGCTCTGCTTCTAACTTGGGCCCAAATTGTAAAATGGTCTTCTCTATTGGCGATTTCGTTCCAATTCACATTCCAAGTAATATTCGGCATGCTAATTACATTGCCGGTTGCCAAATTGCATTATCTCTTATAGTTTCCGAGATATGGACTATCAATAATTTACACCTTAGGCTCTGCTTCTAACTTGGGCCCAAATTGTAAAATGGTCTTATCTATTGGCGATTTCGTTCCAATTCACATTCCAAGTAATATTCGGCATGCTAATTACATTGCCGGTTGCCAAATTGAATTATCTCTTATAGTTTCCGAGATATGGACTATCGATAATTTACACCTTAGGCTCTGCTTCTAACTTGGGCCCAAATTGAAAAATGGTCTTATCTATTAGCGATTTCGTTCCAATTCACATTGCAAGTAATATTCGGCATGCTAATTACATTGCCGGTTGCCAAATTGCATTATCTCTTATAGTTTCCGAGATATGGATTATCGATAATTTACACCTTAGGCTCTGCTTCTAACTTGGGCCCAAATTGTAAAATGGTCTTATCTATTGGCGATTTCGTTCCAATTCACATTCCAAGTAATATTCGGCATGCTAATTACATTGCCGGTTGCCAAATTGCATTATCTCTTATAGTTTCCGAGATATGGACTATCGATAATTTACACCTTAGGCTCTGCTTCTAACTTGGGCCCAAATTGTAATATGGTCTTCTCTATTGGCGATTTCGTTCCAATTCACATTCCAAGTAATATTCGGCATGCTAATTACATTGCCGGTTGCCAAATTGCATTATCTCTTATAGTTTCCGAGATATGGACTATCGATATTTTACACCTTAGGCTCTGCTTCTAACTTGGGCCCAAATTGTAAAATGGTCTTCTCTATTGGCGATTTCGTTCCAATTCACATTCCAAGTAATATTCGGCATGCTAATTACATTGCCGGTTGCCAAATTGCATTATCTCTTATAGTTTCCGAGATATGGACTATCAATAATTTACACCTTAGGCTCTGCTTCTAACTTGGGCCCAAATTGTAAAATGGTCTTATCTATTGGCGATTTCGTTCCAATTCACATTCCAAGTAATATTCGGCATGCTAATTACATTGCCGGTTGCCAAATTGAATTATCTCTTATAGTTTCCGAGATATGGACTATCGATAATTTACACCTTAGGCTCTGCTTCTAACTTGGGCCCAAATTGTAAAATGGTCTTACCTATTGGCGATTTCGTTCCAATTCACATTCCAAGTAATATTCGGCATGCTAATTACATTGCCGGTTGCCAAATTGCATTATCTCTTATAGTTTCCGAGATATGGACTATCGATAATTTACACCTTAGGCTCTGCTTCTAACTTGGGCCCAAATTGTAAAATGGTCTTATCTATTGGCGATTTCGTTCCAATTCACATTCCAAGTAATATTCGGCATGCTAATTACATTGCCGGTTGCCAAATTGCATTATCTCTTATAGTTTCCGAGATATGGACTATCGATAATTTACACCTTAGGCTCTGCTTCTAACTTGGGCCCAAATTGTAAAATGGTCTTATCTATTGGCGATTTCGTTCCAATTCACATTCCAAGTAATATTCGGCATGCTAATTACATTGCCGGTTGCCAAATTGCATTATCTCTTATAGTTTCCGAGATATGGACTATCGATAATTTACACCTTAGGCTCTGCTTCTAACTTGGGCCCAAATTGTAAAATGGTCTCATCTATTGGCGATTTCGTTCCAATTCACAATCCAAGTAATATTCGGCATGCTAATTACATTGCCGGTTGCCAAATTGCATTATCTCTTATAGTTTCCGAGATATGGACTATCGATAATTTACACCTTAGGCTCTGCTTCTAACTTGGGCCCAAATTGTAAAATGGTCTTATCTATTGGCGATTTCGTTCCAATTCACACTCCAAGTAATATTCGGCATGCTAATTACATTGCCGGTTGCGAAATTGCATTATCTCTTATAGTTTCCGAGATATGGACTATCAATAATTTACACCTTAGGCTCTGCTTCTAACTTGGGCCCAAATTGTAAAATGGTCTTATCTATTGGCGATTTCGTTCCAATTCACATTCCAAGTAATATTCGGCATGCTAATTACATTGCCGGTTGCCAAATTGCATTATCTCTTATAGTTTCCGAGATATGGACTATCGATAATTTACACCTTAGGCTCTGCTTCTAACTTGGGCCCAAATTGTAAAATGGTCTTATCTATTAGCGATTTCGTTCCAATTCACATTCCAAGTAATATTCGGCATGCTAATTACATTGCCGGTTGCCAAATTGCATTATCTCTTATAGTTTCCGAGATATGGATTATCGATAATTTACACCTTAGGCTCTGCTTCTAACTTGGGCCCAAATTGTAAAATGGTCTTATCTATTGGCGATTTCGTTCCAATTCACATTCCAAGTAATATTCGGCATGCTAATTACATTGCCGGTTGCCAAATTGCATTATCTCTTATAGTTTCCGAGATATGGACTATCGATAATTTACACCTTAGGCTCTGCTTCTAACTTGGGCCCAAATTGTAATATGGTCTTCTCTATTGGCGATTTCGTTCCAATTCACATTCCAAGTAATATTCGGCATGCTAATTACATTGCCGGTTGCCAAATTGCATTATCTCTTATAGTTTCCGAGATATGGACTATCGATATTTTACACCTTAGGCTCTGCTTCTAACTTGGGCCCAAATTGTAAAATGGTCTTCTCTATTGGCGATTTCGTTCCAATTCACATTCCAAGTAATATTCGGCATGCTAATTACATTGCCGGTTGCCAAATTGCATTATCTCTTATAGTTTCCGAGATATGGACTATCAATAATTTACACCTTAGGCTCTGCTTCTAACTTGGGCCCAAATTGTAAAATGGTCTTATCTATTGGCGATTTCGTTCCAATTCACATTCCAAGTAATATTCGGCATGCTAATTACATTGCCGGTTGCCAAATTGAATTATCTCTTATAGTTTCCGAGATATGGACTATCGATAATTTACACCTTAGGCTCTGCTTCTAACTTGGGCCCAAATTGTAAAATGGTCTTACCTATTGGCGATTTCGTTCCAATTCACATTCCAAGTAATATTCGGCATGCTAATTACATTGCCGGTTGCCAAATTGCATTATCTCTTATAGTTTCCGAGATATGGACTATCGATAATTTACACCTTAGGCTCTGCTTCTAACTTGGGCCCAAATTGTAAAATGGTCTTATCTATTGGCGATTTCGTTCCAATTCACAGTCCAAGTAATATTCGGCATGCTAATTACATTGCCGGTTGCCAAATTGCATTATCTCTTATAGTTTCCGAGATATGGACTATCGATAATTTACACCTTAGGCTCTGCTTCTAACTTGGGCCCAAATTGTAAAATGGTCTTATCTATTGGCGATTTCGTTCCAATTCACATTCCAAGTAATATTCGGCATGCTAATTACATTGCCGGTTGCCAAATTGCATTATCTCTTATAGTTTCCGAGATATGGACTATCGATAATTTACACCTTAAGCTCTGCTTCTAACTTGGGCCCAAATTGTAAAATGGTCTTATCTATTGGCGATTTCCTTCCAATTCACATTCCAAGTAATATTCGGCATGCTAATTACATTGCCGGTTGCCAAATTGCATTATCTCTTATAGTTTCCGAGATATGGAGTATCGATAATTTACACCTTAGGCTCTGCTTCTAACTTGGGCCCAAATTGTAAAATGGCCTTATCTATTGGCGATTTCGTTCCAATTCACATTCCAAGTAATATTCGGCATGCTAATTACATTGCCGGTTGCCAAATTGCATTATCTCTTATAGTTTCCGAGATATGGACTATCGATAATTTACACCTTAGGCTCTGCTTCTAACTTGGGCCCAAATTGTAAAATGGTCTTATCTATTGGCGATTTCGTTCCAATTCACACTCCAAGTAATATTCGGCATGCTAATTACATTGCCGGTTGCGAAATTGCATTATCTCTTATAGTTTCCGAGATATGGACTATCAATAATTTACACCTTAGGCTCTGCTTCTAACTTGGGCCCAAATTGTAAAATGGTCTTATCTATTGGCGATTACGTTCCAATTCACATTCCAAGTAATATTCGGCATGCTAATTACATTGCCGGTTGCCAAATTGCATTATCTCTTATAGTTTCCGAGATATGGATTATCGATAATTTACACCTTAGGCTCTGCTTCTAACTTGGGCCCAAATTGTAAAATGGTCTTATCTATTGGCGATTTCGTTCCAATTCACATTCCAAGTAATATTCGGCATGCTAATTACATTGCCGGTTGCCAAATTGCATTATCTCTTATAGTTTCCGAGATATGGACTATCGATAATTTACACCTTAGGCTCTGCTTCTAACTTGGGCCCAAATTGTAAAATGGTCTTATCTATTGGCGATTTCGTTCCAATTCACATTCCAAGTAATATTCGGCATGCTAATTACATTGCCGGTTGCCAAATTGCATTATCTCTTATAGTTTCCGAGATATGGACTATCGATAATTTACACCTTAGGCTCTGCTTCTAACTTGGGCCCAAATTGTATAATGGTCTTCTCTATTGGCGATTTCGTTCCAATTCACATTCCAAGTAATATTCGGCATGCTAATTACATTGCCGGTTGCCAAATTGCATTACCTCTTATAGTTTCCGAGATATGGACTATCGATAATTTACACCTTAGGCTCTGCTTCTAACTTATGCCCAAATTGTAAAATGGTCTTATCTATTGGCCATTTCGTTCCAATTCACATTCCAAGTAATATTCGGCATGCTAATTACATTGCCGGTTGCCAAATTGCATTATCTCTTATAGTTTCCGAGATATGGACTATCGATAATTTACACCTTAGGCTCTACTTCTAACTTGGGCCCAAATTGTAAAATGGTCTTACCTATTGGCGATTTCGTTCCAATTCACATTCCAAGTAATATTCGGCATGCTAATTACATTGCCGGTTGCCAAATTGCATTATCTCTTATAGTTTCCGAGATATGGACTATCGATAATTTACACCTTAGGCTCTACTTCTAACTTGGGCCCAAATTGTAAAATGGTCTTATCTATTGGCGATTTCGTTCCAATTCACATTCCAATTAATATTCGGCATGCTAATTACATTGCCGGTTGCCAAATTGCATTATCTCTTATAGTCTCCGAGATATGGACTATCGATAATTTACACCTTAGGCTCTGCTTCTAACTTGGGCCCAAATTGTAAAATGGTCTTATCTATTGGCGATTTCGTTCCAATTCACATTCCAAGTAATATTCGGCATGCTAATTACATTGCCGGTTGCCAAATTGCATTATCTCTTATAGTTTCCGAGATATGGACTATCGATAATTTACACCTTAGGCTCTGCTTCTAACTTGGGCCCAAATTGTAAAATGGCCTTATCTATTGGCGATTTCGTTCCAATTCACATTCCAAGTAATATTCGGCATGCTAATTACATTGCCGGTTGCCAAATTGAATTATCTCTTATAGTTTCCGAGATATGGACTATCGATAATTTACACCTTAGGCTCTGCTTCTAACTTGGGCCCAAATTGTAAAATGGTCTTACCTATTGGCGATTTCGTTCCAATTCACATTCCAAGTAATATTCGGCATGCTAATTACATTGCCGGTTGCCAAATTGCATTATCTCTTATAGTTTCCGAGATATGGACTACCGATAATTTACACCTTAGGCTCTGCTTCTAACTTGGGCCCAAATTGTAAAATGGTCTTATCTATTGGCGATTTCGTTCCAATTCACATTCCAAGTAATATTCGGCATGCTAATTACATTGCCGGTTGCCAAATTGCATTATCTCTTATAGTTTCCGAGATATGGGCTATCGATAATTTACACCTTAGGCTCTGCTTCTAACTTGGGCCCAAATTGTAAAATCGTCTTATCTATTGGCGATTTCGTTCCAATTCACATTCTAAGTAATATTCGGCATGCTAATTACATTGCCGGTTGCCAAATTGCATTATCTCTTATAGTTTCCGAGATATGGACTATCGGTAATTTACACCTTAGGCTCTGCTTCTAACTTGGGCCCAAATTGTAAAATCGTCTTACCTATTGGCGATTTCGTTCCAATTCACATTCCAAGTAATATTCGGCATGCTAATTACATTGCCGGTTGCCAAATTGCATTATCTCTTATAGTTTCCGAGATATGGACTATCGATAATTTACACCTTAGGCTCTGCTTCTAACTTGGGCCCAAATTGTAAAATGGTCTTATCTATTGGCGATTTCGATCCAATTCACATTCCAAGTAATATTCGGCATGCTAATTACATTGCCGGTTGCCAAATTGCATTATCTCTTATAGTTTCCGAGATATGGACTATCGATAATTTACATCTTAGGCTCTGCTTCTAACTTGGGCCCAAATTGTAAAATCGTCTTATCTATTGGCGATTTCGTTCCAATTCACATTCCAAGTAATATTCGGCATGCTAATTACATTGCCGGTTGCCAAATTGCATTATCTCTTATAGTTTCCGAGATATGGACTATCGATAATTTACACCTTAGGCTCTGCTTCTAACTTGGGCCCAAATTGTAAAATGGTCTTATCTATTGGCGATTTCGTTCCAATTCACATTCCAAGTAATATCCGGCATGCTAATTACATTGCCGGTTGCCAAATTGAATTATCTCTTATAGTTTCCGAGATATGGACTATCGATAATTTACACCTTAGGCTCTGCTTCTAACTTGGGCCCAAATTGTAAAATGGTCTTATCTATTGGCGATTTCGTTCCAATTCACATTCCAAGTAATATTCGGCATGCTAATTACATTGCCGGTTGCCAAATTGCATTATCTCTTATAGTTTCCGAGATATGGACTATCGATAATTTACATCTTAGGCTCTGCTTCTAACTTGGGCCCAAATTGTAAAATGGTCTTATCTATTTGCGATTTCGTTCCAATTCACATTCCAAGTAATATTCGGCATGCTAATTACACTGCCGGTTGCCAAATTGCATTATCTCTTATAGTTTCCGAGATATGGACTATCGATAATTTACACCTTAGGCTCTGCTTCTAACTTGGGCCCAAATTGTAAAATGGTCTTATCTATTGGCGATTTCGTCCCAATTCACATTCCAAGTGATATTCGGCATGCTAATTACATTGCCGGTTGCGAAATTGCATTATCTCTTATAGTTTCCGAGATATGGACTATCGATAATTTACACCTTAGGCTCTGCTTCTAACTTGGGCCCAAATTGTAAAATGGTCTTATCTATTGGCGATTTCGTTCCAATTCACATTCCAAGTAATATTCGGCATGCTAATTACATTGCCGGTTGCCAAATTGCATTATCTCTTATAGTTTCCGAGATATGGACTATCGATAATTTACACCTTAGGCTCTGCTTCTAACTTGGGCCCAAATTGTAAAATGGTCTCATCTATTGGCGATTTCGTTCCAATTCACAATCCAAGTAATATTCGGCATGCTAATTACATTGCCGGTTGCCAAATTGCATTATCTCTTATAGTTTCCGAGATATGGACTATCGATAATTTACACCTTAGGCTCTGCTTCTAACTTGGGCCCAAATTGTAAAATGGTCTTATCTATTGGCGATTTCGTTCCAATTCACACTCCAAGTAATATTCGGCATGCTAATTACATTGCCGGTTGCGAAATTGCATTATCTCTTATAGTTTCCGAGATATGGACTATCAATAATTTACACCTTAGGCTCTGCTTCTAACTTGGGCCCAAATTGTAAAATGGTCTTATCTATTGGCGATTTCGTTCCAATTCACATTCCAAGTAATATTCGGCATGCTAATTACATTGCCGGTTGCCAAATTGCATTATCTCTTATAGTTTCCGAGATATGGACTATCGATAATTTACACCTTAGGCTCTGCTTCTAACTTGGGCCCAAATTGTAAAATGGTCTTATCTATTAGCGATTTCGTTCCAATTCACATTCCAAGTAATATTCGGCATGCTAATTACATTGCCGGTTGCCAAATTGCATTATCTCTTATAGTTTCCGAGATATGGATTATCGATAATTTACACCTTAGGCTCTGCTTCTAACTTGGGCCCAAATTGTAAAATGGTCTTATCTATTGGCGATTTCGTTCCAATTCACATTCCAAGTAATATTCGGCATGCTAATTACATTGCCGGTTGCCAAATTGCATTATCTCTTATAGTTTCCGAGATATGGACTATCGATAATTTACACCTTAGGCTCTGCTTCTAACTTGGGCCCAAATTGTAATATGGTCTTCTCTATTGGCGATTTCGTTCCAATTCACATTCCAAGTAATATTCGGCATGCTAATTACATTGCCGGTTGCCAAATTGCATTATCTCTTATAGTTTCCGAGATATGGACTATCGATATTTTACACCTTAGGCTCTGCTTCTAACTTGGGCCCAAATTGTAAAATGGTCTTCTCTATTGGCGATTTCGTTCCAATTCACATTCCAAGTAATATTCGGCATGCTAATTACATTGCCGGTTGCCAAATTGCATTATCTCTTATAGTTTCCGAGATATGGACTATCAATAATTTACACCTTAGGCTCTGCTTCTAACTTGGGCCCAAATTGTAAAATGGTCTTATCTATTGGCGATTTCGTTCCAATTCACATTCCAAGTAATATTCGGCATGCTAATTACATTGCCGGTTGCCAAATTGAATTATCTCTTATAGTTTCCGAGATATGGACTATCGATAATTTACACCTTAGGCTCTGCTTCTAACTTGGGCCCAAATTGTAAAATGGTCTTACCTATTGGCGATTTCGTTCCAATTCACATTCCAAGTAATATTCGGCATGCTAATTACATTGCCGGTTGCCAAATTGCATTATCTCTTATAGTTTCCGAGATATGGACTATCGATAATTTACACCTTAGGCTCTGCTTCTAACTTGGGCCCAAATTGTAAAATGGTCTTATCTATTGGCGTTTTCGTTCCAATTCACAGTCCAAGTAATATTCGGCATGCTAATTACATTGCCGGTTGCCAAATTGCATTATCTCTTATAGTTTCCGAGATATGGACTATCGATAATTTACACCTTAGGCTCTGCTTCTAACTTGGGCCCAAATTGTAAAATGGTCTTATCTATTGGCGATTTCGTTCCAATTCACATTCCAAGTAATATTCGGCATGCTAATTACATTGCCGGTTGCCAAATTGCATTATCTCTTATAGTTTCCGAGATATGGACTATCGATAATTTACACCTTAAGCTCTGCTTCTAACTTGGGCCCAAATTGTAAAATGGTCTTATCTATTGGCGATTTCGTTCCAATTCACATTCCAAGTAATATTCGGCATGCTAATTACATTGCCGGTTGCCAAATTGCATTATCTCTTATAGTTTCCGAGATATGGAGTATCGATAATTTACACCTTAGGCTCTGCTTCTAACTTGGGCCCAAATTGTAAAATGGCCTTATCTATTGGCGATTTCGTTCCAATTCACATTCCAAGTAATATTCGGCATGCTAATTACATTGCCGGTTGCCAAATTGCATTATCTCTTATAGTTTCCGAGATATGGACTATCGATAATTTACACCTTAGGCTCTGCTTCTAACTTGGGCCCAAATTGTAAAATGGTCTTATCTATTGGCGATTTCGTTCCAATTCACACTCCAAGTAATATTCGGCATGCTAATTACATTGCCGGTTGCGAAATTGCATTATCTCTTATAGTTTCCGAGATATGGACTATCAATAATTTACACCTTAGGCTCTGCTTCTAACTTGGGCCCAAATTGTAAAATGGTCTTATCTATTGGCGATTACGTTCCAATTCACATTCCAAGTAATATTCGGCATGCTAATTACATTGCCGGTTGCCAAATTGCATTATCTCTTATAGTTTCCGAGATATGGACTATCGATAATTTACACCTTAGGCTCTGCTTCTAACTTGGGCCCAAATTGTAAAATGGTCTTATCTATTGGCGATTTCGTTCCAATTCACATTCCAAGTAATATTCGGCATGCTAATTACATTGCCGGTTGCCAAATTGCATTATCTCTTATAGTTTCCGAGATATGGACTATCGATAATTTACACCTTAGGCTCTGCTTCTAACTTGGGCCCAAATTGTATAATGGTCTTCTCTATTGGCGATTTCGTTCCAATTCACATTCCAAGTAATATTCGGCATGCTAATTACATTGCCGGTTGCCAAATTGCATTACCTCTTATAGTTTCCGAGATATGGACTATCGATAATTTACACCTTAGGCTCTGCTTCTAACTTATGCCCAAATTGTAAAATGGTCTTATCTATTGGCCATTTCGTTCCAATTCACATTCCAAGTAATATTCGGCATGCTAATTACATTGCCGGTTGCCAAATTGCATTATCTCTTATAGTTTCCGAGATATGGACTATCGATAATTTACACCTTAGGCTCTACTTCTAACTTGGGCCCAAATTGTAAAATGGTCTTACCTATTGGCGATTTCGTTCCAATTCACATTCCAAGTAATATTCGGCATGCTAATTACATTGCCGGTTGCCAAATTGCATTATCTCTTATAGTTTCCGAGATATGGACTATCGATAATTTACACCTTAGGCTCTACTTCTAACTTGGGCCCAAATTGTAAAATGGTCTTATCTATTGGCGATTTCGTTCCAATTCACATTCCAATTAATATTCGGCATGCTAATTACATTGCCGGTTGCCAAATTGCATTATCTCTTATAGTCTCCGAGATATGGACTATCGATAATTTACACCTTAGGCTCTGCTTCTAACTTGGGCCCAAATTGTAAAATGGTCTTATCTATTGGCGATTTCGTTCCAATTCACATTCCAAGTAATATTCGGCATGCTAATTACATTGCCGGTTGCCAAATTGCATTATCTCTTATAGTTTCCGAGATATGGACTATCGATAATTTACACCTTAGGCTCTGCTTCTAACTTGGGCCCAAATTGTAAAATGGCCTTATCTATTACCGATTTCGTTCCAATTCACATTCCAAGTAATATTCGGCATGCTAATTACATTGCCGGTTGCCAAATTGAATTATCTCTTATAGTTTCCGAGATATGGACTATCGATAATTTACACCTTAGGCTCTGCTTCTAACTTAGGCCCAAATTGTAAAATGGTCTTACCTATTGGCGATTTCGTTCCAATTCACATTCCAAGTAATATTCGGCATGCTAATTACATTGCCGGTTGCCAAATTGCATTATCTCTTATAGTTTCCGAGATATGGACTACCGATAATTTACACCTTAGGCTCTGCTTCTAACTTGGGCCCAAATTGTAAAATGGTCTTATCTATTGGCGATTTCGTTCCAATTCACATTCCAAGTAATATTCGGCATGCTAATTACATTGCCGGTTGCCAAATTGCATTATCTCTTATAGTTTCCGAGATATGGGCTATCGATAATTTACACCTTAGGCTCTGCTTCTAACTTGGGCCCAAATTGTAAAATCGTCTTATCTATTGGCGATTTCGTTCCAATTCACATTCTAAGTAATATTCGGCATGCTAATTACATTGCCGGTTGCCAAATTGCATTATCTCTTATAGTTTCCGAGATATGGACTATCGGTAATTTACACCTTAGGCTCTGCTTCTAATTTGGGCCCAAATTGTAAAATCGTCTTACCTATTGGGGATTTCGTTCCAATTCACATTCCAAGTAATATTCGGCATGCTAATTACATTGCCGGTTGCCAAATTGCATTATCTCTTATAGTTTCCGAGATATGGACTATCGATAATTTACACCTTAGGCTCTGCTTCTAACTTGGGCCCAAATTGTAAAATGGTCTTATCTATTGGCGATTTCGATCCAATTCACATTCCAAGTAATATTCGGCATGCTAATTACATTGCCGGTTGCCAAATTGCATTATCTCTTATAGTTTCCGAGATATGGACTATCGATAATTTACATCTTAGGCTCTGCTTCTAACTTGGGCCCAAATTGTAAAATCGTCTTATCTATTGGCGATTTCGTTCCAATTCACATTCCAAGTAATATTCGGCATGCTAATTACATTGCCGGTTGCCAAATTGCATTATCTCTTATAGTTTCCGAGATATGGACTATCGATAATTTACACCTTAGGCTCTGCTTCTAACTTGGGCCCAAATTGTAAAATGGTCTTATCTATTGGCGATTTCGTTCCAATTCACATTCCAAGTAATATCCGGCATGCTAATTACATTGCCGGTTGCCAAATTGAATTATCTCTTATAGTTTCCGAGATATGGACTATCGATAATTTACACCTTAGGCTCTGCTTCTAACTTGGGCCCAAATTGTAAAATGGTCTTATCTATTGGCGATTTCGTTCCAATTCACATTCCAAGTAATATTCGGCATGCTAATTACATTGCCGGTTGCCAAATTGCATTATCTCTTATAGTTTCCGAGATATGGACTATCGATAATTTACATCTTAGGCTCTGCTTCTAACTTGGGCCCAAATTGTAAAATGGTCTTATCTATTTGCGATTTCGTTCCAATTCACATTCCAAGTAATATTCGGCATGCTAATTACACTGCCGGTTGCCAAATTGCATTATCTCTTATAGTTTCCGAGATATGGACTATCGATAATTTACACCTTAGGCTCTGCTTCTAACTTGGGCCCAAATTGTAAAATGGTCTTATCTATTGGCGATTTCGTCCCAATTCACATTCCAAGTGATATTCGGCATGCTAATTACATTGCCGGTTGCGAAATTGCATTATCTCTTATAGTTTCCGAGATATGGACTATCAATAATTTACACCTTAGGCTCTGCTTCTAACTTGGGCCCAAATTGTAAAATGGTCTTATCTATTGGCGATTTCGTTCCAATTCACATTCCAAGTAATATTCGGCATGCTAATTACATTGCCGGTTACCAAATTGCATTATCTCTTATAGTTTCCGAGATATGGACTATCGATAATTTACACCTTAGGCTCCGCTTCTAACTTGGGCCCAAATTGTAAAATGGTCTTATCTATTGGCGATTTCGTTCCAATTCACATTCCAAGTAATATTCGGCATGCTAATTACATTGCCGGTTGCCAAATTGCATTATCTCTTATAGTTTCCGAGATATGGACTATCGATAATTTACACCTTAGGCTCTGCTTCTAACTTGGGCCCAAATTGTAAAATGGTCTTATCTATTGGCGATTTCGTTCCAATTCACATTCCAAGTAATATTCGGCATGCTAATTACATTGCCGGTTGCCAAATTGCATTATCTCTTATAGTTTCCGAGATATGGACTATCGATAATTTACACCTTAGGCTCTGCTTCTAACTTGGGCCCAAATTGTAAAATGGTCTCATCTATTGGCGATTTCGTTCCAATTCACAATCCAAGTAATATTCGGCATGCTAATTACATTGCCGGTTGCCAAATTGCATTATCTCTTATAGTTTCCGAGATATGGACTATCGATAATTTACACCTTAGGCTCTGCTTCTAACTTGGGCCCAAATTGTAAAATGGTCTTATCTATTGGCGATTTCGTTCCAATTCACACTCCAAGTAATATTCGGCATGCTAATTACATTGCCGGTTGCGAAATTGCATTATCTCTTATAGTTTCCGAGATATGGACTATCAATAATTTACACCTTAGGCTCTGCTTCTAACTTGGGCCCAAATTGTAAAATGGTCTTATCTATTGGCGATTTCGTTCCAATTCACATTCCAAGTAATATCCGGCATGCTAATTACATTGCCGGTTGCCAAATTGAATTATCTCTTATAGTTTCCGAGATATGGACTATCGATAATTTACACCTTAGGCTCTGCTTCTAACTTGGGCCCAAATTGTAAAATGGTCTTATCTATTGGCGATTTCGTTCCAATTCACATTCCAAGTAATATTCGGCATGCTAATTACATTGCCGGTTGCCAAATTGCATTATCTCTTATAGTTTCCGAGATATGGACTATCGATAATTTACATCTTAGGCTCTGCTTCTAACTTGGGCCCAAATTGTAAAATGGTCTTATCTATTTGCGATTTCGTTCCAATTCACATTCCAAGTAATATTCGGCATGCTAATTACACTGCCGGTTGCCAAATTGCATTATCTCTTATAGTTTCCAAGATATGGACTATCGATAATTTACACCTTAGGCTCTGCTTCTAACTTGGGCCCAAATTGTAAAATGGTCTTATCTATTGGCGATTTCGTTCCAATTCACATTCCAAGTAATATTCGGCATGCTAATTACATTGCCGGTTGCCAAATTGCATTATCTCTTATAGTTTCCGAGATATGGACTATCGATAATTTACATCTTAGGCTCTGCTTCTAACTTGGGCCCAAATTGTAAAATGGTCTTATCTATTGGCGATTTCGTTCCAATTCACATTCCAAGTAATATTCGGCATGCTAATTACATTGCCGGTTGCCAAATTGCATTATCTCTTATAGTTTCCGAGATATGGACTATCGATAATTTACACCTTAGGCTCTGCTTCTAACTTGGGCCCAAATTGTATAATGGTCTTCTCTATTGGCGATTTCGTTCCAATTCACATTCCAAGTAATATTCGGCATGCTAATTACATTGCCGGTTGCCAAATTGCATTACCTCTTATAGTTTCCGAGATATGGACTATCGATAATTTACACCTTAGGCTCTGCTTCTAACTTATGCCCAAATTGTAAAATGGTCTTATCTATTGGCCATTTCGTTCCAATTCACATTCCAAGTAATATTCGGCATGCTAATTACATTGCCGGTTGCCAAATTGCATTATCTCTTATAGTTTCCGAGATATGGACTATCGATAATTTACACCTTAGGCTCTACTTCTAACTTGGGCCCAAATTGTAAAATGGTCTTACCTATTGGCGATTTCGTTCCAATTCACATTCCAAGTAATATTCGGCATGCTAATTACATTGCCGGTTGCCAAATTGCATTATCTCTTATAGTTTCCGAGATATGGACTATCGATAATTTACACCTTAGGCTCTACTTCTAACTTGGGCCCAAATTGTAAAATGGTCTTATCTATTGGCGATTTCGTTCCAATTCACATTCCAATTAATATTCGGCATGCTAATTACATTGCCGGTTGCCAAATTGCATTATCTCTTATAGTCTCCGAGATATGGACTATCGATAATTTACACCTTAGGCTCTGCTTCTAACTTGGGCCCAAATTGTAAAATGGTCTTATCTATTGGCGATTTCGTTCCAATTCACATTCCAAGTAATATTCGGCATGCTAATTACATTGCCGGTTGCCAAATTGCATTATCTCTTATAGTTTCCGAGATATGGACTATCGATAATTTACACCTTAGGCTCTGCTTCTAACTTGGGCCCAAATTGTAAAATGGTCTTATCTATTGGCGATTTCGTTCCAATTCACATTCCAAGTAATATTCGGCATGCTAATTACATTGCCGGTTGCCAAATTGAATTATCTCTTATATCGTCCTAAAATCGTCTTACCTATTGGCGATTTCGTTCCAATTCACATTCCAAGTAATATTCGGCATGCTAATTACATTGCCGGTTGCCAAATTGCATTATCTCTTATAGTTTCCGAGATATGGACTATCGATAATTTACACCTTAGGCTCTACTTCTAACTTGGGCCCAAATTGTAAAATGGTCTTATCTATTGGCGATTTCGTTCCAATTCACATTCCAATTAATATTCGGCATGCTAATTACATTGCCGGTTGCCAAATTGCATTATCTCTTATAGTCTCCGAGATATGGACTATCGATAATTTACACCTTAGGCTCTGCTTCTAACTTGGGCCCAAATTGTAAAATGGTCTTATCTATTGGCGATTTCGTTCCAATTCACATTCCAAGTAATATTCGGCATGCTAATTACATTGCCGGTTGCCAAATTGCATTATCTCTTATAGTTTCCGAGATATGGACTATCGATAATTTACACCTTAGGCTCTGCTTCTAACTTGGGCCCAAATTGTAAAATGGCCTTATCTATTGGCGATTTCGTTCCAATTCACATTCCAAGTAATATTCGGCATGCTAATTACATTGCCGGTTGCCAAATTGAATTATCTCTTATAGTTTCCGAGATATGGACTATCGATAATTTACACCTTAGGCTCTGCTTCTAACTTGGGCCCAAATTGTAAAATGGTCTTACCTATTGGCGATTTCGTTCCAATTCACATTCCAAGTAATATTCGGCATGCTAATTACATTGCCGGTTGCCAAATTGCATTATCTCTTATAGTTTCCGAGATATGGACTACCGATAATTTACACCTTAGGCTCTGCTTCTAACTTGGGCCCAAATTGTAAAATGGTCTTATCTATTGGCGATTTCGTTCCAATTCACATTCCAAGTAATATTCGGCATGCTAATTACATTGCCGGTTGCCAAATTGCATTATCTCTTATAGTTTCCGAGATATGGGCTATCGATAATTTACACCTTAGGCTCTGCTTCTAACTTGGGCCCAAATTGTAAAATCGTCTTATCTATTGGCGATTTCGTTCCAATTCACATTCCAAGTAATATTCGGCATGCTAATTACATTGCCGGTTGCCAAATTGCATTATCTCTTATAGTTTCCGAGATATGGATTATCGATAATTTACACCTTAGGCTCTGCTTCTAACTTGGGCCCAAATTGTAAAATGGTCTTATCTATTGGCGATTTCGTTCCAATTCACATTCCAAGTAATATTCGGCATGCTAATTACATTGCCGGTTGCCAAATTGCATTATCTCTTATAGTTTCCGAGATATGGACTATCGATAATTTACACCTTAGGCTCTGCTTCTAACTTGGGCCCAAATTGTAATATGGTCTTCTCTATTGGCGATTTCGTTCCAATTCACATTCCAAGTAATATTCGGCATGCTAATTACATTGCCGGTTGCCAAATTGCATTATCTCTTATAGTTTCCGAGATATGGACTATCGATATTTTACACCTTAGGCTCTGCTTCTAACTTGGGCCCAAATTGTAAAATGGTCTTCTCTATTGGCGATTTCGTTCCAATTCACATTCCAAGTAATATTCGGCATGCTAATTACATTGCCGGTTGCCAAATTGCATTATCTCTTATAGTTTCCGAGATATGGACTATCAATAATTTACACCTTAGGCTCTGCTTCTAACTTGGGCCCAAATTGTAAAATGGTCTTATCTATTGGCGATTTCGTTCCAATTCACATTCCAAGTAATATTCGGCATGCTAATTACATTGCCGGTTGCCAAATTGAATTATCTCTTATAGTTTCCGAGATATGGACTATCGATAATTTACACCTTAGGCTCTGCTTCTAACTTGGGCCCAAATTGTAAAATGGTCTTACCTATTGGCGATTTCGTTCCAATTCACATTCCAAGTAATATTCGGCATGCTAATTACATTGCCGGTTGCCAAATTGCATTATCTCTTATAGTTTCCGAGATATGGACTATCGATAATTTACACCTTAGGCTCTGCTTCTAACTTGGGCCCAAATTGTAAAATGGTCTTATCTATTGGCGATTTCGTTCCAATTCACAGTCCAAGTAATATTCGGCATGCTAATTACATTGCCGGTTGCCAAATTGCATTATCTCTTATAGTTTCCGAGATATGGACTATCGATAATTTACACCTTAGGCTCTGCTTCTAACTTGGGCCCAAATTGTAAAATGGTCTTATCTATTGGCGATTTCGTTCCAATTCACATTCCAAGTAATATTCGGCATGCTAATTACATTGCCGGTTGCCAAATTGCATTATCTCTTATAGTTTCCGAGATATGGACTATCGATAATTTACACCTTAAGCTCTGCTTCTAACTTGGGCCCAAATTGTAAAATGGTCTTATCTATTGGCGATTTCGTTCCAATTCACATTCCAAGTAATATTCGGCATGCTAATTACATTGCCGGTTGCCAAATTGCATTATCTCTTATAGTTTCCGAGATATGGAGTATCGATAATTTACACCTTAGGCTCTGCTTCTAACTTGGGCCCAAATTGTAAAATGGCCTTATCTATTGGCGATTTCGTTCCAATTCACATTCCAAGTAATATTCGGCATGCTAATTACATTGCCGGTTGCCAAATTGCATTATCTCTTATAGTTTCCGAGATATGGACTATCGATAATTTACACCTTAGGCTCTGCTTCTAACTTGGGCCCAAATTGTAAAATGGTCTTATCTATTGGCGATTTCGTTCCAATTCACACTCCAAGTAATATTCGGCATGCTAATTACATTGCCGGTTGCGAAATTGCATTATCTCTTATAGTTTCCGAGATATGGACTATCAATAATTTACACCTTAGGCTCTGCTTCTAACTTGGGCCCAAATTGTAAAATGGTCTTATCTATTGGCGATTACGTTCCAATTCACATTCCAAGTAATATTCGGCATGCTAATTACATTGCCGGTTGCCAAATTGCATTATCTCTTATAGTTTCCGAGATATGGATTATCGATAATTTACACCTTAGGCTCTGCTTCTAACTTGGGCCCAAATTGTAAAATGGTCTTATCTATTGGCGATTTCGTTCCAATTCACATTCCAAGTAATATTCGGCATGCTAATTACATTGCCGGTTGCCAAATTGCATTATCTCTTATAGTTTCCGAGATATGGACTATCGATAATTTACACCTTAGGCTCTGCTTCTAACTTGGGCCCAAATTGTAAAATGGTCTTATCTATTGGCGATTTCGTTCCAATTCACATTCCAAGTAATATTCGGCATGCTAATTACATTGCCGGTTGCCAAATTGCATTATCTCTTATAGTTTCCGAGATATGGACTATCGATAATTTACACCTTAGGCTCTGCTTCTAACTTGGGCCCAAATTGTATAATGGTCTTCTCTATTGGCGATTTCGTTCCAATTCACATTCCAAGTAATATTCGGCATGCTAATTACATTGCCGGTTGCCAAATTGCATTACCTCTTATAGTTTCCGAGATATGGACTATCGATAATTTACACCTTAGGCTCTGGTTCTAACTTATGCCCAAATTGTAAAATGGTCTTATCTATTGGCGATTTCGTTCCAATTCACATCACAAGTAATATTCGGCATGCTAATTACATTGCCGGTTGCCAAATTGCATTATCTCTTATAGTTTCCGAGATATGGACTATCGATAATTTACACCTTAGGCTCTACTTCTAACTTGGGCCCAAATTGTAAAATGGTCTTACCTATTGGCGATTTCGTTCCAATTCACATTCCAAGTAATATTCGGCATGCTAATTACATTGCCGGTTGCCAAATTGCATTATCTCTTATAGTTTCCGAGATATGGACTATCGATAATTTACACCTTAGGCTCTACTTCTAACTTGGGCCCAAATTGTAAAATGGTCTTATCTATTGGCGATTTCGTTCCAATTCACATTCCAATTAATATTCGGCATGCTAATTACATTGCCGGTTGCCAAATTGCATTATCTCTTATAGTCTCCGAGATATGGACTATCGATAATTTACACCTTAGGCTCTGCTTCTAACTTGGGCCCAAATTGTAAAATGGTCTTATCTATTGGCGATTTCGTTCCAATTCACATTCCAAGTAATATTCGGCATGCTAATTACATTGCCGGTTGCCAAATTGCATTATCTCTTATAGTTTCCGAGATATGGACTATCGATAATTTACACCTTAGGCTCTGCTTCTAACTTGGGCCCAAATTGTAAAATGGCCTTATCTATTGGCGATTTCGTTCCAATTCACATTCCAAGTAATATTCGGCATGCTAATTACATTGCCGGTTGCCAAATTGAATTATCTCTTATAGTTTCCGAGATATGGACTATCGATAATTTACACCTTAGGCTCTGCTTCTAACTTGGGCCCAAATTGTAAAATGGTCTTACCTATTGGCGATTTCGTTCCAATTCACATTCCAAGTAATATTCGGCATGCTAATTACATTGCCGGTTGCCAAATTGCATTATCTCTTATAGTTTCCGAGATATGGACTACCGATAATTTACACCTTAGGCTCTGCTTCTAACTTGGGCCCAAATTGTAAAATGGTCTTATCTATTGGCGATTTCGTTCCAATTCACATTCCAAGTAATATTCGGCATGCTAATTACATTGCCGGTTGCCAAATTGCATTATCTCTTATAGTTTCCGAGATATGGGCTATCGATAATTTACACCTTAGGCTCTGCTTCTAACTTGGGCCCAAATTGTAAAATCGTCTTATCTATTGGCGATTTCGTTCCAATTCACATTCTAAGTAATATTCGGCATGCTAATTACATTGCCGGTTGCCAAATTGCATTATCTCTTATAGTTTCCGAGATATGGACTATCGGTAATTTACACCTTAGGCTCTGCTTCTAACTTGGGCCCAAATTGTAAAATCGTCTTACCTATTGGCGATTTCGTTCCAATTCACATTCCAAGTAATATTCGGCATGCTAATTACATTGCCGGTTGCCAAATTGCATTATCTCTTATAGTTTCCGAGATATGGACTATCGATAATTTACACCTTAGGCTCTGCTTCTAACTTGGGCCCAAATTGTAAAATGGTCTTATCTATTGGCGATTTCGATCCAATTCACATTCCAAGTAATATTCGGCATGCTAATTACATTGCCGGTTGCCAAATTGCATTATCTCTTATAGTTTCCGAGATATGGACTATCGATAATTTACATCTTAGGCTCTGCTTCTAACTTGGGCCCAAATTGTAAAATCGTCTTATCTATTGGCGATTTAGTTCCAATTCACATTCCAAGTAATATTCGGCATGCTAATTACATTGCCGGTTGCCAAATTGCATTATCTCTTATAGTTTCCGAGATATGGACTATCGATAATTTACACCTTAGGCTCTGCTTCTAACTTGGGCCCAAATTGTAAAATGGTCTTATCTATTGGCGATTTCGTTCCAATTCACATTCCAAGTAATATCCGGCATGCTAATTACATTGCCGGTTGCCAAATTGCATTATCTCTTATAGTTTCCGAGATATGGACTATCGATAATTTACATCTTAGGCTCTGCTTCTAACTTGGGCCCAAATTGTAAAATGGTCTTATCTATTTGCGATTTCGTTCCAATTCACATTCCAAGTAATATTCGGCATGCTAATTACACTGCCGGTTGCCAAATTGCATTATCTCTTATAGTTTCCGAGATATGGACTATCGATAATTTACACCTTAGGCTCTGCTTCTAACTTGGGCCCAAATTGTAAAATGGTCTTATCTATTGGCGATTTCGTCCCAATTCACATTCCAAGTGATATTCGGCATGCTAATTACATTGCCGGTTGCGAAATTGCATTATCTCTTATAGTTTCCGAGATATGGACTATCAATAATTTACACCTTAGGCTCTGCTTCTAACTTGGGCCCAAATTGTAAAATGGTCTTATCTATTGGCGATTTCGTTCCAATTCACATTCCAAGTAATATTCGGCATGCTAATTACATTGCCGGTTACCAAATTGCATTATCTCTTATAGTTTCCGAGATATGGACTATCGATAATTTACACCTTAGGCTCCGCTTCTAACTTGGGCCCAAATTGTAAAATGGTCTTATCTATTGGCGATTTCGTTCCAATTCACATTCCAAGTAATATTCGGCATGCTAATTACATTGCCGGTTGCCAAATTGCATTATCTCTTATAGTTTCCGAGATATGGACTATCGATAATTTACACCTTAGGCTCTGCTTCTAACTTGGGCCCAAATTGTAAAATGGTCTTATCTATTGGCGATTTCGTTCCAATTCACATTCCAAGTAATATTCGGCATGCTAATTACATTGCCGGTTGCCAAATTGCATTATCTCTTATAGTTTCCGAGATATGGACTATCGATAATTTACACCTTAGGCTCTGCTTCTAACTTGGGCCCAAATTGTAAAATGGTCTCATCTATTGGCGATTTCGTTCCAATTCACAATCCAAGTAATATTCGGCATGCTAATTACATTGCCGGTTGCCAAATTGCATTATCTCTTATAGTTTCCGAGATATGGACTATCGATAATTTACACCTTAGGCTCTGCTTCTAACTTGGGCCCAAATTGTAAAATGGTCTTATCTATTGGCGATTTCGTTCCAATTCACACTCCAAGTAATATTCGGCATGCTAATTACATTGCCGGTTGCGAAATTGCATTATCTCTTATAGTTTCCGAGATATGGACTATCAATAATTTACACCTTAGGCTCTGCTTCTAACTTGGGCCCAAATTGTAAAATGGTCTTATCTATTGGCGATTTCGTTCCAATTCACATTCCAAGTAATATCCGGCATGCTAATTACATTGCCGGTTGCCAAATTGAATTATCTCTTATAGTTTCCGAGATATGGACTATCGATAATTTACACCTTAGGCTCTGCTTCTAACTTGGGCCCAAATTGTAAAATGGTCTTATCTATTGGCGATTTCGTTCCAATTCACATTCCAAGTAATATTCGGCATGCTAATTACATTGCCGGTTGCCAAATTGCATTATCTCTTATAGTTTCCGAGATATGGACTATCGATAATTTACATCTTAGGCTCTGCTTCTAACTTGGGCCCAAATTGTAAAATGGTCTTATCTATTTGCGATTTCGTTCCAATTCACATTCCAAGTAATATTCGGCATGCTAATTACACTGCCGGTTGCCAAATTGCATTATCTCTTATAGTTTCCAAGATATGGACTATCGATAATTTACACCTTAGGCTCTGCTTCTAACTTGGGCCCAAATTGTAAAATGGTCTTATCTATTGGCGATTTCGTTCCAATTCACATTCCAAGTAATATTCGGCATGCTAATTACATTGCCGGTTGCCAAATTGCATTATCTCTTATAGTTTCCGAGATATGGACTATCGATAATTTACATCTTAGGCTCTGCTTCTAACTTGGGCCCAAATTGTAAAATGGTCTTATCTATTTGCGATTTCGTTCCAATTCACATTCCAAGTAATATTCGGCATGCTAATTACACTGCCGGTTGCCAAATTGCATTATCTCTTATAGTTTCCGAGATATGGACTATCGATAATTTACACCTTAGGCTCTGCTTCTAACTTGGGCCCAAATTGTAAAATGGTCTTATCTATTGGCGATTTCGTCCCAATTCACATTCCAAGTGATATTCGGCATGCTAATTACATTGCCGGTTGCCAAATTGCATTATCTCTTATAGTTTCCGAGATATGGACTATCGATAATTTACACCTTAGGCTCTGCTTCTAACTTGGGCCCAAATTGTAAAATGGTCTTATCTATTGGCGATTTCGTTCCAATTCACATTCCAAGTAATATTCGGCATGCTAATTACATTGCCGGTTGCCAAATTGCATTATCTCTTATAGTTTCCGAGATATGGACTATCGATAATTTACATCTTAGGCTCTGCTTCTAACTTGGGCCCAAATTGTAAAATGGTCTTATCTATTTGCGATTTCGTTCCAATTCACATTCCAAGTAATATTCGGCATGCTAATTACACTGCCGGTTGCCAAATTGCATTATCTCTTATAGTTTCCGAGATATGGACTATCGATAATTTACACCTTAGGCTCTGCTTCTAACTTGGGCCCAAATTGTAAAATGGTCTTATCTATTGGCGATTTCGTTCCAATTCACATTCCAAGTAATATTCGGCATGCTAATTACATTGCCGGTTGCCAAATTGCATTATCTCTTATAGTTTCCGAGATATGGACTATCGATAATTTACATCTTAGGCTCTGCTTCTAACTTGGGCCCAAATTGTAAAATGGTCTTATCTATTTGCGATTTCGTTCCAATTCACATTCCAAGTAATATTCGGCATGCTAATTACACTGCCGGTTGCCAAATTGCATTATCTCTTATAGTTTCCGAGATATGGACTATCGATAATTTACACCTTAGGCTCTGCTTCTAACTTGGGCCCAAATTGTAAAATGGTCTTATCTATTGGCGATTTCGTCCCAATTCACATTCCAAGTGATATTCGGCATGCTAATTACATTGCCGGTTGCCAAATTGCATTATCTCTTATAGTTTCCGAGATATGGACTATCGATAATTTACACCTTAGGCTCTGCTTCTAACTTGGGCCCAAATTGTAAAATGGTCTTATCTATTGGCGATTTCGTTCCAATTCACATTCCAAGTAATATTCGGCATGCTAATTACATTGCCGGTTGCCAAATTGCATTATCTCTTATAGTTTCCGAGATATGGACTATCGATAATTTACACCTTAGGCTCTGCTTCTAACTTGGGCCCAAATTGTAAAATGGTCTCATCTATTGGCGATTTCGTTCCAATTCACAATCCAAGTAATATTCGGCATGCTAATTACATTGCCGGTTGCCAAATTGCATTATCTCTTATAGTTTCCGAGATATGGACTATCGATAATTTACACCTTAGGCTCTGCTTCTAACTTGGGCCCAAATTGTAAAATGGTCTTATCTATTGGCGATTTCGTTCCAATTCACACTCCAAGTAATATTCGGCATGCTAATTACATTGCCGGTTGCGAAATTGCATTATCTCTTATAGTTTCCGAGATATGGACTATCAATAATTTACACCTTAGGCTCTGCTTCTAACTTGGGCCCAAATTGTAAAATGGTCTTATCTATTGGCGATTTCGTTCCAATTCACATTCCAAGTAATATTCGGCATGCTAATTACATTGCCGGTTGCCAAATTGCATTATCTCTTATAGTTTCCGAGATATGGACTATCGATAATTTACACCTTAGGCTCTGCTTCTAACTTGGGCCCAAATTGTAAAATGGTCTTATCTATTAGCGATTTCGTTCCAATTCACATTCCAAGTAATATTCGGCATGCTAATTACATTGCCGGTTGCCAAATTGCATTATCTCTTATAGTTTCCGAGATATGGATTATCGATAATTTACACCTTAGGCTCTGCTTCTAACTTGGGCCCAAATTGTAAAATGGTCTTATCTATTGGCGATTTCGTTCCAATTCACATTCCAAGTAATATTCGGCATGCTAATTACATTGCCGGTTGCCAAATTGCATTATCTCTTATAGTTTCCGAGATATGGACTATCGATAATTTACACCTTAGGCTCTGCTTCTAACTTGGGCCCAAATTGTAATATGGTCTTCTCTATTGGCGATTTCGTTCCAATTCACATTCCAAGTAATATTCGGCATGCTAATTACATTGCCGGTTGCCAAATTGCATTATCTCTTATAGTTTCCGAGATATGGACTATCGATATTTTACACCTTAGGCTCTGCTTCTAACTTGGGCCCAAATTGTAAAATGGTCTTCTCTATTGGCGATTTCGTTCCAATTCACATTCCAAGTAATATTCGGCATGCTAATTACATTGCCGGTTGCCAAATTGCATTATCTCTTATAGTTTCCGAGATATGGACTATCAATAATTTACACCTTAGGCTCTGCTTCTAACTTGGGCCCAAATTGTAAAATGGTCTTATCTATTGGCGATTTCGTTCCAATTCACATTCCAAGTAATATTCGGCATGCTAATTACATTGCCGGTTGCCAAATTGAATTATCTCTTATAGTTTCCGAGATATGGACTATCGATAATTTACACCTTAGGCTCTGCTTCTAACTTGGGCCCAAATTGTAAAATGGTCTTACCTATTGGCGATTTCGTTTCAATTCACATTCCAAGTAATATTCGGCATGCTAATTACATTGCCGGTTGCCAAATTGCATTATCTCTTATAGTTTCCGAGATATGGACTATCGATAATTTACACCTTAGGCTCTGCTTCTAACTTGGGCCCAAATTGTAAAATGGTCTTATCTATTGGCGATTTCGTTCCAATTCACATTCCAATTAATATTCGGCATGCTAATTACATTGATGGTTGCCAAATTGCATTATCTATTATAGTTTCCGAGATATGGACTATCGATAATTTACACCTTAGGCTCTGCTTCTAACTTGGGCCCAAATTGTAAAATGGTCTTATCTATTGGCGATTCCGTTCCAATTCACATTCCAAGTAATATTCGGCATGCTAATTACATTGCCGGTTGCCAAATTGCATTATCTCTTATAGTTTCCGAGATATGGACTATCGATAATTTACACCTTAGGCTCTGCTTCTAACTTGGGCCCAAATTGTAAAATGGTCTTATCTATTGGCGATTTCGTTCCAATTCACACTCCAAGTAATATTCGGCATGCTAATTACATTGCCGGTTGCCAAATTGCATTATCTCTTATAGTTTCCGAGATATGGACTATCGATAATTTACACCTTAGGCTCTGCTTCTAACTTGGGCCCAAATTGTAAAATGGTCTTATCTATTGGCGATTTCGTTCCAATTCACACTCCAAATAATATTCGGCATGCTAATTACATTGCCGGTTGCCAAATTGCATTATCTCTTATAGTTTCCGAGATATGGACTATCGATAATTTACACCTTAGGCTCTGCTTCTAACTTGGGCCCAAATTGTAAAATGGTCTTACCTATTGGCGATTTCGTTCCAATTCACATTCCAAGTAATATTCGGCATGCTAATTACATTGCCGGTTGCCAAATTGCATTATCTCTTATAGTTTCCGAGATATGGACTATCGATAATTTACACCTTAGGCTCTGCTTCTAACTTGGGCCCAAATTGTAAAATGGTCTTATCTATTGGCGATTTC
Organism: Rhynchophorus ferrugineus; assembly: GCF_030347505.1. Classification (NCBI taxonomy): domain Eukaryota; kingdom Metazoa; phylum Arthropoda; class Insecta; order Coleoptera; family Curculionidae; genus Rhynchophorus; species Rhynchophorus ferrugineus. The sequence goes on along the minus strand of NW_027472611.1, from coordinate 686,018 downwards.
GTTCCAATTCACATTCCAAGTAATATTCGGCATGCTAATTACATTGCCGGTTGCTAAATTGAATTATCTCTTATAGTTTCCGAGATATGGACTATCGATAATTTACACCTTAGGCTCTGCTTCTAACTTGGGCCCAAATTGTAAAATGGTCTTATCTATTGGCGATTTCGTCCCAATTCACATTCCAAGTGATATTCGGCATGCTAATTACATTGCCGGTTGCGAAATTGCATTATCTCTTATAGTTTCCGAGATATGGACTATCAATAATTTACACCTTAGGCTCTGCTTCTAACTTGGGCCCAAATTGTAAAATGGTCTTATCTATTGGCGATTTCGTTCCAATTCACATTCCAAGTAATATTCGGCATGCTAATTACATTGCCGGTTGCCAAATTGCATTATCTCTTATAGTTTCCGAGATATGGACTATCGATAATTTACACCTTAGGCTCTGCTTCTAACTTGGGCCCAAATTGTAAAATGGTCTTATCTATTGGCGATTTCGTTCCAATTCACATTCCAAGTAATATTCGGCATGCTAATTACATTGCCGGTTGCCAAATTGCATTATCTCTTATAGTTTCCGAGATATGGACTATCGATAATTTACACCTTAGGCTCTGCTTCTAACTTGGGCCCAAATTGTAAAATGGTCTTATCTATTGACGATTTCGTTCCAATTCACATTCCAAGTAATATTCGGCATGCTAATTACATTGCCGGTTGCCATATTGCATTATCTCTTATAGTTTCCGAGATATGGACTATCGATAATTTACACCTTAGGCTCTGCTTCTAACTTGGGCCCAAATTGTAAAATGGTCTTATCTATTGGCGATTTCGTTCCAATTCACATTCCAAGTAATATTCGGCATGCTATTTACATTGCCGGTTGTCAAATTGCATTATCTCTTATAGTTTCCGAGATATGGACTATCGATAATTTACACCTTAGGCTCTGCTTCTAACTTGGGCCCAAATTGTAAAATGGTCTTATCTATTGGCGATTTCGTTCCAATTCACATTCCAAGTAATATTCGGCATGCTAATTACATTGCCGGTTGCCAAATTGCATTATCTCTTATAGTTTCCGAGATATGGACTATCGATTATTTACACCTTAGGCTCTGCTTCTAACTTGGGCCCAAATTGTAAAATGGCCTTATCTATTGGCGATTTCGTCCCAATTCACATTCCAAGTAATATTTGGCATGCTAATTACATTGCCGGTTGCGAAATTGCATTATCTCTTATAGTTTCAGAGATATGGACTATCGATAATTTACACCTTAGGCTCTGCTTCTAACTTGGGCCCAAATTGTAAAATGGTCTTACCTATTGGCGATTTCGTTCCAATTCACATTCCAAGTAATATTCGGCATGCTAATTACATTGCCGGTTGCCAAATTGCATTATCTCTTATAGTTTCCGAGATATGGACTATCGATAATTTACACCTTAGGCTCTGCTTCTAACTTGGGCCCAAATTGTAAAATGGTCTTATCTATTGGCGATTTCGTTCCAATTCACATTCCAAGTAATATTCGGCATGCTAATTACATTGCCGGTTGCCAAATTGCATTATCTCTTATAGTTGCCGAGATATGGACTATCGATAATTTACATCTTAGGCTCTGCTTCTAACTTGGGCCCAAATTGTAAAATCGTCTTATCTATTGGCGATTTCGTTCCAATTCACATTCCAAGTAATATTCGGCATGCTAATTACATTGCCGGTTGCCAAATTGCATTATCTCTTATAGTTTCCGAGATATGGACTATCGATAATTTACACCTTAGGCTCTGCTTCTAACTTGGGCCCAAATTGTAAAATGGTCTTATCTATTGGCGATTTCGTCCCAATTCACATTCCAAGTGATATTCGGCATGCTAATTACATTGCCGGTGGCGAAATTGCATTATCTCTTATAGTTTCCGAGATATGGACTATCGATAATTTACACCTTAGGCTCTGCTTCTAACTTGGGCCCAAATTGTAAAATGGTCTTATCTATTGGCGATTTCGTTCCAATTCACATTCCAAGTAATATTCGGCATGCTAATTACATTGCCGGTTGCCAAATTGCATTATCTCTTATAGTTTCCGAGATATGGACTATCGATAATTTACACCTTAGGCTCTGCTTCTAACTTGGGCCCAAATTGTAAAATGGTCTTATCTATTGGCGATTTCGTTCCAATTCACATTCCAAGTAATATTCGGCATGCTAATTACTTTGCCGGTTGCCAAATTGCATTATCTCTTATAGTTTCCGAGATATGGACTATCGATAATTTACACCTTAGGCTCTGCTTCTAACTTGGGCCCAAATTGTAAAATGGTCTTATCTATTGGCGATTTCGTTCCAATTCACATTCCAAGTAATATTCGGCATGCTAATTACATTGCCGGTTGCCAAATTGCATTATCTCTTATAGTTTCCGAGATATGGACTATCGATAATTTACACTTTAGGCTCTGCTTCTAACTTGGGCCCAAATTGTAAAATGGTCTTATCTATTGGCGATTTCGTTCCAATTCACATTCCAAGTAATATTCGGCATGCTAATTACATTGCCGGTTGCCAAATTGCATTATCTCTTATAGTTTCCGAGATATGGACTATTGATAATTTACACCTTAGGCTCTGCTTCTAACTTGGGCCCAAATTGTAAAATGGTCTTATCTATTGGCGATTTCGTTCCAATTCACACTCCAAGTAATATTCGGCATGCTAATTACATTGCCGGTTGCGAAATTGCATTATCTCTTATAGTTTCCGAGATATGGACTATCAATAATTTACACCTTAGGCTCTGCTTCTAACTTGGGCCCAAATTGTAAAATGGTCTTATCTATTGGCGATTTCGTTCCAATTCACATTCCAAGTAATATTCGGCATGCTAATTACATTGCCGGTTGCGAAATTGCATTATCTCTTATAGTTTCCGAGATATGGACTATCGATAATTTACACCTTAGGCTCTGCTTCTAACTTGGGCCCAAATTGTAAAATGGTCTTATCTATTGGCGATTTCGTTCCAATTCACATTCCAAGTAATATTCGGCATGCTAATTACATTGCCGGTTGCCAAATTGCATTATCTCTTATAGTTTCCGAGATATGGACTATCGACAATTTACACCTTAGGCTCTGCTTCTAACTTGGGCCCAAATTGTAAAATAGTCTTATCTATTGGCGATTTCGTTCCAATTCACATTCCAAGTAATATTCGGCATGCTAATTACATTGCGGGTTGCCAAATTGCATTATCTCTTATAGTTTCCGAGATATGGACTATCGATAATTTACACCTTAGGCTCTGCTTCTAACTTGGGCCCAAATTGTAAAATGGTCTTCTCTATTGGCGATTTCGTTCCAATTCACATTCCAAGTAATATTCGGCATGCTAATTACATTGCCGGTTGCCAAATTGCATTACCTCTTATAGTTTCCGAGATATGGACTATCGATAATTTACACCTTAGGCTCTGCTTCTAACTTGGGCCCAAATTGTAAAATGGTCTTATCTATTGGCGATTTCGTTCCAATTCACATTCCAAGTAATATTCGGCATGCTAATTACATTGCCGGTTGCCAAATTGCATTATCTCTTATAGTTTCCGAGATATGGACTATCGATAATTTACACCTTAGGCTCTGCTTCTAACTTGGGCCCAAATTGTAAAATGGTCTTCTCTATTGGCGATTTCGTTCCAATTCACATTCCAAGTAATATTCGGCATGCTAATTACATTGCCGGTTGCCAAATTGCATTATCTCTTATAGTTTCCGAGATATGGACTATCAATAATTTACACCTTAGGCTCTGCTTCTAACTTGGGCCCAAATTGTAAAATGGTCTTATCTATTGGCGATTTCGTTCCAATTCACATTCCAAGTAATATTCGGCATGCTAATTACATTGCCGGTTGCCAAATTGAATTATCTCTTATAGTTTCCGAGATATGGACTATCGATAATTTACACCTTAGGCTCTGCTTCTAACTTGGGCCCAAATTGTAAAATGGTCTTACCTATTGGCGATTTCGTTCCAATTCACATTCCAAGTAATATTCGGCATGCTAATTACATTGCCGGTTGCCAAATTGCATTATCTCCTATAGTTTCCGAGATATAGACTATCGATAATTTACACCTTAGGCTCTGCTTCTAACTTGGGCCCAAATTGTAAAATGGTCTTATCTATTGGCGATTTCGTTCCAATTCACATTCCAATTAATATTCGGCATGCTAATTACATTGCCGGTTGCCAAATTGCACTATCTCTTATAGTTTCCGAGATATGGACTATCGATAATTTGCACCTTAGGCTCTGCTTCTAACTTGGGCCCAAATTGTGAAATGGTCTTATCTGTTGGCGATTTCGTTCCAATTCACATTCCAAGTAATATTCGGCATGCTAATTACATTGCCGGTTGCCAAATTGAATTATCTCTTATAGTTTCCGAGATATGGACTATCGATAATTTACACCTTAGGCTCTGCTTCTAACTTGGGCCCAAATTGTAAAATGGTCTTACCTATTGGCGATTTCGTTCCAATTCACATTCCAAGTAATATTCGGCATGCTAATTACATTGCCGGTTGCCAAATTGCATTATCTCTTATAGTTTCCGAGATATGGACTATCGATAATTTACACCTTAGGCTCTGCTTCTAACTTGGGCCCAAATTGTAAAATGGTCTTATCTATTGGCGATTTCGTTCCAATTCACATTCCAAGTAATATTCGGCATGCTAATTACATTGCCGGTTGCCAAATTGCATTATCTCTTATAGTTTCCGAGATATGGACTATCGATAATTTACACCTTAGGCTCTGCTTCTAACTTGGGCCCAAATTGTAAAATGGTCTTATCTATTGGCGATTTCGTCCCAATTCACATTCCAAGTGATATTCGGCATGCTAATTACATTGCCGGTTGCGAAATTGCATTATCTCTTATAGTTTCCGAGATATGGACTATCAATAATTTACACCTTAGGCTCTGCTTCCAACTTGGGCCCAAATTGTAAAATGGTCTTATCTATTGGCGATTTCGTTCCAATTCACATTCCAAGTAATATTCGGCATGCTAATTACATTGCCGGTTGCCAAATTGCATTATCTCTTATAGTTTCCGAGATATGGACTATCGATAATTTACACCTTAGGCTCTGCTTCTAACTTGGGCCCAAATTGTAAAATGGTCTTATCTATTGGCGATTTCGTTCCAATTCACATTCTAAGTAATATTCGGCATGCTAATTACATTGCCGGTTGCCAAATTGCATTATCTCTTATAGTTTCCGAGATATGGACTATCGATAATTTACACCTTAGGCTCTGCTTCTAACTTGGGCCCAAATTGTAAAATGGTCTTATCTATTGACGATTTCGTTCCAATTCACATTCCAAGTAATATTCGGCATGCTAATTACATTGCCGGTTGCCAAATTGCATTATCTCGTGTAGTTTCCGAGATATGGACTATCGATAATTTACACCTTAGGCTCTGCTTCTAACTTGGGCCCAAATTGTAAAATGGTCTTATCTATTGGCGATTTCGTTCCAATTCACATTCCAAGTAATATTCGGCATGCTAATTACATTGCCGGTTGCCAAATTGCATTATCTCTTATAGTTTCCGAGATATGGACTATCGATAATTTACACCTTAGGCTCTGCTTCTAACTTGGGCCCAAATTGTAAAATGGTCTTCTCTATTGGCGATTTCGTTCCAATTCACATTCCAAGTAATATTCGGCATGCTAATTACATTGCCGGTTGCCAAATTGCATTATCTCTTATAGTTTCCGAGATATGGACTATCGATAATTTACACCTTAGGCTCTGCTTCTAACTTGGGCCCAAATTGTAAAATGGTCTTATCTATTGGCGATTTCGTTCCAATTCACATTCCAAGTAATATTCGGCATGCTAATTACATTGCCGGTTGCCAAATTGCATTATCTCTTATAGTTTCCGAGATATGGACTATCGACAATTTACACCTTAGGCTCTGCTTCTAACTTGGGCCCAAATTGTAAAATAATCTTATCTATTGGCGATTTCGTTCCAATTCACATTCCAAGTAATATTCGGCATGCTAATTACATTGCCGGTTGCCAAATTGCATTATCTCTTATAGTTTCCGAGATATGGACTATCGATAATTTACACCTTAGGCTCTGCTTCTAACTTGGGCCCAAATTGTAAAATGGTCTTATCTATTGACGATTTCGTTCCAATTCACATTCCAAGTAATATTCGGCATGCTAATTACATTGCCGGTTGCCAAATTGCATTATCTCTTATAGTTTCCGAGATATGGACTATCGATAATTTACACCTTAGGCTCTGCTTCTAACTTGGGCCCAAATTGTAAAATGGTCTTATCTATTGGCGATTTCGTTCCAATTCACATTCCAAGTAATATTCGGCATGCTAATTACATTGCCGGTTGCCAAATTGCATTATCTCTTATAGTTTCCGAGATATGGACTATCGACAATTTACACCTTAGGCTCTGCTTCTAACTTGGGCCCAAATTGTAAAATAGTCTTATCTATTGGCGATTTCGTTCCAATTCACATTCCAAGTAATATTCGGCATGCTAATTACATTGCCGGTTGCCAAATTGCATTATCTCTTATAGTTTCCGAGATATGGACTATCGATAATTTACACCTTAGGCTCTGCTTCTAACTTGGGCCCAAATTGTAAAATGGTCTTCTCTATTGGCGATTTCGTTCCAATTCACATTCCAAGTAATATTCGGCATGCTAATTACATTGCCGGTTGCCAAATTGCATTACCTCTTATAGTTTCCGAGATATGGACTATCGATAATTTACACCTTAGGCTCTGCTTCTAACTTGGGCCCAAATTGTAAAATGGTCTTATCTATTGGCGATTTCGTTCCAATTCACATTCCAAGTAATATTCGGCATGCTAATTACATTGCCGGTTGCCAAATTGCATTATCTCTTATAGTTTCCGAGATATGGACTATCGATAATTTACACCTTAGGCTCTGCTTCTAACTTGGGCCCAAATTGTAAAATGGTCTTCTCTATTGGCGATTTCGTTCCAATTCACATTCCAAGTAAAATTCGGCATGCTAATTACATTGCCGGTTGCCAAATTGCATTATCTCTTATAGTTCCCGAGATATGGACTATCGATAATTTACACCTTAGGCTCTGCTTCTAACTTGGGCCCAAATTGTAAAATGGTCTTATCTATTGGCGATTTCGTTCCAATTCACATTCCAAGTAATATTCGGCATGCTAATTACATTGCCGGTTGCCAAATTGCATTATCTCTTATAGTTTCCGAGATATGGACTATCGACAATTTACACCTTAGGCTCTGCTTCTAACTTGGGCCCAAATTGTAAAATAATCTTATCTATTGGCGATTTCGTTCCAATTCACATTCCAAGTAATATTCGGCATGCTAATTACATTGCCGGTTGCCAAATTGCATTATCTCTTATAGTTTCCGAGATATGGACTATCGATAATTTACACCTTAGGCTCTGCTTCTAACTTGGGCCCAAATTGTAAAATGGTCTTCTCTATTGGCGATTTCGTTCCAATTCACATTCCAAGTAATATTCGGCATGCTAATTACATTGCCGGTTGCCAAATTGCATTACCTCTTATAGTTTCCGAGATATGGACTATCGATAATTTACACCTTAGTCTCTGCTTCTAACTTGGGCCCAAATTGTAAAATGGTCTTATCTATTGGCGATTTCGTTCCAATTCACATTCCAAGTAATATTCGGCATGCTAATTACATTGCCGGTTGCCAAATTGCATTATCTCTTATAGTTTCCGAGATATGGACTATCGATAATTTACACCTTAGGCTCTGCTTCTAACTTGGGCCCAAATTGTAAAATGGTCTTCTCTATTGGCGATTTCGTTCCAATTCACATTCCAAGTAATATTCGGCATGCTAATTATATTTCCGGTTGCCAAATTGCATTATCTCTTATAGTTTCCGAGATATGGACTATCAATAATTTACACCTTAGGCTCTGCTTCTAACTTGGGCCCAAATTGTAAAATGGTCTTATCTATTGGCGATTTCGTTCCAATTCACATTCCAAGTAATATTCGGCATGCTAATTACATTGCCGGTTGCCAAATTGAATTATCTCTTATAGTTTCCGAGATATGGACTATCGATAATTTACACCTTAGGCTCTGCTTCTAACTTGGGCCCAAATTGTAAAATGGTCTTACCTATTGGCGATTTCGTTCCAATTCACATTCCAAGTAATATTCGGCATGCTAATTACATTGCCGGTTGCCAAATTGCATTATCTCTTATAGTTTCCGAGATATGGACTATCGATAATTTACACCTTAGGCTCTGCTTCTAACTTGGGCCCAAATTGTAAAATGGTCTTATCTATTGGCGATTTCGTTCCAATTCACATTCCAATTAATATTCGGCATGCTAATTACATTGCCGGTTGCCAAATTGCACTATCTCTTATAGTTTCCGAGATATGGACTATCGATAATTTACACCTTAGGCTCTGCTTCTAACTTGGGCCCAAATTGTAAAATGGTCTTACCTATTGGCGATTTCGTTCCAATTCACATTCCAAGTAATATTCGGCATGCTAATTACATTGCCGGTTGCCAAATTGCATTATCTCTTATAGTTTCCGAGATATGGACTATCGATAATTTACACCTTAGGCTCTGCTTCTAACTTGGGCCCAAATTGTAAAATGGTCTTATCTATTGGCGATTTCGTTCCAACTCACATTCCAAGTAATATTCGGCATGCTAATTACATTGCCGGTTGCCAAATTGCATTATCTCTTATAGTTTCCGAGATATGGACTATCGATAATTTACACCTTAGGCTCTTCTTCTAACTTGGGCCCAAATTGTAAAATGGTCTTATCTATTGGCGATTTCGTTCCAATTCACATTCCAAGTAATATTCGGCATGCTAATTACATTGCCGGTTGCCAAATTGAATTATCTCTTATAGTTTCCGAGATATGGACTATCGATAATTTACACCTTAGGCTCTGCTTCTAACTTGGGCCCAAATTGTAAAATGGTCTTACCTATTGGCGATTTCGCTCCAATTCACATTCCAAGTAATATTCGGCATGCTAATTACATTGCCGGTTGCCAAATTGCATTATCTCTTATAGTTTCCGAGATATGGACTATCGATAATTTACACCTTAGGCTCTGCTTCTAACTTGGGCCCAAATTGTAAAATGGTCTTATCTATTGGCGATTTCGTTCCAATTCACATTCCAAGTAATATTCGGCATGCTAATTACATTGCCGGTTGCCAAATTGCATTATCTCTTATAGTTTCCGAGATATGGACTATCGATAATTTACACCTTAGGCTCTGCTTCTAACTTGGGCCCAAATTGTAAAATGGTCTTATCTATTGGCGATTTCGTCCCAATTCACATTCCAAGTGATATTCGGCATGCTAATTACATTGCCGGTTGCGAAATTGCATTATCTCTTATATTTTCCGAGATATGGACTATCAATAATTTACACCTTAGGCTCTGCTTCTAACTTGGGCCCAAATTGTAAAATGGTCTTATCTATTGGCGATTTCGTTCCAATTCACATTCCAAGTAATATTCTGCATGCTAATTACATTGCCGGTTGCCAAATTGCATTATCTCTTATAGTTTCCGAGATATGGACTATCGGTAATTTACACCTTAGGCTCTGCTTCTAACTTGGGCCCAAATTGTAAAATGGTCTTATCTATTGGCGATTTCGTTCCAATTCACATTCCAAGTAATATTCGGCATGCTAATTACATTGCCGGTTGCCAAATTGCATTATCTCTTATAGTTTCCGAGATATGGACTATCGATAATTTACACCTTAGGCTCTGCTTCTAACTTGGGCCCAAATTGTAAAATGGTCTTATCTATTGACGATTTCGTTCCAATTCACATTCCAAGTAATATTCGGCATGCTAATTACATTGCCGGTTGCCAAATTGCATTATCTCTTATAGTTTCCGAGATATGGACTATCGATAATTTACACCTTAGGCTCTGCTTCTAACTTGGGCCCAAATTGTAAAATGGTCTTATCTATTGGCGATTTCGTTAAAATTCACATTCCAAGTAATATTCGGCATGCTAATTACATTGCCGGTTGCCAAATTGCATTATCTCTTGTAGTTTCCGAGATATGGACTATCGATAATTTACACCTTAGGCTCTGCTTCTAACTTGGGCCCAAATTGTAAAATGGTCTTATCTATTGGCGATTTCGTTCCAATTCACACTCCAAGTAATATTCGGCATGCTAATTACATTGCCGGTTGCGAAATTGCATTATCTCTTATAGTTTCCGAGATATGGACTATCAATAATTTACACCTTAGGCTCTGCTTCTAACTTGGGCCCAAATTGTAAAATGGTCTTATCTATTGGCGATTTCGTTCCAATTCACATTCCAAGTAATATTCGGCATGCTAATTACATTGCCGGTTGCCAAATTGCATTATCTCTTATAGTTTCCGAGATATGGACTATCGATAATTTACACCTTAGGCTCTGCTTCTAACTTGGGCCCAAATTGTAAAATGGCCTTATCTATTGGCGATTTCGTCCCAATTCACATTCCAAGTAATATTCGGCATGCTAATTACATTGCCGGTTGCGAAATTGCATTATCTCTTATAGTTTCAGAGATATGGACTATCGATAATTTACACCTTAGGCTCTGCTTCTAACTTGGGCCCAAATTGTAAAATGGTCTTATCTATTGGCGATTTCGTTCCAATTCACATTCCAAGTAATATTCGGCATGCTAATTACATTGCCGGTTGCCAAATTGCATTATCTCTTATAGTTTCCGAGATATGGACTATCGATAATTTACACCTTAGGCTCTGCTTCTAACTTGGGCCCAAATTGTAAAATGGTCTTATCTATTGGCGATTTCGTTCCAATTCACATTCCAAGTAATATTCGGCATGCTAATTACATTGCCGGTTGCCAAATTGCATTATCTCTTATAGTTTCCGAGATATGGACTATCGACAATTTACACCTTAGGCTCTGCTTCTAACTTGGGCCCAAATTGTAAAATAGTCTTATCTATTGGCGATTTCGTTCCAATTCACATTCCAAGTAATATTCGGCATGCTAATTACATTGCGGGTTGCCAAATTGCATTATCTCTTATAGTTTCCGAGATATGGACTATCGATAATTTACACCTTAGGCTCTGCTTCTAACTTGGGCCCAAATTGTAAAATGGTCTTCTCTATTGGCGATTTCGTTCCAATTCACATTCCAAGTAATATTCGGCATGCTAATTACATTGCCGGTTGCCAAATTGCATTATCTCTTATAGTTTCCGAGATATGGACTATCAATAATTTACACCTTAGGCTCTGCTTCTAACTTGGGCCCAAATTGTAAAATGGTCTTATCTATTGGCGATTTCGTTCCAATTCACATTCCAAGTAATATTCGGCATGCTAATTACATTGCCGGTTGCCAAATTGAATTATCTCTTATAGTTTCCGAGATATGGACTATCGATAATTTACACCTTAGGCTCTGCTTCTAACTTGGGCCCAAATTGTAAAATGGTCTTACCTATTGGCGATTTCGTTCCAATTCACATTCCAAGTAATATTCGGCATGCTAATTACATTGCCGGTTGCCAAATTGCATTATCTCCTATAGTTTCCGAGATATAGACTATCGATAATTTACACCTTAGGCTCTGCTTCTAACTTGGGCCCAAATTGTAAAATGGTCTTATCTATTGGCGATTTCGTTCCAATTCACATTCCAATTAATATTCGGCATGCTAATTACATTGCCGGTTGCCAAATTGCACTATCTCTTATAGTTTCCGAGATATGGACTATCGATAATTTGCACCTTAGGCTCTGCTTCTAACTTGGGCCCAAATTGTAAAATGGTCTTATCTGTTGGCGATTTCGTTCCAATTCACATTCCAAGTAATATTCGGCATGCTAATTACATTGCCGGTTGCCAAATTGAATTATCTCTTATAGTTTCCGAGATATGGACTATCGATAATTTACACCTTAGGCTCTGCTTCTAACTTGGGCCCAAATTGTAAAATGGTCTTACCTATTGGCGATTTCGTTCCAATTCACATTCCAAGTAATATTCGGCATGCTAATTACATTGCCGGTTGCCAAATTGCATTATCTCTTATAGTTTCCGAGATATGGACTATCGATAATTTACACCTTAGGCTCTGCTTCTAACTTGGGCCCAAATTGTAAAATGGTCTTATCTATTGGCGATTTCGTTCCAATTCACATTCCAAGTAATATTCGGCATGCTAATTACATTGCCGGTTGCCAAATTGCATTATCTCTTATAGTTTCCGAGATATGGACTATCGATAATTTACACCTTAGGCTCTGCTTCTAACTTGGGCCCAAATTGTAAAATGGTCTTATCTATTGGCGATTTCGTTCCAATTCACATTCCAAGTAATATTCGGCATGCTAATTACATTGCCGGTTGCCAAATTGCATTATCTCTTATAGTTTCCGAGATATGGACTATCGATAATTTACACCTTAGGCTCTGCTTCTAACTTGGGCCCAAATTGTAAAATGGTCTTCTCTATTGGCGATTTCGTTCCAATTCACATTCCAAGTAAAATTCGGCATGCTAATTACATTGCCGGTTGCCAAATTGCATTATCTCTTATAGTTTCCGAGATATGGACTATCGATAATTTACACCTTAGGCTCTGCTTCTAACTTGGGCCCAAATTGTAAAATGGTCTTATCTATTGGCGATTTCGTTCCAATTCACATTCCAAGTAATATTCGGCATGCTAATTACATTGCCGGTTGCCAAATTGCATTATCTCTTATAGTTTCCGAGATATGGACTATCGACAATTTACACCTTAGGCTCTGCTTCTAACTTGGGCCCAAATTGTAAAATAATCTTATCTATTGGCGATTTCGTTCCAATTCACATTCCAAGTAATATTCGGCATGCTAATTACATTGCCGGTTGCCAAATTGCATTATCTCTTATAGTTTCCGAGATATGGACTATCGATAATTTACACCTTAGGCTCTGCTTCTAACTTGGGCCCAAATTGTAAAATGGTCTTATCTATTGACGATTTCGTTCCAATTCACATTCCAAGTAATATTCGGCATGCTAATTACATTGCCGGTTGCCAAATTGCATTATCTCTTATAGTTTCCGAGATATGGACTATCGATAATTTACACCTTAGGCTCTGCTTCTAACTTGGGCCCAAATTGTAAAATGGTCTTATCTATTGGCGATTTCGTTCCAATTCACATTCCAAGTAATATTCGGCATGCTAATTACATTGCCGGTTGCCAAATTGCATTATCTCTTATAGTTTCCGAGATATGGACTATCGACAATTTACACCTTAGGCTCTGCTTCTAACTTGGGCCCAAATTGTAAAATAGTCTTATCTATTGGCGATTTCGTTCCAATTCACATTCCAAGTAATATTCGGCATGCTAATTACATTGCCGGTTGCCAAATTGCATTATCTCTTATAGTTTCCGAGATATGGACTATCGATAATTTACACCTTAGGCTCTGCTTCTAACTTGGGCCCAAATTGTAAAATGGTCTTCTCTATTGGCGATTTCGTTCCAATTCACATTCCAAGTAATATTCGGCATGCTAATTACATTGCCGGTTGCCAAATGCATTACCTCTTATAGTTTCCGAGATATGGACTATCGATAATTTACACCTTAGGCTCTGCTTCTAACTTGGGCCCAAATTGTAAAATGGTCTTATCTATTGGCGATTTCGTTCCAATTCACATTCCAAGTAATATTCGGCATGCTAATTACATTGCCGGTTGCCAAATTGCATTATCTCTTATAGTTTCCGAGATATGGACTATCGATAATTTACACCTTAGGCTCTGCTTCTAACTTGGGCCCAAATTGTAAAATGGTCTTATCTATTGGCGATTTCGTTCCAATTCACATTCCAAGTAATATTCGGCATGCTAATTACATTGCCGGTTGCCAAATTGCATTTTCTCTTATAGTTTCCGAGATATGGACTATCGACAATTTACACCTTAGGCTCTGCTTCTAACTTGGGCCCAAATTGTAAAATAATCTTATCTATTGGCGATTTCGTTCCAATTCACATTCCAAGTAATATTCGGCATGCTAATTACATTGCCGGTTGCCAAATTGGATTATCTCTTATAGTTTCCGAGATATGGACTATCGATAATTTACACCTTAGGCTCTGCTTCTAACTTGGGCCCAAATTGTAAAATGGTCTTATCTATTGACGATTTCGTTCCAATTCACATTCCAAGTAATATTCGGCATGCTAATTACATTGCCGGTTGCCAAATTGCATTATCTCTTATAGTTTCCGAGATATGGACTATCGATAATTTACACCTTAGGCTCTGCTTCTAACTTGGGCCCAAATTGTAAAATGGTCTTATCTATTGGCGATTTCGTTCCAATTCACATTCCAAGTAATATTCGGCATGCTAATTACATTGCCGGTTGCCAAATTGCATTATCTCTTATAGTTTCCGAGATATGGACTATCGACAATTTACACCTTAGGCTCTGCTTCTAACTTGGGCCCAAATTGTAAAATAGTCTTATCTATTGGCGATTTCGTTCCAATTCACATTCCAAGTAATATTCGGCATGCTAATTACATTGCCGGTTGCCAAATTGCATTATCTCTTATAGTTTCCGAGATATGGACTATCGATAATTTACACCTTAGGCTCTGCTTCTAACTTGGGCCCAAATTGTAAAATGGTCTTCTCTATTGGCGATTTCGTTCCAATTCACATTCCAAGTAATATTCGGCATGCTAATTACATTGCCGGTTGCCAAATTGCATTACCTCTTATAGTTTCCGAGATATGGACTATCGATAATTTACACCTTAGGCTCTGCTTCTAACTTGGGCCCAAATTGTAAAATGGTCTTATCTATTGGCGATTTCGTTCCAATTCACATTCCAAGTAATATTCGGCATGCTAATTACATTGCCGGTTGCCAAATTGCATTATCTCTTATAGTTTCCGAGATATGGACTATCGATAATTTACACCTTAGGCTCTGCTTCTAACTTGGGCCCAAATTGTAAAATGGTCTTCTCTATTGGCGATTTCGTTCCAATTCACATTCCAAGTAAAATTCGGCATGCTAATTACATTGCCGGTTGCCAAATTGCATTATCTCTTATAGTTTCCGAGATATGGACTATCGATAATTTACACCTTAGGCTCTGCTTCTAACTTGGGCCCAAATTGTAAAATGGTCTTATCTATTGGCGATTTCGTTCCAATTCACATTCCAAGTAATATTCGGCATGCTAATTACATTGCCGGTTGCCAAATTGCATTATCTCTTATAGTTTCCGAGATATGGACTATCGACAATTTACACCTTAGGCTCTGCTTCTAACTTGGGCCCAAATTGTAAAATAATCTTATCTATTGGCGATTTCGTTCCAATTCACATTCCAAGTAATATTCGGCATGCTAATTACATTGCCGGTTGCCAAATTGCATTATCTCTTATAGTTTCCGAGATATGGACTATCGATAATTTACACCTTAGGCTGTGCTTCTAACTTGGGCCCAAATTGTAAAATGGTCTTCTCTATTGGCGATTTCGTTCCAATTCACATTCCAAGTAATATTCGGCATGCTAATTACATTGCCGGTTGCCAAATTGCATTACCTCTTATAGTTTCCGAGATATGGACTATCGATAATTTACACCTTAGTCTCTGCTTCTAACTTGGGCCCAAATTGTAAAATGGTCTTATCTATTGGCGATTTCGTTCCAATTCACATTCCAAGTAATATTCGGCATGCTAATTACATTGCCGGTTGCCAAATTGCATTATCTCTTATAGTTTCCGAGATATGGACTATCGATAATTTACACCTTAGGCTCTGCTTCTAACTTGGGCCCAAATTGTAAAATGGTCTTCTCTATTGGCGATTTCGTTCCAATTCACATTCCAAGTAATATTCGGCATGCTAATTACATTTCCGGTTGCCAAATTGCATTATCTCTTATAGTTTCCGAGATATGGACTATCAATAATTTACACCTTAGGCTCTGCTTCTAACTTGGGCCCAAATTGTAAAATGGTCTTATCTATTGGCGATTTCGTTCCAATTCACATTCCAAGTAATATTCGGCATGCTAATTACATTGCCGGTTGCCAAATTGAATTATCTCTTATAGTTTCCGAGATATGGACTATCGATAATTTACACCTTAGGCTCTGCTTCTAACTTGGGCCCAAATTGTAAAATGGTCTTACCTATTGGCGATTTCGTTCCAATTCACATTCCAAGTAATATTCGGCATGCTAATTACATTGCCGGTTGCCAAATTGCATTATCTCTTATAGTTTCCGAGATATGGACTATCGATAATTTACACCTTAGGCTCTGCTTCTAACTTGGGCCCAAATTGTAAAATGGTCTTATCTATTGGCGATTTCGTTCCAATTCACATTCCAATTAATATTCGGCATGCTAATTACATTGCCGGTTGCCAAATTGCACTATCTCTTATAGTTTCCGAGATATGGACTATCGATAATTTACACCTTAGGCTCTGCTTCTAACTTGGGCCCAAATTGTAAAATGGTCTTATCTATTGGCGATTTCGTTCCAATTCACATTCCAAGTAATATTCGGCATGCTAATTACATTGCCGGTTGCCAAATTGCATTATCTCTTATAGTTTCCGAGATATGGACTATCGATAATATACACCTTAGGCTCTGCTTCTAACTTGGGCCCAAATTGTAAAATGGTCTTATCTATTGGCGATTTCGTTCCAATTCACATTCCAAGTAATATTCGGCATGCTAATTACATTGCCGGTTGCCAAATTGCATTATCTCTTATAGTTTCCGAGATATGGACTATCGATAATTTACACCTTAGGCTCTGCTTCTAACTTGGGCCCAAATTGTAAAATGGTCTTATCTATTGGCGATTTCGTTCCAATTCACATTCCAAGTAATATTCGGCATGCTAATTACATTGCCGGTTGCCAAATTGCATTATCTCTTATAGTTTCCGAGATATGGACTATCGATAATTTACACCTTAGGCTCTTCTTCTAACTTGGGCCCAAATTGTAAAATGGTCTTATCTATTGGCGATTTCGTTCCAATTCACATTCCAAGTAATATTCGGCATGCTAATTACATTGCCGGTTGCCAAATTGCATTATCTCTTATAGTTTCCGAGATATGGACTATCGATAATTTACACCTTAGGCTCTGCTTCTAACTTGGGCCCAAATTGTAAAATGGTCTTATCTATTGGCGATTTCGTCCCAATTCACATTCCAAGTGATATTCGGCATGCTAATTACATTGCCGGTTGCGAAATTGCATTATCTCTTATAGTTTCCGAGATATGGACTATCAATAATTTACACCTTAGGCTCTGCTTCTAACTTGGGCCCAAATTGTAAAATGGTCTTATCTATTGGCGATTTCGTTCCAATTCACATTCCAAGTAATATTCTGCATGCTAATTACATTGCCGGTTGCCAAATTGCATTATCTCTTATAGTTTCCGAGATATGGACTATCGATAATTTACACCTTAGGCTCTGCTTCTAACTTGGGCCCAAATTGTAAAATGGTCTTATCTATTGGCGATTTCGTTCCAATTCACATTCCAAGTAATATTCGGCATGCTAATTACATTGCCGGTTGCCAAATTGCATTATCTCTTATAGTTTCCGAGATATGGACTATCGATAATTTACACCTTAGGCTCTGCTTCTAACTTGGGCCCAAATTGTAAAATGGTCTTATCTATTGACGATTTCGTTCCAATTCACATTCCAAGTAATATTCGGCATGCTAATTACATTGCCGGTTGCCAAATTGCATTATCTCTTATAGTTTCCGAGATATGGACTATCGATAATTTACAACTTAGGCTCTGCTTCTAACTTGGGCCCAAATTGTAAAATGGTCTTATCTATTGGCGATTTCGTTAAAATTCACATTCCAAGTAATATTCGGCATGCTAATTACATTGCCGGTTGCCAAATTGCATTATCTCTTGTAGTTTCCGAGATATGGACTATCGATAATTTACACCTTAGGCTCTGCTTCTAACTTGGGCCCAAATTGTAAAATGGTCTTATCTATTGGCGATTTCGTTCCAATTCACACTCCAAGTAATATTCGGCATGCTAATTACATTGCCGGTTGCGAAATTGCATTATCTCTTATAGTTTCCGAGATATGGACTATCGATAATTTACACCTTAGGCTCTGCTTCTAACTTGGGCCCAAATTGTAAAATGGCCTTATCTATTGGCGATTTCGTCCCAATTCACATTCCAAGTAATATTCGGCATGCTAATTACATTGCCGGTTGCGAAATTGCATTATCTCTTATAGTTTCAGAGATATGGACTATCGATAATTTACACCTTAGGCTCTGCTTCTAACTTGGGCCCAAATTGTAAAATGGTCTTATCTATTGGCAATTTCGTTCCAATTCACATTCCAAGTAATATTCGGCATGCTAATTACATTGCCGGTTGCCAAATTGCATTATCTCTTATAGTTTCCGAGATATGGACTATCGATAATTTACACCTTAGGCTCTGCTTCTAACTTGGGCCCAAATTGTAAAATGGTCTTATCTATTGGCGGTTTCGTTCCAATTCACATTCCAAGTAATATTCGGCATGCTAATTACATTGCCGGTTGCCAAATTGCATTAACTCTTATAGTTTCCGAGATATGGACTATCGATAATTTACACCTTAGGCTCTGCTTCTAACTTGGGCCCAAATTGTAAAATGGTCTTATCTATTGGCGATTTCGTCCCAATTCACATTCCAAGTGATATTCGGCATGCTAATTACATTGCCGGTTGCGAAATTGCATTATCTCTTATAGTTTCCGAGATATGGACTATCGATAATTTACACCTTAGGCTCTGCTTCTAACTTGGGCCCAAATTGTAAAATGGTCTTATCTATTGGCGATTTCGTTCCAATTCACATTCCAAGTAATATTCGGCATGCTAATTACATTGCCGGTTGCCAAATTGCATTATCTCTTATAGTTTCCGAGATATGGACTATCGATAATTTACACCTTAGGCTCTGCTTCTAACTTGGGCCCAAATTGTAAAATGGTCTTATCTATTGGCGATTTCGTTGCAATTCACATTCCAAGTAATATTCGGCATGCTAATTACATTGCCGGTTGCCAAATTGAATTATCTCTTATAGTTTCCAAGATATGGACTATCGATAATTTACACCTTAGGCTCTGCTTCTAACTTGGGCCCAAATTGTAAAATGGTCTTATCTATTGGCGATTTCGTTCCAATTCACATTCCAAGTAATATTCGGCATGCTAATTACATTGCCGGTTGCCAAATTGCATTATCTCTTATAGTTTCCGAGATATGGACTATCGATAATTTACACCTTAGGCTCTGCCTCTAACTTGGGCCCAAATTGTAAAATGGTCTTATCTATTGGCGATTTCGTTCCAATTCACATTCCAAGTAATATTCGGCATGCTAATTACATTGCCGGTTGCCAAATTGCATTATCTCTTATAGTTTCCGAGATATGGACTATCGATAATTTACACCTTAGGCTCTGCTTCTAACTTGGGCCCAAATTGTAAAATGGTCTTATCTATTGGCGATTTCGTTCCAATTCACATTCCAAGTAATATTCGGCATGCTAATTACATTGCCGGTTGCCAAATTGCATTATCTCTTATAGTTTCCGAGATATGGACTATCGATAATTTACACCTTAGGCTCTGCTTCTAACTTGGGCCCAAATTGTAAAATGGTCTTATCTATTGGCGATTTCGTTCCAATTCACATTCCAAGTAATATTCGGCATGCTAATTACCTTGCCGGTTGCCAAATTGCATTATCTCTTATAGTTTCCGAGATATGGACTATCGATAATTTACACCTTAGGCTCTGCTTCTAACTTGGGCCCAAATTGTAAAATGGTCTTATCTATTGGCGATTTCGTTCCAATTCACATTCCAAGTAATATTCGGCATGCTAATTACATTGCCGTTTGCCAAATTGCATTATCTCTTATAGTTTCCGAGATATGGACTAGCGATAATTTACACCTTAGGCTCTGCTTCTAACTTGGGCCCAAATTGTAAAATGGTCTTATCTATTGGCGATTTCGTCCCAATTCACATTCCAAGTGATATTCGGCATCCTAATTACATTGCCGGTTGCGAAATTGCATTATCTCTTATAGTTTCCGAGATATGGACTATCAATAATTTACACCTTAGGGTCTGCTTCTAACTTGGGCCCAAATTGTAAAATGGTCTTATCTATTGGCGATTTCGTTCCAATTCACATTCCAAGTAATATTCGGCATGCTAATTACATTGCCGGTTGCCAAATTGCATTATCTCTTATAGTTTCCGAGATATGGACTATCGATAATTTACACCTTAGGCTCTGCTTCTAACTTGGGCCCAAATTGTAAAATGGTCTTATCTATTGGCGATTTTGTTCCAATTCACATTCCAAGTAATATTCGGCATGCTAATTACATAGCCGGTTGCCAAATTGCATTATCTCTTATAGTTTCCGAGATATGGACTATCGATAATTTACACCTTAGGCTCTGCTTCTAACTTGGGCCCAAATTGTAAAATGGTCTTATCTATTGGCGATTTCGTTCCAATTCACATTCCAAGTAATATTTGGCATGCTAATTACATTGCCGGTTGCCAAATTGCATTATCTCTTATAGTTTCCGAGATATGGACTATCGATAATTTACACCTTAGGCTCTGCTTCTAACTTGGGCCCAAATTGTAAAATGGTCTTATCTATTGGCGATTTCGTCCCAATTCACATTCCAAGTGATATTCGGCATGCTAATTACATTGCCGGTTGCGAAATTGCATTATCTCTTATAGTTTCCGAGATATGGACTATCAATAATTTACACCTTAGGCTCTGCTTCTAACTTGGGCCCAAATTGTAAAATGGTCTTATCTATTGGCGATTTCGTTCCAATTCACATTCCAAGTAATATTCGGCATGCTAATTACATTGCCGGTTGCCAAATTGCATTATCTCTTATAGTTTCCGAGATATGGACTATCGATAATTTACACCTTAGGCTCTGCTTCTAACTTGGGCCCAAATTGTAAAATGGTCTTATCTATTGGCGATTTCGTCCCAATTCACATTCCAAGTGATATTCGGCATGCTAATTACATTGCCGGTTGCGAAATTGCATTATCTCTTATAGTTTCCGAGATATGGACTATCGATAATTTACACCTTAGGCTCTGCTTCTAACTTTTGCCCAAATTGTAAAATGGTCTTATCTATTGGCGATTTCGATCCAATTCACATTCCAAGTAATATTCGGCATGCTAATTACATTGCCGGTTGCCAAATTGCATTATCTCTTATAGTTTCCGAGATATGGACTATCGATTATTTACACCTTAGGCTCTGCTTCTAACTTGGGCCCAAATTGTAAAATGGTCTTATCTATTGGCGATTTAGTTGCAATTCACATTCCAAGTAATATTCGGCATGCTAATTACATTGCCGGTTGCCAAATTGCATTATCTCTTATAGTTTCCGAGATATGGACTATCGATAATTTACACCTTAGGCTCTGCATCTAACTTGGGCCCAAATTGTAAAATGGCCTTATCTATTGGCGATTTCGTTCCAATTCACATTCCAAGTAATATTCGGCATGCTAATTACATTGCCGGTTGCCAAATTGCATTATCTCTTATAGTTTCCGAGATATGGACTATCGATAATTTACACCTTAGGCTCTGCTTCGAACTTGGGCCCAAATTGTAAAATGGTCTTATCAATTGGCGATTTCGTTCCAATTCACATTCCAAGTAATATTCGGCATGCTAATTACATTGCCGGTTGCCAAATTGCATAATCTCTTATAGTTTCCGAGATATGGACTATCGATAATTTACACCTTAGGCTCTGCTTCTAACTTGGGCCCAAATTGTAAAATGGTCTTATCTATTGGCGATTTAGTTGCAATTCACATTCCAAGTAATATTAGGCATGCTAATTACATTGCCGGTTGCCAAATTGCATTATCTCTTATAGTTTCCGAGATATGGACTATCGATAATTTACACTTTAGGCTCTGCTTCTAACTTGGGCCCAAATTGTAAAATGGTCTTATCTATTGGCGATTTCGTTCCAATTCACATTCCAAGTAATATTCGGCATGCTAATTACATTGCCGGTTGCCAAATTGCATTATCTCTTATAGTTTCCGAGATATGGACTATCGATAATTTACACCTTAGGCTCTGCTTCTAACTTGGGCCCAAATTGTAAAATGGTCTTATCTATTGGCGATTTCGTTCCAATTCACATTCCAAGTAATATTCGGCATGCTAATTACATTTCCGGTTGCCAACTTGCATTATCTCTTATAGTTTCCGAGATATGGACTATCGATAATTTACACCTTAGGCTCTGCTTCTAACTTGGGCCCAAATTGTAAAATGGTCTTATCAATTGGCGATTTCGTTCCAATTCACATTCCAAGTAATATTCGGCATGCTAATTACATTGTCGGTTGCCAAATTGCATTATCTCTTATAGTTTCCGAGATATGGACTATCGATAATTTACACCTTAGGCTCTGCTTCTAACTTGGGCCCAAATTGTAAAATGGTCTTATCTATTGGCGATTTAGTTGCAATTCACATTCCAAGTAATATTCGGCATGCTAATTACATTGCCGGTTGCCAAATTGCATTATCTCTTATAGTTTCCGAGATATGGACTATCGATAATTTACACCTTAGGCTCTGCTTCTAACTTGGGCCCAAATTGTAAAATGGTCTTATCTATTGGCGATTTCGTTCCAATTCACATTCCAAGTAATATTCGGCATGCTAATTACATTGCCGGTTGCCAAATTGCATTATCTCTTATAGTTTCCGAGATATGGACTATCGATAATTTACACCTTAGGCTCTGCTTCTAACTTGGGCCCAAATTGTAAAATGGTCTTATCTATTGGCGATTTCGTTCCAATTCACAATCCAAGTAATATTCGGCATGCTAATTACATTGCCGGTTGCCAAATTGCATTATCTCTTATAGTTTCCGAGATATGGACTATCGATAATTTACACCTTAGGCTCTGCTTCTAACTTGGGCCCAAATTGTAAAATGGTCTTATCTATTGGCGATTTCGTTCCAATTCACATTCCAAGTAATATTCGGCATGCTAATTACATTGCCGGTTGCCAAATTGCATTATCTCTTATAGTTTCCGAGATATGGACTATCGATAATTTACACCTTAGGCTCTGCTTCTAACTTGGGCCCAAATTGTAAAATGGTCTTATCTATTGGCGATTTCGTCCCAATTCACATTCCAAGTGATATTCGGCATGCTAATTACATTGCCGGTTGCGAAATTGCATTATCTCTTATAGTTTCCGAGATATGGACTATCAATAATTTACACCTTAGGCTCTGCTTCTAACTTGGGCCCAAATTGTAAAATGGTCTTATCTATTGGCGATTTCGTTCCAATTCACATTCCAAGTAATATTCGGCATGCTAATTACATTGCCGGTTGCCAAATTGCATTATCTCTTATAGTTTCCGAGATATGGACTATCGATAATTTACACCTTAGGCTCTGCTTCTAACTTGGGCCCAAATTGTAAAATGGTCTTATCTATTGGCGATTTCGTTCCAATTCACATTCCAAGTAATATTCGGCATGCTAATTACATTGCCGGTTGCCAAATTGCATTATCTCTTATAGTTTCCGAGATATGGACTATCGATAATTTACACCTTAGGCTCTGCTTCTAACTTGGGCCCAAATTGTAAAATGGTCTTATCTATTGGCGATTTCGTTCCAATTCACATTCCAAGTAATATTCGGCATGCTAATTACATTGCCGGTTGCCAAATTGCATTATCTCTTATAGTTTCCGAGATATGGACTATCGATAATTTACACCTTAGGCTCTGCTTCTAACTTGGGCCCAAATTGTAAAATGGTCTTATCTATTGGCGATTTCGTCCCAATTCACATTCCAAGTGATATTCGGCATGCTAATTACATTGCCGGTTGCGAAATTGCATTATCTCTTATAGTTTCCGAGATATGGACTATCGATAATTTACACCTTAGGCTCTGCTTCCAACTTGGGCCCAAATTGTAAAATGGTCTTATCTATTGGCGATTTCGTTCCAATTCACATTCCAAGTAATATTCGGCATACTAATTACATTGCCGGTTGCCAAATTGCATTATCTCTTATAGTTTCCGAGATATGGACTATCGATAATTTACACCTTAGGCTCTGCTTCTAACTTGGGCCCAAATTGTAAAATGGTCTTCTCTATTGGCGATTTCGTTCCAATTCACATTCCAAGTAATATTCGGCATGCTAATTACATTGCCGGTTGCCAAATTGCATTACCTCTTATAGTTTCCGAGATATGGACTATCGATAATTTACACCTTAGTCTCTGCTTCTAACTTGGGCCCAAATTGTAAAATGGTCTTATCTATTGGCGATTTCGTTCCAATTCACATTCCAAGTAATATTCGGCATGCTAATTACATTGCCGGTTGCCAAATTGCATTATCTCTTATAGTTTCCGAGATATGGACTATCGATAATTTACACCTTAGGCTCTGCTTCTAACTTGGGCCCAAATTGTAAAATGGTCTTCTCTATTGGCGATTTCGTTCCAATTCACATTCCAAGTAATATTCGGCATGCTAATTACATTTCCGGTTGCCAAATTGCATTATCTCTTATAGTTTCCGAGATATGGACTATCAATAATTTACACCTTAGGCTCTGCTTCTAACTTGGGCCCAAATTGTAAAATGGTCTTATCTATTGGCGATTTCGTTCCAATTCACATTCCAAGTAATATTCGGCATGCTAATTACATTGCCGGTTGCCAAATTGAATTATCTCTTATAGTTTCCGAGATATGGACTATCGATAATTTACACCTTAGGCTCTGCTTCTAACTTGGGCCCAAATTGTAAAATGGTCTTACCTATTGGCGATTTCGTTCCAATTCACATTCCAAGTAATATTCGGCATGCTAATTACATTGCCGGTTGCCAAATTGCATTATCTCTTATAGTTTCCGAGATATGGACTATCGATAATTTACACCTTAGGCTCTGCTTCTAACTTGGGCCCAAATTGTAAAATGGTCTTATCTATTGGCGATTTCGTTCCAATTCACATTCCAATTAATATTCGGCATGCTAATTACATTGCCGGTTGCCAAATTGCACTATCTCTTATAGTTTCCGAGATATGGACTATCGATAATTTACACCTTAGGCTCTGCTTCTAACTTGGCCCCAAATTGTAAAATGGTCTTACCTATTGGCGATTTCGTTCCAATTCACATTCCAAGTAATATTCGGCATGCTAATTACATTGCCGGTTGCCAAATTGCATTATCTCTTATAGTTTCCGAGATATGGACTATCGATAATTTACACCTTAGGCTCTGCTTCTAACTTGGGCCCAAATTGTAAAATGGTCTTATCTATTGGCGATTTCGTTCCAATTCACATTCCAAGTAATATTCGGCATGCTAATTACATTGCCGGTTGCCAAATTGCATTATCTCTTATAGTTTCCGAGATATGGACTATCGATAATTTACACCTTAGGCTCTTCTTCTAACTTGGGCCCAAATTGTAAAATGGTCTTATCTATTGGCGATTTCGTTCCAATTCACATTCCAAGTAATATTCGGCATGCTAATTACATTGCCGGTTGCCAAATTGAATTATCTCTTATAGTTTCCGAGATATGGACTATCGATAATTTACACCTTAGGCTCTGCTTCTAACTTGGGCCCAAATTGTAAAATGGTCTTACCTATTGGCGATTTCGCTCCAATTCACATTCCAAGTAATATTCGGCATGCTAATTACATTGCCGGTTGCCAAATTGCATTATCTCTTATAGTTTCCGAGATATGGACTATCGATAATTTACACCTTAGGCTCTGCTTCTAACTTGGGCCCAAATTGTAAAATGGTCTTATCTATTGGCGATTTCGTTCCAATTCACATTCCAAGTAATATTCGGCATGCTAATTACATTGCCGGTTGCCAAATTGCATTATCTCTTATAGTTTCCGAGATATGGACTATCGATAATTTACACCTTAGGCTCTGCTTCTAACTTGGGCCCAAATTGTAAAATGGTCTTATCTATTGGCGATTTCGTCCCAATTCACATTCCAAGTGATATTCGGCATGCTAATTACATTGCCGGTTGCGAAATTGCATTATCTCTTATAGTTTCCGAGATATGGACTATCAATAATTTACACCTTAGGCTCTGCTTCTAACTTGGGCCCAAATTGTAAAATGGTCTTATCTATTGGCGATTTCGTTCCAATTCACATTCCAAGTAATATTCTGCATGCTAATTACATTGCCGGTTGCCAAATTGCATTATCTCTTATAGTTTCCGAGATATGGACTATCGGTAATTTACACCTTAGGCTCTGCTTCTAACTTGGGCCCAAATTGTAAAATGGTCTTATCTATTGGCGATTTCGTTCCAATTCACATTCCAAGTAATATTCGGCATGCTAATTACATTGCCGGTTGCCAAATTGCATTATCTCTTATAGTTTCCGAGATATGGACTATCGATAATTTACACCTTAGGCTCTGCTTCTAACTTGGGCCCAAATTGTAAAATGGTCTTATCTATTGACGATTTCGTTCCAATTCACATTCCAAGTAATATTCGGCATGCTAATTACATTGCCGGTTGCCAAATTGCATTATCTCTTATAGTTTCCGAGATATGGACTATCGATAATTTACACCTTAGGCTCTGCTTCTAACTTGGGCCCAAATTGTAAAATGGTCTTATCTATTGGCGATTTCGTTAAAATTCACATTCCAAGTAATATTCGGCATGCTAATTACATTGCCGGTTGCCAAATTGCATTATCTCTTGTAGTTTCCGAGATATGGACTATCGATAATTTACACCTTAGGCTCTGCTTCTAACTTGGGCCCAAATTGTAAAATGGTCTTATCTATTGGCGATTTCGTTCCAATTCACACTCCAAGTAATATTCGGCATGCTAATTACATTGCCGGTTGCGAAATTGCATTATCTCTTATAGTTTCCGAGATATGGACTATCAATAATTTACACCTTAGGCTCTGCTTCTAACTTGGGCCCAAATTGTAAAATGGTCTTATCTATTGGCGATTTCGTTCCAATTCACATTCCAAGTAATATTCGGCATGCTAATTACATTGCCGGTTGCCAAATTGCATTATCTCTTATAGTTTCCGAGATATGGACTATCGATAATTTACACCTTAGGCTCTGCTTCTAACTTGGGCCCAAATTGTAAAATGGCCTTATCTATTGGCGATTTCGTCCCAATTCACATTCCAAGTAATATTCGGCATGCTAATTACATTGCCGGTTGCGAAATTGCATTATCTCTTATAGTTTCAGAGATATGGACTATCGATAATTTACACCTTAGGCTCTGCTTCTAACTTGGGCCCAAATTGTAAAATGGTCTTATCTATTGGCGATTTCGTTCCAATTCACATTCCAAGTAATATTCGGCATGCTAATTACATTGCCGGTTGCCAAATTGCATTATCTCTTATAGTTTCCGAGATATGGACTATCGATAATTTACACCTTAGGCTCTGCTTCTAACTTGGGCCCAAATTGTAAAATGGTCTTATCTATTGGCGATTTCGTTCCAATTCACATTCCAAGTAATATTCGGCATGCTAATTACATTGCCGGTTGCCAAATTGCATTATCTCTTATAGTTTCCGAGATATGGACTATCGACAATTTACACCTTAGGCTCTGCTTCTAACTTGGGCCCAAATTGTAAAATAGTCTTATCTATTGGCGATTTCGTTCCAATTCACATTCCAAGTAATATTCGGCATGCTAATTACATTGCGGGTTGCCAAATTGCATTATCTCTTATAGTTTCCGAGATATGGACTATCGATAATTTACACCTTAGGCTCTGCTTCTAACTTGGGCCCAAATTGTAAAATGGTCTTCTCTATTGGCGATTTCGTTCCAATTCACATTCCAAGTAATATTCGGCATGCTAATTACATTGCCGGTTGCCAAATTGCATTACCTCTTATAGTTTCCGAGATATGGACTATCGATAATTTACACCTTAGGCTCTGCTTCTAACTTGGGCCCAAATTGTAAAATGGTCTTATCTATTGGCGATTTCGTTCCAATTCACATTCCAAGTAATATTCGGCATGCTAATTACATTGCCGGTTGCCAAATTGCATTATCTCTTATAGTTTCCGAGATATGGACTATCGATAATTTACACCTTAGGCTCTGCTTCTAACTTGGGCCCAAATTGTAAAATGGTCTTCTCTATTGGCGATTTCGTTCCAATTCACATTCCAAGTAATATTCGGCATGCTAATTACATTGCCGGTTGCCAAATTGCATTATCTCTTATAGTTTCCGAGATATGGACTATCAATAATTTACACCTTAGGCTCTGCTTCTAACTTGGGCCCAAATTGTAAAATGGTCTTATCTATTGGCGATTTCGTTCCAATTCACATTCCAAGTAATATTCGGCATGCTAATTACATTGCCGGTTGCCAAATTGAATTATCTCTTATAGTTTCCGAGATATGGACTATCGATAATTTACACCTTAGGCTCTGCTTCTAACTTGGGCCCAAATTGTAAAATGGTCTTACCTATTGGCGATTTCGTTCCAATTCACATTCCAAGTAATATTCGGCATGCTAATTACATTGCCGGTTGCCAAATTGCATTATCTCCTATAGTTTCCGAGATATAGACTATCGATAATTTACACCTTAGGCTCTGCTTCTAACTTGGGCCCAAATTGTAAAATGGTCTTATCTATTGGCGATTTCGTTCCAATTCACATTCCAATTAATATTCGGCATGCTAATTACATTGCCGGTTGCCAAATTGCACTATCTCTTATAGTTTCCGAGATATGGACTATCGATAATTTGCACCTTAGGCTCTGCTTCTAACTTGGGCCCAAATTGTAAAATGGTCTTATCTGTTGGCGATTTCGTTCCAATTCACATTCCAAGTAATATTCGGCATGCTAATTACATTGCCGGTTGCCAAATTGAATTATCTCTTATAGTTTCCGAGATATGGACTATCGATAATTTACACCTTAGGCTCTGCTTCTAACTTGGGCCCAAATTGTAAAATGGTCTTACCTATTGGCGATTTCGTTCCAATTCACATTCCAAGTAATATTCGGCATGCTAATTACATTGCCGGTTGCCAAATTGCATTATCTCTTATAGTTTCCGAGATATGGACTATCGATAATTTACACCTTAGGCTCTGCTTCTAACTTGGGCCCAAATTGTAAAATGGTCTTATCTATTGGCGATTTCGTTCCAATTCACATTCCAAGTAATATTCGGCATGCTAATTACATTGCCGGTTGCCAAATTGCATTATCTCTTATAGTTTCCGAGATATGGACTATCGATAATTTACACCTTAGGCTCTGCTTCTAACTTGGGCCCAAATTGTAAAATGGTCTTATCTATTGGCGATTTCGTCCCAATTCACATTCCAAGTGATATTCGGCATGCTAATTACATTGCCGGTTGCGAAATTGCATTATCTCTTATAGTTTCCGAGATATGGACTATCAATAATTTACACCTTAGGCTCTGCTTCCAACTTGGGCCCAAATTGTATAATGGTCTTATCTATTGGCGATTTCGTTCCAATTCACATTCCAAGTAATATTCGGCATGCTAATTACATTGCCGGTTGCCAAATTGCATTATCTCTTATAGTTTCCGAGATATGGACTATCGATAATTTACACCTTAGGCTCTGCTTCTAACTTGGGCCCAAATTGTAAAATGGTCTTATCTATTGGCGATTTCGTTCCAATTCACATTCTAAGTAATATTCGGCATGCTAATTACATTGCCGGTTGCCAAATTGCATTATCTCTTATAGTTTCCGAGATATGGACTATCGATAATTTACACCTTAGGCTCTGCTTCTAACTTGGGCCCAAATTGTAAAATGGTCTTATCTATTGACGATTTCGTTCCAATTCACATTCCAAGTAATATTCGGCATGCTAATTACATTGCCGGTTGCCAAATTGCATTATCTCGTGTAGTTTCCGAGATATGGACTATCGATAATTTACACCTTAGGCTCTGCTTCTAACTTGGGCCCAAATTGTAAAATGGTCTTATCTATTGGCGATTTCGTTCCAATTCACATTCCAAGTAATATTCGGCATGCTAATTACATTGCCGGTTGCCAAATTGCATTATCTCTTATAGTTTCCGAGATATGGACTATCGATAATTTACACCTTAGGCTCTGCTTCTAACTTGGGCCCAAATTGTAAAATGGTCTTCTCTATTGGCGATTTCGTTCCAATTCACATTCCAAGTAAAATTCGGCATGCTAATTACATTGCCGGTTGCCAAATTGCATTATCTCTTATAGTTTCCGAGATATGGACTATCGATAATTTACACCTTAGGCTCTGCTTCTAACTTGGGCCCAAATTGTAAAATGGTCTTATCTATTGGCGATTTCGTTCCAATTCACATTCCAAGTAATATTCGGCATGCTAATTACATTGCCGGTTGCCAAATTGCATTATCTCTTATAGTTTCCGAGATATGGACTATCGACAATTTACACCTTAGGCTCTGCTTCTAACTTGGGCCCAAATTGTAAAATAATCTTATCTATTGGCGATTTCGTTCCAATTCACATTCCAAGTAATATTCGGCATGCTAATTACATTGCCGGTTGCCAAATTGCATTATCTCTTATAGTTTCCGAGATATGGACTATCGATAATTTACACCTTAGGCTCTGCTTCTAACTTGGGCCCAAATTGTAAAATGGTCTTATCTATTGACGATTTCGTTCCAATTCACATTCCAAGTAATATTCGGCATGCTAATTACATTGCCGGTTGCCAAATTGCATTATCTCTTATAGTTTCCGAGATATGGACTATCGATAATTTACACCTTAGGCTCTGCTTCTAACTTGGGCCCAAATTGTAAAATGGTCTTATCTATTGGCGATTTCGTTCCAATTCACATTCCAAGTAATATTCGGCATGCTAATTACATTGCCGGTTGCCAAATTGCATTATCTCTTATAGTTTCCGAGATATGGACTATCGACAATTTACACCTTAGGCTCTGCTTCTAACTTGGGCCCAAATTGTAAAATAGTCTTATCTATTGGCGATTTCGTTCCAATTCATATTCCAAGTAATATTCGGCATGCTAATTACATTGCCGGTTGCCAAATTGCATTATCTCTTATAGTTTCCGAGATATGGACTATCGATAATTTACACCTTAGGCTCTGCTTCTAACTTGGGCCCAAATTGTAAAATGGTCTTCTCTATTGGCGATTTCGTTCCAATTCACATTCCAAGTAATATTCGGCATGCTAATTACATTGCCGGTTGCCAAATTGCATTACCTCTTATAGTTTCCGAGATATGGACTATCGATAATTTACACCTTAGGCTCTGCTTCTAACTTGGGCCCAAATTGTAAAATGGTCTTATCTATTGGCGATTTCGTTCCAATTCACATTCCAAGTAATATTCGGCATGCTAATTACATTGCCGGTTGCCAAATTGCATTATCTCTTATAGTTTCCGAGATATGGACTATCGATAATTTACACCTTAGGCTCTGCTTCTAACTTGGGCCCAAATTGTAAAATGGTCTTCTCTATTGGCGATTTCGTTCCAATTCACATTCCAAGTAAAATTCGGCATGCTAATTACATTGCCGGTTGCCAAATTGCATTATCTCTTATAGTTTCCGAGATATGGACTATCGATAATTTACACCTTAGGCTCTGCTTCTAACTTGGGCCCAAATTGTAAAATGGTCTTATCTATTGGCGATTTCGTTCCAATTCACATTCCAAGTAATATTCGGCATGCTAATTACATTGCCGGTTGCCAAATTGCATTATCTCTTATAGTTTCCGAGATATGGACTATCGACAATTTACACCTTAGGCTCTGCTTCTAACTTGGGCCCAAATTGTAAAATAATCTTATCTATTGGCGATTTCGTTCCAATTCACATTCCAAGTAATATTCGGCATGCTAATTACATTGCCGGTTGCCAAATTGCATTATCTCTTATAGTTTCCGAGATATGGACTATCGATAATTTACACCTTAGGCTCTGCTTCTAACTTGGGCCCAAATTGTAAAATGGTCTTCTCTATTGGCGATTTCGTTCCAATTCACATTCCAAGTAATATTCGGCATGCTAATTACATTGCCGGTTGCCAAATTGCATTACCTCTTATAGTTTCCGAGATATGGACTATCGATAATTTACACCTTAGTCTCTGCTTCTAACTTGGGCCCAAATTGTAAAATGGTCTTATCTATTGGCGATTTCGTTCCAATTCACATTCCAAGTAATATTCGGCATGCTAATTACATTGCCGGTTGCCAAATTGCATTATCTCTTATAGTTTCCGAGATATGGACTATCGATAATTTACACCTTAGGCTCTGCTTCTAACTTGGGCCCAAATTGTAAAATGGTCTTCTCTATTGGCGATTTCGTTCCAATTCACATTCCAAGTAATATTCGGCATGCTAATTACATTTCCGGTTGCCAAATTGCATTATCTCTTATAGTTTCCGAGATATGGACTATCAATAATTTACACCTTAGGCTCTGCTTCTAACTTGGGCCCAAATTGTAAAATGGTCTTATCTATTGGCGATTTCGTTCCAATTCACATTCCAAGTAATATTCGGCATGCTAATTACATTGCCGGTTGCCAAATTGAATTATCTCTTATAGTTTCCGAGATATGGACTATCGATAATTTACACCTTAGGCTCTGCTTCTAACTTGGGCCCAAATTGTAAAATGGTCTTACCTATTGGCGATTTCGTTCCAATTCACATTCCAAGTAATATTCGGCATGCTAATTACATTGCCGGTTGCCAAATTGCATTATCTCTTATAGTTTCCGAGATATGGACTATCGATAATTTACACCTTAGGCTCTGCTTCTAATTTGGGCCCAAATTGTAAAATGGTCTTATCTATTGGCGATTTCGTTCCAATTCACATTCCAATTAATATTCGGCATGCTAATTACATTGCCGGTTGCCAAATTGCACTATCTCTTATAGTTTCCGAGATATGGACTATCGATAATTTACACCTTAGGCTCTGCTTCTAACTTGGGCCCAAATTGTAAAATGGTCTTATCTATTGGCGATTTCGTTCCAATTCACATTCCAAGTAATATTCGGCATGCTAATTACATTGCCGGTTGCCAAATTGCATTATCTCTTATAGTTTCCGAGATATGGACTATCGATAATTTACACCTTAGGCTCTGCTTCTAACTTGGGCCCAAATTGTAAAATGGTCTTATCTATTGGCGATTTCGTTCCAATTCACATTCCAAGTAATATTCGGCATGCTAATTACATTGCCGGTTGCCAAATTGCATTATCTCTTATAGTTTCCGAGATATGGACTATCGATAATTTACACCTTAGGCTCTGCTTCTAACTTGGGCCCAAATTGTAAAATGGTCTTATCTATTGGCGATTTCGTTCCAATTCACATTTCAAGTAATATTCGGCATGCTAATTACATTGCCGGTTGCCAAATTGCATTATCTCTTATAGTTTCCGAGATATGGACTATCGATAATTTACACCTTAGGCTCTTCTTCTAACTTGGGCCCAAATTGTAAAATGGTCTTATCTATTGGCGATTTCGTTCCAATTCACATTCCAAGTAATATTCGGCATGCTAATTACATTGCCGGTTGCCAAATTGAATTATCTCTTATAGTTTCCGAGATATGGACTATCGATAATTTACACCTTAGGCTCTGCTTCTAACTTGGGCCCAAATTGTAAAATGGTCTTACCTATTGGCGATTTCGTTCCAATTCACATTCCAAGTAATATTCGGCATGCTAATTACATTGCCGGTTGCCAAATTGCATTATCTCTTATAGTTTCCGAGATATGGACTATCGATAATTTACACCTTAGGCTCTGCTTCTAACTTGGGCCCAAATTGTAAAATGGTCTTATCTATTGGCGATTTCGTTCCAATTCACATTCCAAGTAATATTCGGCATGCTAATTACATTGCCGGTTGCCAAATTGCATTATCTCTTATAGTTTCCGAGATATGGACTATCGATAATTTACACCTTAGGCTCTGCTTCTAACTTGGGCCCAAATTGTAAAATGGTCTTATCTATTGGCGATTTCGTCCCAATTCACATTCCAAGTGATATTCGGCATGCTAATTACATTGCCGGTTGCGAAATTGCATTATCTCTTATAGTTTCCGAGATATGGACTATCAATAATTTACACCTTAGGCTCTGCTTCTAACTTGGGCCCAAATTGTAAAATGGTCTTATCTATTGGCGATTTCGTTCCAATTCACATTCCAAGTAATATTCTGCATGCTAATTACATTGCCGGTTGCCAAATTGCATTATCTCTTATAGTTTCCGAGATATGGACTATCGATAATTTACACCTTAGGCTCTGCTTCTAACTTGGGCCCAAATTGTAAAATGGTCTTATCTATTGGCGATTTCGTTCCAATTCACATTCCAAGTAATATTCGGCATGCTAATTACATTGCCGGTTGCCAAATTGCATTATCTCTTATAGTTTCCGAGATATGGACTATCGATAGTTTACACCTTAGGCTCTGCTTCTAACTTGGGCCCAAATTGTAAAATGGTCTTATCTATTGACGATTTCGTTCCAATTCACATTCCAAGTAATATTCGGCATGCTAATTACATTGCCGGTTGCCAAATTGCATTATCTCTTATAGTTTCCGAGATATGGACTATCGATAATTTACACCTTAGGCTCTGCTTCTAACTTGGGCCCAAATTGTAAAATGGTCTTATCTATTGGCGATTTCGTTAAAATTCACATTCCAAGTAATATTCGGCATGCTAATTACATTGCCGGTTGCCAAATTGCATTATCTCTTGTAGTTTCCGAGATATGGACTATCGATAATTTACACCTTAGGCTCTGCTTCTAACTTGGGCCCAAATTGTAAAATGGTCTTATCTATTGGCGATTTCGTTCCAATTCACACTCCAAGTAATATTCGGCATGCTAATTACATTGCCGGTTGCGAAATTGCATTATCTCTTATAGTTTCCGAGATATGGACTATCAATAATTTACACCTTAGGCTCTGCTTCTAACTTGGGCCCAAATTGTAAAATGGTCTTATCTATTGGCGATTTCGTTCCAATTCACATTCCAAGTAATATTCGGCATGCTAATTACATTGCCGGTTGCCAAATTGCATTATCTCTTATAGTTTCCGAGATATGGACTATCGATAATTTACACCTTAGGCTCTGCTTCTAACTTGGGCCCAAATTGTAAAATGGCCTTATCTATTGGCGATTTCGTCCCAATTCACATTCCAAGTAATATTCGGCATGCTAATTACATTGCCGGTTGCGAAATTGCATTATCTCTTATAGTTTCAGAGATATGGACTATCGATAATTTACACCTTAGGCTCTGCTTCTAACTTGGGCCCAAATTGTAAAATGGTCTTATCTATTGGCAATTTCGTTCCAATTCACATTCCAAGTAATATTCGGCATGCTAATTACATTGCCGGTTGCCAAATAGCATTATCTCTTATAGTTTCCGAGATATGGACTATCGATAATTTACACCTTAGGCTCTGCTTCTAACTTGGGCCCAAATTGTAAAATGGTCTTATCTATTGGCGGTTTCGTTCCAATTCACATTCCAAGTAATATTCGGCATGCTAATTACATTGCCGGTTGCCAAATTGCATTAACTCTTATAGTTTCCGAGATATGGACTATCGATAATTTACACCTTAGGCTCTGCTTCTAACTTGGGCCCAAATTGTAAAATGGTCTTATCTATTGGCGATTTCGTCCCAATTCACATTCCAAGTGATATTCGGCATGCTAATTACATTGCCGGTTGCGAAATTGCATTATCTCTTATAGTTTCCGAGATATGGACTATCGATAATTTACACCTTAGGCTCTGCTTCTAACTTGGGCCCAAATTGTAAAATGGTCTTATCTATTGGCGATTTCGTTCCAATTCACATTCCAAGTAATATTCGGCATGCTAATTACATTGCCGGTTGCCAAATTGCATTATCTCTTATAGTTTCCGAGATATGGACTATCGATAATTTACACCTTAGGCTCTGCTTCTAACTTGGGCCCAAATTGTAAAATGGTCTTATCTATTGGCGATTTCGTTGCAATTCACATTCCAAGTAATATTCGGCATGCTAATTACATTGCCGGTTGCCAAATTGAATTATCTCTTATAGTTTCCAAGATATGGACTATCGATAATTTACACCTTAGGCTCTGCTTCTAACTTGGGCCCAAATTGTAAAATGGTCTTATCTATTGGCGATTTCGTTCCAATTCACATTCCAAGTAATATTCGGCATGCTAATTACATTGCCGGTTGCCAAATTGCATTATCTCTTATAGTTTCCGAGATATGGACTATCGATAATTTACACCTTAGGCTCTGCCTCTAACTTGGACCCAAATTGTAAAATGGTCTTATCTATTGGCGATTTCGTTCCAATTCACATTCCAAGTAATATTCGGCATGCTAATTACATTGCCGGTTGCCAAATTGCATTATCTCTTATAGTTTCCGAGATATGGACTATCGATAATTTACACCTTAGGCTCTGCTTCTAACTTGGGCCCAAATTGTAAAATGGTCTTATCTATTGGCGATTTCGTTCCAATTCACATTCCAAGTAATATTCGGCATGCTAATTACATTGCCGGTTGCCAAATTGCATTATCTCTTATAGTTTCCGAGATATGGACTATCGATAATTTACACCTTAGGCTCTGCTTCTAACTTGGGCCCAAATTGTAAAATGGTCTTATCTATTGGCGATTTCGTTCCAATTCACATTCCAAGTAATATTCGGCATGCTAATTACATTGCCGTTTGCCAAATTGCATTATCTCTTATAGTTTCCGAGATATGGACTAGCGATAATTTACACCTTAGGCTCTGCTTCTAACTTGGGCCCAAATTGTAAAATGGTCTTATCTATTGGCGATTTCGTCCCAATTCACATTCCAAGTGATATTCGGCATGCTAATTACATTGCCGGTTGCGAAATTGCATTATCTCTTATAGTTTCCGAGATATGGACTATCAATAATTTACACCTTAGGGTCTGCTTCTAACTTGGGCCCAAATTGTAAAATGGTCTTATCTATTGGCGATTTCGTTCCAATTCACATTCCAAGTAATATTCGGCATGCTAATTACATTGCCGGTTGCCAAATTGCATTATCTCTTATAGTTTCCGAGATATGGACTATCGATAATTTACACCTTAGGCTCTGCTTCTAACTTGGGCCCAAATTGTAAAATGGTCTTATCTATTGGCGATTTTGTTCCAATTCACATTCCAAGTAATATTCGGCATGCTAATTACATTGCCGGTTGCAAAATTGCATTATCTCTTATAGTTTCCGAGATATGGACTATCGATAATTTACACCTTAGGCTCTGCTTCTAACTTGGGCCCAAATTGTAAAATGGTCTTATCTATTGGCGATTTCGTTCCAATTCACATTCCAAGTAATATTTGGCATGCTAATTACATTGCCGGTTGCCAAATTGCATTATCTCTTATAGTTTCCGAGATATGGACTATCGATAATTTACACCTTAGGCTCTGCTTCTAACTTGGGCCCAAATTGTAAAATGGTCTTATCTATTGGCGATTTCGTCCCAATTCACATTCCAAGTGATATTCGGCATGCTAATTACATTGCCGGTTGCGAAATTGCATTATCTCTTATAGTTTCCGAGATATGGACTATCAATAATTTACACCTTAGGCTCTGCTTCTAACTTGGGCCCAAATTGTAAAATGGTCTTATCTATTGGCGATTTCGTTCCAATTCACATTCCAAGTAATATTCGGCATGCTAATTACATTGCCGGTTGCCAAATTGCATTATCTCTTATAGTTTCCGAGATATGGACTATCGATAATTTACACCTTAGGCTCTGCTCCTAACTTGGGCCCAAATTGTAAAATGGTCTTATCTATTGGCGATTTCGTTCCAATTCACATTCCAAGTAATATTCGGCATGCTAATTACATTGCCGGTTGCCAAATTGCATTATCTCTTATAGTTTCCGAGATATGGACTATCGATAATTTACACCTTAGGCTCTGCTTCTAACTTGGGCCCAAATTGTAAAATGGTCTTATCTATTGGCGATTTCGTCCCAATTCACATTCCAAGTGATATTCGGCATGCTAATTACATTGCCGGTTGCGAAATTGCATTATCTCTTATAGTTTCCGAGATATGGACTATCGATAATTTACACCTTAGGCTCTGCTTCTAACTTTTGCCCAAATTGTAAAATGGTCTTATCTATTGGCGATTTCGATCCAATTCACATTCCAAGTAATATTCGGCATGCTAATTACATTGCCGGTTGCCAAATTGCATTATCTCTTATAGTTTCCGAGATATGGACTATCGATTATTTACACCTTAGGCTCTGCTTCTAACTTGGGCCCAAATTGTAAAATGGTCTTATCTATTGGCGATTTAGTTGCAATTCACATTCCAAGTAATATTCGGCATGCTAATTACATTGCCGGTTGCCAAATTGCATTATCTCTTATAGTTTCCGAGATATGGACTATCGATAATTTACACCTTAGGCTCTGCATCTAACTTGGGCCCAAATTGTAAAATGGCCTTATCTATTGGCGATTTCGTTCCAATTCACATTCCAAGTAATATTCGGCATGCTAATTACATTGCCGGTTGCCAAATTGCATTATCTCTTATAGTTTCCGAGATATGGACTATCGATAATTTACACCTTAGGCTCTGCTTCGAACTTGGGCCCAAATTGTAAAATGGTCTTATCAATTGGCGATTTCGTTCCAATTCACATTCCAAGTAATATTCGGCATGCTAATTACATTGCCGGTTGCCAAATTGCATAATCTCTTATAGTTTCCGAGATATGGACTATCGATAATTTACACCTTAGGCTCTGCTTCTAACTTGGGCCCAAATTGTAAAATGGTCTTATCTATTGGCGATTTAGTTGCAATTCACATTCCAAGTAATATTAGGCATGCTAATTACATTGCCGGTTGCCAAATTGCATTATCTCTTATAGTTTCCGAGATATGGACTATCGATAATTTACACTTTAGGCTCTGCTTCTAACTTGGGCCCAAATTGTAAAATGGTCTTATCTATTGGCGATTTCGTTCCAATTCACATTCCAAGTAATATTCGGCATGCTAATTACATTGCCGGTTGCCAAATTGCATTATCTCTTATAGTTTCCGAGATATGGACTATCGATAATTTACACCTTAGGCTCTGCTTCTAACTTGGGCCCAAATTGTAAAATGGTCTTATCTATTGGCGATTTCGTTCCAATTCACATTCCAAGTAATATTCGGCATGCTAATTACATTTCCGGTTGCCAACTTGCATTATCTCTTATAGTTTCCGAGATATGGACTATCGATAATTTACACCTTAGGCTCTGCTTCTAACTTGGGCCCAAATTGTAAAATGGTCTTATCAATTGGCGATTTCGTTCCAATTCACATTCCAAGTAATATTCGGCATGCTAATTACATTGTCGGTTGCCAAATTGCATTATCTCTTATAGTTTCCGAGATATGGACTATCGATAATTTACACCTTAGGCTCTGCTTCTAACTTGGGCCCAAATTGTAAAATGGTCTTATCTATTGGCGATTTAGTTGCAATTCACATTCCAAGTAATATTCGGCATGCTAATTACATTGCCGGTTGCCAAATTGCATTATCTCTTATAGTTTCCGAGATATGGACTATCGATAATTTACACCTTAGGCTCTGCTTCTAACTTGGGCCCAAATTGTAAAATGGTCTTATCTATTGGCGATTTCGTTCCAATTCACATTCCAAGTAATATTCGGCATGCTAATTACATTGCCGGTTGCCAAATTGCATTATCTCTTATAGTTTCCGAGATATGGACTATCGATAATTTACACCTTAGGCTCTGCTTCTAACTTGGGCCCAAATTGTAAAATGGTCTTATCTATTGGCGATTTCGTTCCAATTCACAATCCAAGTAATATTCGGCATGCTAATTACATTGCCGGTTGCCAAATTGCATTATCTCTTATAGTTTCCGAGATATGGACTATCGATAATTTACACCTTAGGCTCTGCTTCTAACTTGGGCCCAAATTGTAAAATGGTCTTATCTATTGGCGATTTCGTTCCAATTCACATTCCAAGTAATATTCGGCATGCTAATTACATTGCCGGTTGCCAAATTGCATTATCTCTTATAGTTTCCGAGATATGGACTATCGATAATTTACACCTTAGGCTCTGCTTCTAACTTGGGCCCAAATTGTAAAATGGTCTTATCTATTGGCGATTTCGTCCCAATTCACATTCCAAGTGATATTCGGCATGCTAATTACATTGCCGGTTGCGAAATTGCATTATCTCTTATAGTTTCCGAGATATGGACTATCAATAATTTACACCTTAGGCTCTGCTTCTAACTTGGGCCCAAATTGTAAAATGGTCTTATCTATTGGCGATTTCGTTCCAATTCACATTCCAAGTAATATTCGGCATGCTAATTACATTGCCGGTTGCCAAATTGCATTATCTCTTATAGTTTCCGAGATATGGACTATCGATAATTTACACCTTAGGCTCTGCTTCTAACTTGGGCCCAAATTGTAAAATGGTCTTATCTATTGGCGATTTCGTTCCAATTCACATTCCAAGTAATATTCGGCATGCTAATTACATTGCCGGTTGCCAAATTGCATTATCTCTTATAGTTTCCGAGATATGGACTATCGATAATTTACACCTTAGGCTCTGCTTCTAACTTGGGCCCAAATTGTAAAATGGTCTTATCTATTGGCGATTTCGTTCCAATTCACATTCCAAGTAATATTCGGCATGCTAATTACATTGCCGGTTGCCAAATTGCATTATCTCTTATAGTTTCCGAGATATGGACTATCGATAATTTACACCTTAGGCTCTGCTTCTAACTTGGGCCCAAATTGTAAAATGGTCTTATCTATTGGCGATTTCGTCCCAATTCACATTCCAAGTGATATTCGGCATGCTAATTACATTGCCGGTTGCGAAATTGCATTATCTCTTATAGTTTCCGAGATATGGACTATCGATAATTTACACCTTAGGCTCTGCTTCCAACTTGGGCCCAAATTGTAAAATGGTCTTATCTATTGGCGATTTCGATCCAATTCACATTCCAAGTAATATTCGGCATGCTAATTACATTGCCGGTTGCCAAATTGCATTATCTCTTATAGTTTCCGAGATATGGACTATCGATAATTTACACCTTAGGCTCTGCTTCTAACTTGGGCCCAAATTGTAAAATGGTCTTATCTATTGGCGATTTCGTTCCAATTCACATTCCAAGTAATATTCGGCATGCTAATTACATTGCCGGTTGCCAAATTGCATTATCTCTTATAGTTTCCGAGATATGGACTATCGATAATTTACACCTTAGGCTCTGCTTCTAACTTGGGCCCAAATTGTAAAATGGTCTTATCTATTGGCGATTTCGTTCCAATTCACATTCCAAGTAATATTCGGCATGCTAATTACATTGCCGGTTGCCAAATTGCATTATCTCTTATAGTTTCCGAGATATTGACTATCGATAATTTACACCTTAGGCTCTGCTTCTAACTTGGGCCCAAATTGTAAAATGGTCTTATCAATTGGCGATTTCGTTCCAATTCACATTCCAAGTAATATTCGGCATGCTAATTACATTGTCGGTTGCCAAATTGCATTATCTCTTATAGTTTCCGAGATATGGACTATCGATAATTTACACCTTAGGCTCTGCTTCTAACTTGGGCCCAAATTGTAAAATGGTCTTATCTATTGGCGATTTAGTTGCAATTCACATTCCAAGTAATATTCGGCATGCTAATTACATTGCCGGTTGCCAAATTGCATTATCTCTTATAGTTTCCGAGATATGGACTATCGATAATTTACACCTTAGGCTCTGCTTCTAACTTGGGCCCAAATTGTAAAATGGTCTTATCTATTGGCGATTTCGTTCCAATTCACATTCCAAGTAATATTCGGCATGCTAATTACATTGCCGATTGCCAAATTGCATTATCTCTTATAGTTTCCGAGATATGGACTATCGATAATTTACACCTTAGGCTCTGCTTCTAAC
Organism: Rhynchophorus ferrugineus; assembly: GCF_030347505.1. Taxonomy (NCBI): domain Eukaryota; kingdom Metazoa; phylum Arthropoda; class Insecta; order Coleoptera; family Curculionidae; genus Rhynchophorus; species Rhynchophorus ferrugineus. Next base: position 643,473 of record NW_027472611.1, on the reverse strand, counting down.
TTGGGCCCAAATTGTAAAATGGTCTTATCTATTGGCGATTTCGTTCCAATTCACAATCCAAGTAATATTCGGCATGCTAATTACATTGCCGGTTGCCAAATTGCATTATCTCTTATAGTTTCCGAGATATGGACTATCGATAATTTACACCTTAGGCTCTGCTTCTAACTTGGGCCCAAATTGTAAAATGGTCTTATCTATTGGCGATTTCGTTCCAATTCACATTCCAAGTAATATTCGGCATGCTAATTACATTGCCGGTTGCCAAATTGCATTATCTTTTATAGTTTCCGAGATATGGACTATCGATAATTTACACCTTAGGCTCTGCTTCTAACTTGGGCCCAAATTGTAAAATGGTCTTATCTATTGGCGATTTCGTTCCAATTCACATTCCAAGTAATATTCGGCATGCTAATTACATTGCCGGTTGCCAAATTGCATTATCTCTTATAGTTTCCGAGATATGGACTATCGATAATTTACACCTTAGGCTCTGCTTCTAACTTGGGCCCAAATTGTAAAATGGTCTTATCTATTGGCGATTTCGTCCCAATTCACATTCCAAGTGATATTCGGCATGCTAATTACATTGCCGGTTGCGAAATTGCATTATCTCTTATAGTTTCCGAGATATGGACTATCAATAATTTACACCTTAGGCTCTGCTTCTAACTTGGGCCCAAATTGTAAAATGGTCTTATCTATTGGCGATTTCGTTCCAATTCACATTCCAAGTAATATTCGGCATGCTAATTACATTGCCGGTTGCCAAATTGCATTATCTCTTATAGTTTCCGAGATATGGACTATCGATAATTTACACCTTAGGCTCTGCTTCTAACTTGGGCCCAAATTGTAAAATGGTCTTATCTATTGGCGATTTCGTTCCAATTCACATTCCAAGTAATATTCGGCATGCTAATTACATTGCCGGTTGCCAAATTGCATTATCTCTTATAGTTTCCGAGATATGGACTATCGATAATTTACACCTTAGGCTCTGCTTCTAACTTGGGCCCAAATTGTAAAATGGTCTTATCTATTGGCGATTTCGTTCCAATTCACATTCCAAGTAATATTCGGCATGCTAATTACATTGCCGGTTGCCAAATTGCATTATCTTTTATAGTTTCCGAGATATGGACTATCGATAATTTACACCTTAGGCTCTGCTTCTAACTTGGGCCCAAATTGTAAAATGGTCTTATCTATTGGCGATTTCGTTCCAATTCACATTCCAAGTAATATTCGGCATGCTAATTACATTGCCGGTTGCCAAATTGCATTATCTCTTATAGTTTCCGAGATATGGACTATCGATAATTTACACCTTAGGCTCTGCTTCTAACTTGGGCCCAAATTGTAAAATGGTCTTATCTATTGGCGATTTCGTCCCAATTCACATTCCAAGTGATATTCGGCATGCTAATTACATTGCCGGTTGCGAAATTGCATTATCTCTTATAGTTTCCGAGATATGGACTATCAATAATTTACACCTTAGGCTCTGCTTCTAACTTGGGCCCAAATTGTAAAATGGTCTTATCTATTGGCGATTTCGTTCCAATTCACAATCCAAGTAATATTCGGCATGCTAATTACATTGCCGGTTGCCAAATTGCATTATCTCTTATAGTTTCCGAGATATGGACTATCGATAATTTACACCTTAGGCTCTGCTTCTAACTTGGGCCCAAATTGTAAAATGGTCTTATCTATTGGCGATTTCGTTCCAATTCACATTCCAAGTAATATTCGGCATGCTAATTACATTGCCGGTTGCCAAATTGCATTATCTCTTATAGTTTCCGAGATATGGACTATCGATAATTTACACCTTAGGCTCTGCTTCTAACTTGGGCCCAAATTGTAAAATGGTCTTATCTATTGGCGATTTCGTCCCAATTCACATTCCAAGTGATATTCGGCATGCTAATTACATTGCCGGTTGCGAAATTGCATTATCTCTTATAGTTTCCGAGATATGGACTATCAATAATTTACACCTTAGGCTCTGCTTCTAACTTGGGCCCAAATTGTAAAATGGTCTTATCTATTGGCGATTTCGTTCCAATTCACATTCCAAGTAATATTCGGCATGCTAATTACATTGCCGGTTGCCAAATTGCATTATCTCTTATAGTTTCCGAGATATGGACTATCGATAATTTACACCTTAGGCTCTGCTTCTAACTTGGGCCCAAATTGTAAAATGGTCTTATCTATTGGCGATTTCGTTCCAATTCACATTCCAAGTAATATTCGGCATGCTAATTACATTGCCGGTTGCCAAATTGCATTATCTCTTATAGTTTCCGAGATATGGACTATCGATAATTTACACCTTAGGCTCTGCTTCTAACTTGGGCCCAAATTGTAAAATGGTCTTATCTATTGGCGATTTCGTTCCAATTCACATTCCAAGTAATATTCGGCATGCTAATTACATTGCCGGTTGCCAAATTGCATTATCTCTTATAGTTTCCGAGATATGGACTATCGATAATTTACACCTTAGGCTCTGCTTCTAACTTGGGCCCAAATTGTAAAATGGTCTTATCTATTGGCGATTTCGTCCCAATTCACATTCCAAGTGATATTCGGCATGCTAATTACATTGCCGGTTGCCAAATTGCATTATCTCTTATAGTTTCCGAGATATGGACTATCGATAATTTACACCTTAGGCTCTGCTTCTAACTTGGGCCCAAATTGTAAAATGGTCTTATCGATTGGCGATTTCGTTCCAATTCACATTCCAAGTAATATTCGGCATGCTAATTACATTGCCGGTTGCCAAATTGCATTATCTCTTATAGTTTCCGAGATATGGACTATCGATAATTTACACCTTAGGCTCTGCTTCTAACTTGGGCCCAAATTGTAAAATGGTCTTATCTATTGGCGATTTCGTTCCAATTCACATTCCAAGTAATATTCGGCATGCTAATTACATTGCCGGTTGCCAAATTGCATTATCTCTTATAGTTTCCGAGATATGGACTATCGATAATTTACACCTTAGGCTCTGCTTCTAACTTGGGCCCAAATTGTAAAATGGTCTTATCTATTGGCGATTTCGTTCCAATTCACATTCCAAGTAATATTCGGCATGCTAATTACATTGCCGGTTGCCAAATTGCATTATCTCTTATAGTTTCCGAGATATGGACTATCGATAATTTACACCTTAGGCTCTGCTTCTAACTTGGGCCCAAATTGTAAAATGGTCTTATCAATTGGCGATTTCGTTCCAATTCACAATCCAAGTAATATTCGGCATGCTAATTACATTGTCGGTTGCCAAATTGCATTATCTCTTATAGTTTCCGAGATATGGACTATCGATAATTTACACCTTAGGCTCTGCTTCTAACTTGGGCCCAAATTGTAAAATGGTCTTATCTATTGGCGATTTAGTTGCAATTCACATTCCAAGTAATATTCGGCATGCTAATTACATTGCCGGTTGCCAAATTGCATTATCTCTTATAGTTTCCGAGATATGGACTATCGATAATTTACACCTTAGGCTCTGCTTCTAACTTGGGCCCAAATTGTAAAATGGTCTTATCTATTGGCGATTTCGTTCCAATTCACATTCCAAGTAATATTCGGCATGCTAATTACATTGCCGGTTGCCAAATTGCATTATCTCTTATAGTTTCCGAGATATGGACTATCGATAATTTACACCTTAGGCTCTGCTTCTAACTTGGGCCCAAATTGTAAAATGGTCTTATCTATTGGCGATTTCGTTCCAATTCACAATCCAAGTAATATTCGGCATGCTAATTACATTGCCGGTTGCCAAATTGCATTATCTCTTATAGTTTCCGAGATATGGACTATCGATAATTTACACCTTAGGCTCTGCTTCTAACTTGGGCCCAAATTGTAAAATGGTCTTATCTATTGGCGATTTCGTTCCAATTCACATTCCAAGTAATATTCGGCATGCTAATTACATTGCCGGTTGCCAAATTGCATTATCTTTTATAGTTTCCGAGATATGGACTATCGATAATTTACACCTTAGGCTCTGCTTCTAACTTGGGCCCAAATTGTAAAATGGTCTTATCTATTGGCGATTTCGTTCCAATTCACATTCCAAGTAATATTAGGCATGCTAATTACATTGCCGGTTGCCAAATTGCATTATCTCTTATAGTTTCCGAGATATGGACTATCGATAATTTACACCTTAGGCTCTGCTTCTAACTTGGGCCCAAATTGTAAAATGGTCTTATCTATTGGCGATTTCGTCCCAATTCACATTCCAAGTGATATTCGGCATGCTAATTACATTGCCGGTTGCGAAATTGCATTATCTCTTATAGTTTCCGAGATATGGACTATCAATAATTTACACCTTAGGCTCTGCTTCTAACTTGGGCCCAAATTGTAAAATGGTCTTATCTATTGGCGATTTCGTTCCAATTCACATTCCAAGTAATATTCGGCATGCTAATTACATTGCCGGTTGCCAAATTGCATTATCTCTTATAGTTTCCGAGATATGGACTATCGATAATTTACACCTTAGGCTCTGCTTCTAACTTGGGCCCAAATTGTAAAATGGTCTTATCTATTGGCGATTTCGTTCCAATTCACATTCCAAGTAATATTCGGCATGCTAATTACATTGCCGGTTGCCAAATTGCATTATCTCTTATAGTTTCCGAGATATGGACTATCGATAATTTACACCTTAGGCTCTGCTTCTAACTTGGGCCCAAATTGTAAAATGGTCTTATCTATTGGCGATTTCGTTCCAATTCACATTCCAAGTAATATTCGGCATGCTAATTACATTGCCGGTTGCCAAATTGCATTATCTCTTATAGTTTCCGAGATATGGACTATCGATAATTTACACCTTAGGCTCTGCTTCTAACTTGGGCCCAAATTGTAAAATGGTCTTATCTATTGGCGATTTCGTCCCAATTCACATTCCAAGTGATATTCGGCATGCTAATTACATTGCCGGTTGCGAAATTGCATTATCTCTTATAGTTTCCGAGATATGGACTATCGATAATTTACACCTTAGGCTCTGCTTCCAACTTGGGCCCAAATTGTAAAATGGTCTTATCTATTGGCGATTTCGATCCAATTCACATTCCAAGTAATATTCGGCATGCTAATTACATTGCCGGTTGCCAAATTGCATTATCTCTTATAGTTTCCGAGATATGGACTATCGATAATTTACACCTTAGGCTCTGCTTCTAACTTGGGCCCAAATTGTAAAATGGTCTTATCTATTGGCGATTTCGTTCCAATTCACATTCCAAGTAATATTCGGCATGCTAATTACATTGCCGGTTGCCAAATAGCATTATCTCTTATAGTTTCCGAGATATGGACTATCGATAATTTACACCTTAGGCTCTGCTTCTAACTTGGGCCCAAATTGTAAAATGGTCTTATCAATTGGCGATTTCGTTCCAATTCACATTCCAAGTAATATTCGGCATGCTAATTACATTGCCGGTTGCCAAATTGCATTATCTCTTATAGTTTCCGAGATATGGACTATCGATAATTTACACCTTAGGCTCTGCTTCTAACTTGGGCCCAAATTGTAAAATGGTCTTATCTATTGGCGATTTAGTTGCAATTCACAAACCAAGTAATATTCGGCATGCTAATTACATTGCCGGTTGCCAAATTGCATTATCTCTTATAGTTTCCGAGATATGGACTATCGATAATTTACACCTTAGGCTCTGCTTCTAACTTGGGCCCAAATTGTAAAATGGTCTTATCTATTGGCGATTTCGTTCCAATTCACATTCCAAGTAATATTCGGCATGCTAATTACATTGCCGGTTGCCAAATTGCATTATCTCTTATAGTTTCCGAGATATGGACTATCGATAATTTACACCTTAGACTCTGCTTCTAACTTGGGCCCAAATTGTAAAATGGTCTTATCTATTGGCGATTTCGTTCCAATTCACATTCCAAGTAATATTCGGCATGCTAATTACATTGCCGGTTGCCAAATTGCATTATCTCTTATAGTTTCCGAGATATGGACTATCGATAATTTACACCTTAGGCTCTGCTTCTAACTTGGGCCCAAATTGTAAAATGGTCTTATCTATTGGCGATTTAGTTGCAATTCACATTCCAAGTAATATTCGGCATGCTAATTACATTGCCGGTTGCCAAATTGCATTATCTCTTATAGTTTCCGAGATATGGACTATCGATAATTTACACCTTAGGCTCTGCTTCTAACTTGGGCCCAAATTGTAAAATGGTCTTATCTATTGGCGATTTCGTTCCAATTCACATTCCAAGTAATATTCGGCATGCTAATTACATTGCCGGTTGCCAAATTGCATTATCTCTTATAGTTTCCGAGATATGGACTATCGATAATTTACACCTTAGGCTCTGCTTCTAACTTGGGCCCAAATTGTAAAATGGTCTTATCTATTGGCGATTTCGTTCCAATTCACATTCCAAGTAATATTCGGCATGCTAATTACATTGCCGGTTGCCAAATTGCATTATCTCTTATAGTTTCCGAGATATGGACTATCGATTATTTACACCTTAGGCTCTGCTTCTAACTTGGGCCCAAATTGTAAAATGGTCTTGTCTATTGGCGATTTCGTTCCAATTCACATTCCAAGTAATATTCGGCATGCTAATTACATTGCCGGTTGCCAAATTGCATTATCTTTTATAGTTTCCGAGATATGGACTATCGATAATTTACACCTTAGGCTCTGCTTCTAACTTGGGCCCAAATTGTAAAATGGTCTTATCTATTGGCGATTTCGTCCCAATTTACATTCCAAGTGATATTCGGCATGCTAATTACATTGCCGGTTGCGAAATTGTATTATCTCTTATAGTTTCCGAGATATGGACTATCAATAATTTACACCTTAGGCTCTGCTTCTAACTTGGGTCCAAATTGTAAAATGGTCTTATCTATTGGCGATTTCGTTCCAATTCACATTCGAAGTAATATTCGGCATGCTAATTACATTGCCGGTTGCCAAATTGCATTATCTCTTATAGTTTCCGAGATATGGACTATCGATAATTTACACCTTAGGCTCTGCTTCTAACTTGGGCCCATATTGTAAAATGGTCTTATCTATTGGCGATTTCGTTCCAATTCACATTCCAAGTAATATTCGGCATGCTAATTACATTGCCGGTTGCCAAATTGCATTATCTCTTATAGTTTCCGAGATATGGACTATCGATAATTTACACCTTAGGCTCTGCTTCTAACTTGGGCCCAAATTGTAAAATGGTCTTATCTATTGGCGATTTCGTTCCAATTCACATTCCAAGTAATATTCGGCATGCTAATTACATTGCCGGTTGCCATATTGCATTATCTCTTATAGTTTCCGAGATATGGACTATCGATAATTTACACCCTAGGCTCTGCTTCTAACTTGGGCCCAAATTGTAAAATGGTCTTATCTATTGGCGATTTAGTTGCAATTCACATTCCAAGTAATATTCGGCATGCTAATTACATTGCCGGTTGCCAAATTGCATTATCTCTTATAGTTTCCGAGATATGGACTATCGATAATTTACACCTTAGGCTCTGCTTCTAACTTGGGCCCAAATTGTAAAATGGTCTTATCTATTGGCGATTTCGTTCCAATTCACATTCCAAGTAATATTTGGCATGCTAATTACATTGCCGGTTGCCAAATTGCATTATCTCTTATAGTTTCCGAGATATGGACTATCGATAATTTACACCTTAGGCTCTGCTTCTAACTTGAGCCCAAATTGTAAAATGGTCTTATCTATTGGCGATTTCGTTCCAATTCACATTCCAAGTAATATTCGGCATGCTAATTACATTGCCGGTTGCCAAATTGCATTATCTCTTATAGTTTCCGAGATATGGACTATCGATAATTTACACCTTAGGCTCTGCTTCTAACTTGGGCCCAAATTGTAAAAAGGTCTTATCTATTGGCGATTTCGTTCCAATTCACATTCCAAGTAATATTCGGCATGCTAATTACATTGCCGGTTGCCAAATTGCATTATCTCTTATAGTTTCCGAGATATAGACTATCGATAATTTACACCTTAGGCTCTGCTTCTAACTTGGGCCCAAATTGTAAAATGGTCTTATCTATTGGCGATTTCGTTCCAATTCACATTCCAAGTAATATTCGGCATGCTAATTACATTGCCGGTTGCCAAATTGCATTATCTCTTATAGTTTCCGAGATATGGACTATCGATAATTTACACCTTGGGCTCTGCTTCTAACTTGGGCCCAAATTGTAAAATGGTCTTATCTATTGGCGATTTCGTCCCAATTCACATTCCAAGTGATATTCGGCATGCTAATTACATTGCCGGTTGCGAAATTGCATTATCTCTTATAGTTTCCGAGATATAGACTATCAATAATTTACACCTTAGGCTCTGCTTCTAACTTGGGCCCAAATTGTAAAATGGTCTTATCTATTGGCGATTTCGTTCCAATTCACATTCCAAGTAATATTCGGCATGGTAATTACATTGCCGGTTGCCAAATTGCATTATCTCTTATAGTTTCAGAGATATGGACTATCGATTATTTACACCTTAGGCTCTGCTTCTAACTTGGGCCCAAATTGTAAAATGGTCTTATCTATTGGCAATTTCGTTCCAATTCACATTCCAAGTAATATTCGGCATGCTAATTACATTGCCGGTTGCCAAATTGCATTATCTCTTATAGTTTCCGAGATATGGACTATCGATAATTTACACCTTAGGCTCTGCTTCTAACTTGGGCCCAAATTGTAAAATGGTCTTATCTATTGGCGATTTCGTTCCAATTCACATTCCAAGTAATATTCGGCATGCTAATTACATTGCCGGTTGCCAAATTGCATTATCTCTTATAGTTTCCGAGATATGGACTATCGATAATTTACACCTTAGGCTCTGCTTCTAACTTGGGCCCAAATTGTAAAAAGGTCTTATCTATTGGCGATTTCGTTCCAATTCACATTCCAAGTAATATTCGGCATGCTAATTACATTGCCGGTTGCCAAATTGCATTATCTCTTATAGTTTCCGAGATATAGACTATCGATAATTTACACCTTAGGCTCTGCTTCTAACTTGGGCCCAAATTGTAAAATGGTCTTATCTATTGGCGATTTCGTTCCAATTCACATTCCAAGTAATATTCGGCATGCTAATTACATTGCCGGTTGCCAAATTGCATTATCTCTTATAGTTTCCGAGATATGGACTATCGATAATTTACACCTTGGGCTCTGCTTCTAACTTGGGCCCAAATTGTAAAATGGTCTTATCTATTGGCGATTTCGTCCCAATTCACATTCCAAGTGATATTCGGCATGCTAATTACATTGCCGGTTGCGAAATTGCATTATCTCTTATAGTTTCCGAGATATAGACTATCAATAATTTACACCTTAGGCTCTGCTTCTAACTTGGGCCCAAATTGTAAAATGGTCTTATCTATTGGCGATTTCGTTCCAATTCACATTCCAAGTAATATTCGGCATGGTAATTACATTGCCGGTTGCCAAATTGCATTATCTCTTATAGTTTCAGAGATATGGACTATCGATTATTTACACCTTAGGCTCTGCTTCTAACTTGGGCCCAAATTGTAAAATGGTCTTATCTATTGGCAATTTCGTTCCAATTCACATTCCAAGTAATATTCGGCATGCTAATTACATTGCCGGTTGCCAAATTGCATTATCTCTTATAGTTTCCGAGATATGGACTATCGATAATTTACACCTTAGGCTCTGCTTCTAACTTGGGCCCAAATTGTAAAATGGTCTTATCTATTGGCGATTTCGTTCCAATTCACATTCCAAGTAATATTCGGCATGCTAATTACATTGCCGGTTGCCAAATTGCATTAACTCTTATAGTTTCCGAGTTATGGACTATCGATAATTTACACCTTAGGCTCTGCTTCCAACTTGGGCCCAAATTGTAAAATAGTCTTATCTATTAGCGATTTAGTTGCAATTCACATTCCAAGTAATATTCGGCATGCTAATTACATTGCCGGTTGCCAAATTGCATTATCTCTTATAGTTTCCGAGATATGGGCTATCGATAATTTACACCTTAGGCTCTGCTTCTAACTTGGGCCCAAATTGTAAAATGGTCTTATCTATTGGCGATTTCGTTCCAATTCACATTCCAAGTAATATTCGGCATGCTAATTACATTGCCGGTTGCCAAATTGCATTATCTCTTATAGTTTCCGAGATATGGACTATCGATAATTTACACCTTAGGCTCTGCTTCTAACTTGGGCCCAAATTGTAAAATGGTCTTATCTATTGGCGATTTCGTTCCAATTCACATTCCAAGTAATATTCGGCATCCTAATTACATTGCCGGTAGCCAAATTGCATTATCTCTTATAGTTTCCGAGTTATGGACTATCGATAATTTACACCTTAGGCTCTGCTTCTAACTTGGGCCCAAATTGTAAAATGGTCTTATCTATTGGCGATTTCGTTCCAATTCACATTCCAAGTAATATTCGGCATGCTAATTACATTGCCGGTTGCCAAATTGCATTATCTCTTATAGTTTCCGAGATATGGACTATCGATAATTTACACCTTAGGCTCTGCTTCTAACTTGGGCCCAAATTGTAAAATGGTCTTATCTATTGGCGATTTCGTTCCAATTCACATTCCAAGTAATATTCGGCATGCTAATTACATTGCCGGTTGCCAAATTGCATTATCTTTTATAGTTTCCGAGATATGGACTATCGATAATTTACACCTTAGGCTCTGCTTCTAACTTGGGCCCAAATTGTAAAATGGTCTTATCTATTGGCGATTTCGTTCCAATTCACATTCCAAGTAATATTCGGCATGCTAATTACATTGCCGGTTGCCAAATTGCATTATCTCTTATAGTTTCCGAGATATGGACTATCGATAATTTACACCTTAGGCTCTGCTTCTAACTTGGGCCCAAATTGTAAAATGGTCTTATCTATTGGCGATTTCGTCCCAATTCACATTCCAAGTGATATTCGGCATGCTAATTACATTGCCGGTTGCGAAATTGCATTATCTCTTATAGTTTCCGAGATATGGACTATCAATAATTTACACCTTAGGCTCTGCTTCTAACTTGGGCCCAAATTGTAAAATGGTCTTATCTATTGGCGATTTCGTTCCAATTCACATTCCAAGTAATATTCGGCATGCTAATTACATTGCCGGTTGCCAAATTGCATTATCTCTTATAGTTTCCGAGATATGGACTATCGATAATTTACACCTTAGGCTCTGCTTCTAACTTGGGCCCAAATTGTAAAATGGTCTTATCTATTGGCGATTTCGTTCCAATTCACATTCCAAGTAATATTCGGCATGCTAATTACATTGCCGGTTGCCAAATTGCATTATCTCTTATAGTTTCCGAGATATGGACTATCGATAATTTACACCTTAGGCTCTGCTTCTAACTTGGGCCCAAATTGTAAAATGGTCTTATCTATTGGCGATTTCGTTCCAATTCACATTCCAAGTAATATTCGGCATGCTAATTACATTGCCGGTTGCCAAATTGCATTATCTCTTATAGTTTCCGAGATATGGACTATCGATAATTTACACCTTAGGCTCTGCTTCTAACTTGGGCCCAAATTGTAAAATGGTCTTATCTATTGGCGATTTCGATCCAATTCACATTCCAAGTAATATTCGGCATGCTAATTACATTGCCGGTTGCCAAATTGCATTATCTCTTATAGTTTCCGAGATATGGACTATCGATAATTTACACCTTAGCCTCTGCTTCTAACTTGGGCCCAAATTGTAAAATGGTCTTATCTATTGGCGATTTCGTTCCAATTCACATTCCAAGTAATATTCGGCATGCTAATTACATTGCCGGTTGCCAAATTGCATTATCTCTTATAGTTTCCGAGATATGGACTATCGATAATTTACACCTTAGGCTCTGCTTCTAACTTGGGCCCAAATTGTAAAATGGTCTTATCAATTGGCGATTTCGTTCCAATTCACATTCCAAGTAATATTCGGCATGCTAATTACATTGCCGGTTGCCAAATTGCATTATCTCTTATAGTTTCCGAGATATGGACTATCGATAATTTACACCTTAGGCTCTGCTTCTAACTTGGGCCCAAATTGTAAAATGGTCTTATCTATTGGCGATTTAGTTGCAATTCACATTCCAAGTAATATTCGGCATGCTAATTACATTGCCGGTTGCCAAATTGCATTATCTCTTATAGTTTCCGAGATATGGACTATCGATAATTTACACCTTAGGCTCTGCTTCTAACTTGGGCCCAAATTGTAAAATGGTCTTATCTATTGGCGATTTAGTTGCAATTCACATTCCAAGTAATATTCGGCATGCTAATTACATTGCCGGTTGCCAAATTGCATTATCTCTTATAGTTTCCGAGATATGGACTATCGATAATTTACACCTTAGGCTCTGCTTCTAACTTGGGCCCAAATTGTAAAATGGTCTTATCTATTGGCGATTTCGTTCCAATTCACATTCCAAGTAATATTCGGCATGCTAATTACATTGCCGGTTGCCAAATTGCATTATCTCTTATAGTTTCCGAGATATGGACTATCGATAATTTACACCTTAGGCTCTGCTTCTAACTTGGGCCCAAATTGTAAAATGGTCTTATCTATTGGCGATTTCGTTCCAATTCACATTCCAAGTAATATTCGGCATGCTAATTACATTGCCGGTTGCCAAATTGCATTATCTCTTATAGTTTCCGAGATATGGACTATCGATAATTTACACCTTAGGCTCTGCTTCTAACTTGGGCCCAAATTGTAAAATGGTCTTATCTATTGGCGATTTCGTCCCAATTCACATTCCAAGTGATATTCGGCATGCTAATTACATTGCCGGTTGCGAAATTGCATTATCTCTTATTGTTTCCGAGATATGGACTATCAATAATTTACACCTTAGGCTCTGCTTCTAACTTGGGCCCAAATTGTAAAATGGTCTTATCTATTGGCGATTTCGTTCCAATTCACATTCCAAGTAATATTCGGCATGCTAATTACATTGCCGGTTGCCAAATTGCATTATCTCTTATAGTTTCCGAGATATGGACTATCGATAATTTACACCTTAGGCTCTGCTTCTAACTTGGGCCCAAATTGTAAAATGGTCTTATCTATTGGCGATTTCGTTCCAATTCACATTCCAAGTAATATTCGGCATGCTAATTACATTGCCGGTTGCCAAATTGCATTATCTCTTATAGTTTCCGAGATATGGACTATCGATAATTTACACCTTAGGCTCTGCTTCTAACTTGGGCCCAAATTGTAAAATGGTCTTATCTATTGGCGATTTCGTTCCAATTCACATTCCAAGTAATATTCGGCATGCTAATTACATTGCCGGTTGCCAAATTGCATTATCTCTTATAGTTTCCGAGATATGGACTATCGATAATTTACACCTTAGGCTCTGCTTCTAACTTGGGCCCAAATTGTAAAATGGTCTTATCTATTGGCGATTTCGTCCCAATTCACATTCCAAGTGATATTCGGCATGCTAATTACATTGCCGGTTGCGAAATTGCATTATCTCTTATAGTTTCCGAGATATGGACTATCGATAATTTACACCTTAGGCTCTGCTTCCAACTTGGGCCCAAATTGTAAAATGGTCTTATCTATTGGCGATTTCGATCCAATTCACATTCCAAGTAATATTCGGCATGCTAATTACATTGCCGGTTGCCAAATTGCATTATCTCTTATAGTTTCCGAGATATGGACTATCGATAATTTACACCTTAGGCTCTGCTTCTAACTTGGGCCCAAATTGTAAAATGGTCTTATCTATTGGCGATTTCGTTCCAATTCACATTCCAAGTAATATTCGGCATGCTAATTACATTGCCGGTTGCCAAATTGCATTATCTCTTATAGTTTCCGAGATATGGACTATCGATAATTTACACCTTAGGCTCTGCTTCTAACTTAGGCCCAAATTGTAAAATGGTCTTATCTATTGGCGATTTAGTTGCAATTCACATTCCAAGTAATATTCGGCATGCTAATTACATTGCCGGTTGCCAAATTGCATTATCTCTTATAGTTTCCGAGATATGGACTATCGATAATTTACACCTTAGGCTCTGCTTCTAACTTGGGCCCAAATTGTAAAATGGTCTTATCTATTGGCGATTTCGTTCCAATTCACATTCCAAGTAATATTCGGCATGCTAATTACATTGCCGGTTGCCAAATTGAATTATCTCTTATAGTTTCCGAGATATGGACTATCGATAATTTACACCTTAGGCTCTGCTTCTAACTTGGGCCCAAATTGTAAAATGGTCTTATCTATTGGCGATTTCGTTCCAATTCACATTCCAAGTAATATTCGGCATGCTAATTACATTGCCGGTTGCCAAATTGCATTATCTCTTATAGTTTCCGAGATATGGACTATCGATTATTTACACCTTAGGCTCTGCTTCTAACTTGGGCCCAAATTGTAAAATGGTCTTGTCTATTGGCGATTTCGTTCCAATTCACATTCCAAGTAATATTCGGCATGCTAATTACATTGCCGGTTGCCAAATTGCATTATCTTTTATAGTTTCCGAGATATGGACTATCGATAATTTACACCTTACGCTCTGCTTCTAACTTGGGCCCAAATTGTAAAATGGTCTTATCTATTGGCGATTTCGTCCCAATTCACATTCCAAGTGATATTCGGCATGCTAATTACATTGCCGGTTGCGAAATTGCATTATCTCTTATAGTTTCCGAGATATGGACTATCAATAATTTACACCTTAGGCTCTGCTTCTAACTTGGGTCCAAATTGTAAAATGGTCTTATCTATTGGCGATTTCGTTCCAATTCACATTCGAAGTAATATTCGGCATGCTAATTACATTGCCGGTTGCCAAATTGCATTATCTCTTATAGTTTCCGAGATATGGACTATCGATAATTTACACCTTAGGCTCTGCTTCTAACTTGGGCCCATATTGTAAAATGGTCTTATCTATTGGCGATTTCGTTCCAATTCACATTCCAAGTAATATTCGGCATGCTAATTACATTGCCGGTTGCCAAATTGCATTATCTCTTATAGTTTCCGAGATATGGACTATCGATAATTTACACCTTAGGCTCTGCTTCTAACTTGGGCCCAAATTGTAAAATGGTCTTATCTATTGGCGATTTCGTTCCAATTCACATTCCAAGTAATATTCGGCATGCTAATTACATTGCCGGTTGCCATATTGCATTATCTCTTATAGTTTCCGAGATATGGACTATCGATAATTTACACCCTAGGCTCTGCTTCTAACTTGGGCCCAAATTGTAAAATGGTCTTATCTATTGGCGATTTAGTTGCAATTCACATTCCAAGTAATATTCGGCATGCTAATTACATTGCCGGTTGCCAAATTGCATTATCTCTTATAGTTTCCGAGATATGGACTATCGATAATTTACACCTTAGGCTCTGCTTCTAACTTGGGCCCAAATTGTAAAATGGTCTTATCTATTGGCGATTTCGTTCCAATTCACATTCCAAGTAATATTTGGCATGCTAATTACATTGCCGGTTGCCAAATTGCATTATCTCTTATAGTTTCCGAGATATGGACTATCGATAATTTACACCTTAGGCTCTGCTTCTAACTTGAGCCCAAATTGTAAAATGGTCTTATCTATTGGCGATTTCGTTCCAATTCACATTCCAAGTAATATTCGGCATGCTAATTACATTGCCGGTTGCCAAATTGCATTATCTCTTATAGTTTCCGAGATATGGACTATCGATAATTTACACCTTAGGCTCTGCTTCTAACTTGGGCCCAAATTGTAAAAAGGTCTTATCTATTGGCGATTTCGTCCCAATTCACATTCCAAGTAATATTCGGCATGCTAATTACATTGCCGGTTGCCAAATTGCATTATCTCTTATAGTTTCCGAGATATAGACTATCGATAATTTACACCTTAGGCTCTGCTTCTAACTTGGGCCCAAATTGTAAAATGGTCTTATCTATTGGCGATTTCGTTCCAATTCACATTCCAAGTAATATTCGGCATGCTAATTACATTGCCGGTTGCCAAATTGCATTATCTCTTATAGTTTCCGAGATATGGACTATCGATAATTTACACCTTGGGCTCTGCTTCTAACTTGGGCCCAAATTGTAAAATGGTCTTATCTATTGGCGATTTCGTCCCAATTCACATTCCAAGTGATATTCGGCATGCTAATTACATTGCCGGTTGCGAAATTGCATTATCTCTTATAGTTTCCGAGATATAGACTATCAATAATTTACACCTTAGGCTCTGCTTCTAACTTGGGCCCAAATTGTAAAATGGTCTTATCTATTGGCGATTTCGTTCCAATTCACATTCGAAGTAATATTCGGCATGCTAATTACATTGCCGGTTGCCAAATTGCATTATCTCTTATAGTTTCCGAGATATGGACTATCGATAATTTACACCTTAGGCTCTGCTTCTAACTTGGGCCCATATTGTAAAATGGTCTTATCTATTGGCGATTTCGTTCCAATTCACATTCCAAGTAATATTCGGCATGCTAATTACATTGCCGGTTGCCAAATTGCATTATCTCTTATAGTTTCCGAGATATGGACTATCGATAATTTACACCTTAGGCTCTGCTTCTAACTTGGGCCCAAATTGTAAAATGGTCTTATCTATTGGCGATTTCGTTCCAATTCACATTCCAAGTAATATTCGGCATGCTAATTACATTGCCGGTTGCCATATTGCATTATCTCTTATAGTTTCCGAGATATGGACTATCGATAATTTACACCCTAGGCTCTGCTTCTAACTTGGGCCCAAATTGTAAAATGGTCTTATCTATTGGCGATTTAGTTGCAATTCACATTCCAAGTAATATTCGGCATGCTAATTACATTGCCGGTTGCCAAATTGCATTATCTCTTATAGTTTCCGAGATATGGACTATCGATAATTTACACCTTAGGCTCTGCTTCTAACTTGGGCCCAAATTGTAAAATGGTCTTATCTATTGGCGATTTCGTTCCAATTCACATTCCAAGTAATATTTGGCATGCTAATTACATTGCCGGTTGCCAAATTGCATTATCTCTTATAGTTTCCGAGATATGGACTATCGATAATTTACACCTTAGGCTCTGCTTCTAACTTGAGCCCAAATTGTAAAATGGTCTTATCTATTGGCGATTTCGTTCCAATTCACATTCCAAGTAATATTCGGCATGCTAATTACATTGCCGGTTGCCAAATTGCATTATCTCTTATAGTTTCCGAGATATGGACTATCGATAATTTACACCTTAGGCTCTGCTTCTAACTTGGGCCCAAATTGTAAAAAGGTCTTATCTATTGGCGATTTCGTCCCAATTCACATTCCAAGTAATATTCGGCATGCTAATTACATTGCCGGTTGCCAAATTGCATTATCTCTTATAGTTTCCGAGATATGGACTATCGATAATTTACACCTTAGGCTCTGCTTCTAACTTGGGCCCAAATTGTAAAATGGTCTTATCTATTGGCGATTTCGTTCCAATTCACATTCCAAGTAATATTTGGCATGCTAATTACATTGCCGGTTGCCAAATTGCATTATCTCTTATAGTTTCCGAGATATGGACTATCGATAATTTACACCTTAGGCTCTGCTTCTAACTTGAGCCCAAATTGTAAAATGGTCTTATCTATTGGCGATTTCGTTCCAATTCACATTCCAAGTAATATTCGGCATGCTAATTACATTGCCGGTTGCCAAATTGCATTATCTCTTATAGTTTCCGAGATATGGACTATCGATAATTTACACCTTAGGCTCTGCTTCTAACTTGAGCCCAAATTGTAAAATGGTCTTATCTATTGGCGATTTCGTTCCAATTCACATTCCAAGTAATATTCGGCATGCTAATTACATTGCCGGTTGCCAAATTGCATTATCTCTTATAGTTTCCGAGATATGGACTATCGATAATTTACACCTTGGGCTCTGCTTCTAACTTGGGCCCAAATTGTAAAATGGTCTTATCTATTGGCGATTTCGTCCCAATTCACATTCCAAGTGATATTCGGCATGCTAATTACATTGCCGGTTGCGAAATTGCATTATCTCTTATAGTTTCCGAGATATAGACTATCAATAATTTACACCTTAGGCTCTGCTTCTAACTTGGGCCCAAATTGTAAAATGGTCTTATCTATTGGCGATTTCGTTCCAATTCACATTCCAAGTAATATTCGGCATGGTAATTACATTGCCGGTTGCCAAATTGCATTATCTCTTATAGTTTCAGAGATATGGACTATCGATTATTTACACCTTAGGCTCTGCTTCTAACTTGGGCCCAAATTGTAAAATGGTCTTATCTATTGGCAATTTCGTTCCAATTCACATTCCAAGTAATATTCGGCATGCTAATTACATTGCCGGTTGCCAAATTGCATTATCTCTTATAGTTTCCGAGATATGGACTATCGATAATTTACACCTTAGGCTCTGCTTCTAACTTGGGCCCAAATTGTAAAATGGTCTTATCTATTGGCGATTTCGTTCCAATTCACATTCCAAGTAATATTCGGCATGCTAATTACATTGCCGGTTGCCAAATTGCATTAACTCTTATAGTTTCCGAGATATGGACTATCGATAATTTACACCTTAGGCTCTGCTTCTAACTTGGGCCCAAATTGTAAAATGGTCTTATCTATTGGCGATTTCGTTCCAATTCACATTCCAAGTAATATTCGGCATGCTAATTACATTGCCGGTTGCCAAATTGCATTATCTCTTATAGTTTCCGAGATATGGACTATCGATAATTTACACCATAGGCTCTGCTTCTAACTTGGGCCCAAATTGTAAAATGGTCTTATCTATTGGCGATTTCGTTCCAATTCACATTCCAAGTAATATTCGGCATGCTAATTACATTGCCGGTTGCCAAATTGCATTATCTCTTATAGTTTCCGAGATATGGACTATCGATAATTTACACCTTAGGCTCTGCTTCTAACTTGGGCCCAAATTGTAAAATGGTCTTATCTATTGGCGATTTCGTTCCAATTCACATTCCAAGTAATATTCGGCATGCTAATTACATTGCCGGTTGCCAAATTGCATTATCTCTTATAGTTTCCGAGATATGGACTATCGATAATTTACACCTTAGGCTCTGCTTCTAACTTGGGCCCAAATTGTAAAATGGTCTTATCTATTGGCGATTTCGTTCCAATTCACATTACAAGTAATATTCGGCATGCTAATTACATTGCCGGTTGCCAAATTGAATTATCTCTTATAGTTTCCGAGATATGGACTATCGATAATTTACACCTTAGGCTCTGCTTCTAACTTGGGCCCAAATTGTAAAATGGTCTTACCTATTGGCGATTTCGTTCCAATTCACATTCCAAGTAATATTCGGCATGCTAATTACATTGCCGGTTGCCAAATTGCATTATCTCTTATAGTTTCCGAGATATGGACTATCGTTAATTTACACCTTAGGCTCTGCTTCTAACTTGGGCCCAAATTGTAAAATGGTCTTATCTATTGGCGATTTCGTTCCAATTCACATTCCAAGTAATATTCGGCATGCTAATTACATTGCCGGTTGCCAAATTGCATTATCTCTTATAGTTTCCGAGATATGGACTATCGATAATTTACACCTTAGGCTCTGCTTCTAACTTGGGCCCAAATTGTAAAATAGTCTTATCTATTAGCGATTTAGTTGCAATTCACATTCCAAGTAATATTCGGCATGCTAATTACATTGCCGGTTGCCAAATTGCATTATCTCTTATAGTTTCCGAGATATGGGCTATCGATAATTTACACCTTAGGCTCTGCTTCTAACTTGGGCCCAAATTGTAAAATGGTCTTATCTATTGGCGATTTCGTTCCAATTCACATTCCAAGTAATATTCGGCATGCTAATTACATTGCCGGTTGCCAAATTGCATTATCTCTTATAGTTTCCGAGATATGGACTATCGATAATTTACACCTTAGGCTCTGCTTCTAACTTGGGCCCAAATTGTAAAATGGTCTTATCTATTGGCGATTTCGTTCCAATTCACATTCCAAGTAATATTCGGCATGCTAATTACATTGCCGGTAGCCAAATTGCATTATCTCTTATAGTTTCCGAGTTATGGACTATCGATAATTTACACCTTAGGCTCTGCTTCTAACTTGGGCCCAAATTGTAAAATGGTCTTATCTATTGGCTATTTCGTTCCAATTCACATTCCAAGTAATATTCGGCATGCTAATTACATTGCCGGTTGCCAAATTGCATTATCTCTTATAGTTTCCGAGATATGGACTATCGATAATTTACACCTTAGGCTCTGCTTCTAACTTGGGCCCAAATTGTAAAATGGTCTTATCTATTGGCGATTTCGTTCCAATTCACACTCCAAGTAATATTCGGCATGCTAATTACATTGCCGGTTGCGAAATTGCATTATCTCTTATAGTTTCCGAGATATGGACTATCGATAATTTACACCTTAGGCTCTGCTTCTAACTTGGGCCCATATTGTAAAATGGTCTTATCTATTGGCGATTTCGTTCCAATTCACATTCCAAGTAATATTCGGCATGCTAATTACATTGCCGGTTGCCAAATTGCATTATCTCTTATAGTTTCCGAGATATGGACTATCGATAATTTACACCTTAGGCTCTGCTTCTAACTTGGGCCCAAATTGTAAAATGGTCTTATCTATTGGCGATTTCGTTCCAATTCACATTCCAAGTAATATTCGGCATGCTAATTACATTGCCGGTTGCCATATTGCATTATCTCTTATAGTTTCTGAGATATGGACTATCGATAATTTACACCTTAGGCTCTGCGTCTAACTTGGGCCCAAATTGTAAAATGGTCTTATCTATTGGCGATTTAGTTGCAATTCACATTCCAAGTAATATTCGGCATGCTAATTACATTGCCGGTTGCCAAATTGCATTATCTCTTATAGTTTCCGAGATATGGACTATCGATAATTTACACCTTAGGCTCTGCTTCTAACTTGGGCCCAAATTGTAAAATGGTCTTATCTATTGGCGATTTCGTTCCAATTCACATTCCAAGTAATATTTGGCATGCTAATTACATTGCCGGTTGCCAAATTGCATTATCTCTTATAGTTTCCGAGATATGGACTATCGATAATTTACACCTTAGGCTCTGCTTCTAACTTGGGCCCAAATTGTAAAATGGTCTTATCTATTGGCGATTTCGTTCCAATTCACATTCCAAGTAATATTCGGCATGCTAATTACATTGCCGGTTGCCAAATTGCATTATCTCTTATAGTTTCCGAGATATGGACTATCGATAATTTACACCTTAGGCTCTGCTTCTAACTTGGGCCCAAATTGTAAAAAGGTCTTATCTATTGGCGATTTCGTTCCAATTCACATTCCAAGTAATATTCGGCATGCTAATTACATTGCCGGTTGCCAAATTGCATTATCTCTTATAGTTTCCGAGATATAGACTATCGATAATTTACACCTTAGGCTCTGCTTCTAACTTGGGCCCAAATTGTAAAATGGTCTTATCTATTGGCGATTTCGTTCCAATTCACATTCCAAGTAATATTCGGCATGCTAATTACATTGCCGGTTGCCAAATTGCATTATCTCTTATAGTTTCCGAGATATGGACTATCGATAATTTACACCTTGGGCTCTGCTTCTAACTTGGGCCCAAATTGTAAAATGGTCTTATCTATTGGCGATTTCGTCCCAATTCACATTCCAAGTGATATTCGGCATGCTAATTACATTGCCGGTTGCGAAATTGCATTATCTCTTATAGTTTCCGAGATATAGACTATCAATAATATACACCTTAGGCTCTGCTTCTAACTTGGGCCCAAATTGTAAAATGGTCTTATCTATTGGCGATTTCGTTCCAATTCACATTGCAAGTAATATTCGGCATGGTAATTACATTGCCGGTTGCCAAATTGCATTATCTCTTATAGTTTCAGAGATATGGACTATCGATTATTTACACCTTAGGCTCTGCTTCTAACTTGGGCCCAAATTGTAAAATGGTCTTATCTATTGGCAATTTCGTTCCAATTCACATTCCAAGTAATATTCGGCATGCTAATTACATTGCCGGTTGCCAAATTGCATTATCTCTTATAGTTTCCGAGATATGGACTATCGATAATTTACACCTTAGGCTCTGCTTCTAACTTGGGCCCAAATTGTAAAATGGTCTTATCTATTGGCGATTTCGTTCCAATTCACATTCCAAGTAATATTCGGCATGCTAATTACATTGCCGGTTGCCAAATTGCATTAACTCTTATAGTTTCCGAGATATGGACTATCGATAATTTACACCTTAGGCTCTGCTTCTAACTTGGGCCCAAATTGTAAAATGGTCTTATCTATTGGCGATTTCGTTCCAATTCACATTCCAAGTAATATTCGGCATGCTAATTACATTGCCGGTTGCCAAATTGCATTATCTCTTATAGTTTCCGAGATATGGACTATCGATAATTTACACCATAGGCTCTGCTTCTAACTTGGGCCCAAATTGTAAAATGGTCTTATCTATTGGCGATTTCGTTCCAATTCACATTCCAAGTAATATTCGGCATGCTAATTACATTGCCGGTTGCCAAATTGCATTATCTCTTATAGTTTCCGAGATATGGACTATCGATAATTTACACCTTAGGCTCTGCTTCTAACTTGGGCCCAAATTGTAAAATGGTCTTATCTATTGGCGATTTCGTTCCAATTCACATTACAAGTAATATTCGGCATGCTAATTACATTGCCGGTTGCCAAATTGAATTATCTCTTATAGTTTCCGAGATATGGACTATCGATAATTTACACCTTAGGCTCTGCTTCTAACTTGGGCCCAAATTGTAAAATGGTCTTACCTATTGGCGATTTCGTTCCAATTCACATTCCAAGTAATATTCGGCATGCTAATTACATTGCCGGTTGCCAAATTGCATTATCTCTTATAGTTTCCGAGATATGGACTATCGATAATTTACACCTTAGGCTCTGCTTCTAACTTGGGCCCAAATTGTAAAATGGTCTTATCTATTGGCGATTTCGTCCCAATTCACATTCCAAGTGATATTCGGCATGCTAATTACATTGCCGGTTGCGAAATTGCATTATCTCTTATAGTTTCCGAGATATGGACTATCGATAATTAACACCTTAGGCTCTGCTTCTAACTTGGGCCCAAATTGTAAAATGGTCTTATCTATTGGCGATTTCGTTCCAATTCACATTCCAAGTAATATTCGGCATGCTAATTACATTGCCGGTTGCCAAATTGCATTATCTCTTATAGTTTCCGAGATATGGACTATCGATAATTTACACCTTAGGCTCTGCTTCTAACTTGGGCCCAAATTGTAAAATGGTCTTATCTATTGGCGATTTCGTTCCAATTCACATTCCAAGTAATATTCGGCATGCTAATTACATTGCCGGTTGCCAAATTGCATTATCTCTTATAGTTTCCGAGATATGGACTATCGATAATTTACACCTTAGGCTCTGCTTCTAACTTGGGCCCAAATTGTAAAATGGTCTTATCTATTGGCGATTTAGTTGCAATTCACATTCCAAGTAATATTCGGCATGCTAATTACATTGCCGGTTGCCAAATTGCATTATCTCTTATAGTTTCCGAGATCTGGACTATCGATAATTTACACCTTAGGCTCTGCTTCTAACTTGGGCCCAAATTGTAAAATGGTCTTATCTATTGGCGATTTCGTTCCAATTCACATTCCAAGTAATATTCGGCATGCTAATTACATTGCCGGTTGCCAAATTGCATTATCTCTTATAGTTTCCGAGATATGGACTATCGATAATTTACACCTTAGGCTCTGCTTCTAACTTGGGCCCAAATTGTAAAATGGTCTTATCTATTGGCGATTTCGTTCCAATTCACATTCCAAGTAATATTCGGCATGCTAATTACATTGCCGGTTGCCAAATTGCATTATCTCTTATAGTTTCCGAGATATGGACTATCGATTATTTACACCTTAGGCTCTGCTTCTAACTTGGGCCCAAATTGTAAAATGGTCTTGTCTATTGGCGATTTCGTTCCAATTCACATTCCAAGTAATATTCGGCATGGTAATTACATTGCCGGTTGCCAAATTGCATTATCTCTTATAGTTTCAGAGATATGGACTATCGATTATTTACACCTTAGGCTCTGCTTCTAACTTGGGCCCAAATTGTAAAATGGTCTTATCTATTGGCAATTTCGTTCCAATTCACATTCCAAGTAATATTCGGCATGCTAATTA
The DNA here is from genome assembly GCF_030347505.1 of Rhynchophorus ferrugineus. Classification (NCBI taxonomy): domain Eukaryota; kingdom Metazoa; phylum Arthropoda; class Insecta; order Coleoptera; family Curculionidae; genus Rhynchophorus; species Rhynchophorus ferrugineus. Next base: position 619,054 of record NW_027472611.1, on the reverse strand, counting down.
CATTGCCGGTTGCCAAATTGCATTATCTCTTATAGTTTCCGAGATATGGACTATCGATAATTTACACCTTAGGCTCTGCTTCTAACTTGGGCCCAAATTGTAAAATGGTCTTATCTATTGGCGATTTCGTTCCAATTCACATTCCAAGTAATATTCGGCATGCTAATTACATTGCCGGTTGCCAAATTGCATTAACTCTTATAGTTTCCGAGATATGGACTATCGATAATTTACACCTTAGGCTCTGCTTCTAACTTGGGCCCAAATTGTAAAATGGTCTTATCTATTGGCGATTTCGTTCCAATTCACATTCCAAGTAATATTCGGCATGCTAATTACATTGCCGGTTGCCAAATTGCATTATCTCTTATAGTTTCCGAGATATGGACTATCGATAATTTACACCATAGGCTCTGCTTCTAACTTGGGCCCAAATTGTAAAATGGTCTTATCTATTGGCGATTTCGTTCCAATTCACATTCCAAGTAATATTCGGCATGCTAATTACATTGCCGGTTGCCAAATTGCATTATCTCTTATAGTTTCCGAGATATGGACTATCGATAATTTACACCTTAGGCTCTGCTTCTAACTTGGGCCCAAATTGTAAAATGGTCTTATCTATTGGCGATTTCGTTCCAATTCACATTCCAAGTAATATTCGGCATGCTAATTACATTGCCGGTTGCCAAATTGCATTATCTCTTATAGTTTCCGAGATATGGACTATCGATAATTTACACCTTAGGCTCTGCTTCTAACTTGGGCCCAAATTGTAAAATGGTCTTATCTATTGGCGATTTCGTTCCAATTCACATTACAAGTAATATTCGGCATGCTAATTACATTGCCGGTTGCCAAATTGAATTATCTCTTATAGTTTCCGAGATATGGACTATCGATAATTTACACCTTAGGCTCTGCTTCTAACTTGGGCCCAAATTGTAAAATGGTCTTACCTATTGGCGATTTCGTTCCAATTCACATTCCAAGTAATATTCGGCATGCTAATTACATTGCCGGTTGCCAAATTGCATTATCTCTTATAGTTTCCGAGATATGGACTATCGTTAATTTACACCTTAGGCTCTGCTTCTAACTTGGGCCCAAATTGTAAAATGGTCTTATCTATTGGCGATTTCGTTCCAATTCACATTCCAAGTAATATTCGGCATGCTAATTACATTGCCGGTTGCCAAATTGCATTATCTCTTATAGTTTCCGAGATATGGACTATCGATAATTTACACCTTAGGCTCTGCTTCTAACTTGGGCCCAAATTGTAAAATAGTCTTATCTATTAGCGATTTAGTTGCAATTCACATTCCAAGTAATATTCGGCATGCTAATTACATTGCCGGTTGCCAAATTGCATTATCTCTTATAGTTTCCGAGATATGGGCTATCGATAATTTACACCTTAGGCTCTGCTTCTAACTTGGGCCCAAATTGTAAAATGGTCTTATCTATTGGCGATTTCGTTCCAATTCACATTCCAAGTAATATTCGGCATGCTAATTACATTGCCGGTTGCCAAATTGCATTATCTCTTATAGTTTCCGAGATATGGACTATCGATAATTTACACCTTAGGCTCTGCTTCTAACTTGGGCCCAAATTGTAAAATGGTCTTATCTATTGGCGATTTCGTTCCAATTCACATTCCAAGTAATATTCGGCATGCTAATTACATTGCCGGTAGCCAAATTGCATTATCTCTTATAGTTTCCGAGTTATGGACTATCGATAATTTACACCTTAGGCTCTGCTTCTAACTTGGGCCCAAATTGTAAAATGGTCTTATCTATTGGCTATTTCGTTCCAATTCACATTCCAAGTAATATTCGGCATGCTAATTACATTGCCGGTTGCCAAATTGCATTATCTCTTATAGTTTCCGAGATATGGACTATCGATAATTTACACCTTAGGCTCTGCTTCTAACTTGGGCCCAAATTGTAAAATGGTCTTATCTATTGGCGATTTCGTTCCAATTCACACTCCAAGTAATATTCGGCATGCTAATTACATTGCCGGTTGCGAAATTGCATTATCTCTTATAGTTTCCGAGATATGGACTATCGATAATTTACACCTTAGGCTCTGCTTCTAACTTGGGCCCATATTGTAAAATGGTCTTATCTATTGGCGATTTCGTTCCAATTCACATTCCAAGTAATATTCGGCATGCTAATTACATTGCCGGTTGCCAAATTGCATTATCTCTTATAGTTTCCGAGATATGGACTATCGATAATTTACACCTTAGGCTCTGCTTCTAACTTGGGCCCAAATTGTAAAATGGTCTTATCTATTGGCGATTTCGTTCCAATTCACATTCCAAGTAATATTCGGCATGCTAATTACATTGCGGGTTGCCATATTGCATTATCTCTTATAGTTTCTGAGATATGGACTATCGATAATTTACACCTTAGGCTCTGCGTCTAACTTGGGCCCAAATTGTAAAATGGTCTTATCTATTGGCGATTTAGTTGCAATTCACATTCCAAGTAATATTCGGCATGCTAATTACATTGCCGGTTGCCAAATTGCATTATCTCTTATAGTTTCCGAGATATGGACTATCGATAATTTACACCTTAGGCTCTGCTTCTAACTTGGGCCCAAATTGTAAAATGGTCTTATCTATTGGCGATTTCGTTCCAATTCACATTCCAAGTAATATTTGGCATGCTAATTACATTGCCGGTTGCCAAATTGCATTATCTCTTATAGTTTCCGAGATATGGACTATCGATAATTTACACCTTAGGCTCTGCTTCTAACTTGGGCCCAAATTGTAAAATGGTCTTATCTATTGGCGATTTCGTTCCAATTCACATTCCAAGTAATATTCGGCATGCTAATTACATTGCCGGTTGCCAAATTGCATTATCTCTTATAGTTTCCGAGATATGGACTATCGATAATTTACACCTTAGGCTCTGCTTCTAACTTGGGCCCAAATTGTAAAAAGGTCTTATCTATTGGCGATTTCGTTCCAATTCACATTCCAAGTAATATTCGGCATGCTAATTACATTGCCGGTTGCCAAATTGCATTATCTCTTATAGTTTCCGAGATATAGACTATCGATAATTTACACCTTAGGCTCTGCTTCTAACTTGGGCCCAAATTGTAAAATGGTCTTATCTATTGGCGATTTCGTTCCAATTCACATTCCAAGTAATATTCGGCATGCTAATTACATTGCCGGTTGCCAAATTGCATTATCTCTTATAGTTTCCGAGATATGGACTATCGATAATTTACACCTTGGGCTCTGCTTCTAACTTGGGCCCAAATTGTAAAATGGTCTTATCTATTGGCGATTTCGTCCCAATTCACATTCCAAGTGATATTCGGCATGCTAATTACATTGCCGGTTGCGAAATTGCATTATCTCTTATAGTTTCCGAGATATAGACTATCAATAATATACACCTTAGGCTCTGCTTCTAACTTGGGCCCAAATTGTAAAATGGTCTTATCTATTGGCGATTTCGTTCCAATTCACATTGCAAGTAATATTCGGCATGGTAATTACATTGCCGGTTGCCAAATTGCATTATCTCTTATAGTTTCAGAGATATGGACTATCGATTATTTACACCTTAGGCTCTGCTTCTAACTTGGGCCCAAATTGTAAAATGGTCTTATCTATTGGCAATTTCGTTCCAATTCACATTCCAAGTAATATTCGGCATGCTAATTACATTGCCGGTTGCCAAATTGCATTATCTCTTATAGTTTCCGAGATATGGACTATCGATAATTTACACCTTAGGCTCTGCTTCTAACTTGGGCCCAAATTGTAAAATGGTCTTATCTATTGGCGATTTCGTTCCAATTCACATTCCAAGTAATATTCGGCATGCTAATTACATTGCCGGTTGCCAAATTGCATTAACTCTTATAGTTTCCGAGATATGGACTATCGATAATTTACACCTTAGGCTCTGCTTCTAACTTGGGCCCAAATTGTAAAATGGTCTTATCTATTGGCGATTTCGTTCCAATTCACATTCCAAGTAATATTCGGCATGCTAATTACATTGCCGGTTGCCAAATTGCATTATCTCTTATAGTTTCCGAGATATGGACTATCGATAATTTACACCATAGGCTCTGCTTCTAACTTGGGCCCAAATTGTAAAATGGTCTTATCTATTGGCGATTTCGTTCCAATTCACATTCCAAGTAATATTCGGCATGCTAATTACATTGCCGGTTGCCAAATTGCATTATCTCTTATAGTTTCCGAGATATGGACTATCGATAATTTACACCTTAGGCTCTGCTTCTAACTTGGGCCCAAATTGTAAAATGGTCTTATCTATTGGCGATTTCGTTCCAATTCACATTACAAGTAATATTCGGCATGCTAATTACATTGCCGGTTGCCAAATTGAATTATCTCTTATAGTTTCCGAGATATGGACTATCGATAATTTACACCTTAGGCTCTGCTTCTAACTTGGGCCCAAATTGTAAAATGGTCTTACCTATTGGCGATTTCGTTCCAATTCACATTCCAAGTAATATTCGGCATGCTAATTACATTGCCGGTTGCCAAATTGCATTATCTCTTATAGTTTCCGAGATATGGACTATCGATAATTTACACCTTAGGCTCTGCTTCTAACTTGGGCCCAAATTGTAAAATGGTCTTATCTATTGGCGATTTCGTCCCAATTCACATTCCAAGTGATATTCGGCATGCTAATTACATTGCCGGTTGCGAAATTGCATTATCTCTTATAGTTTCCGAGATATGGACTATCGATAATTAACACCTTAGGCTCTGCTTCTAACTTGGGCCCAAATTGTAAAATGGTCTTATCTATTGGCGATTTCGTTCCAATTCACATTCCAAGTAATATTCGGCATGCTAATTACATTGCCGGTTGCCAAATTGCATTATCTCTTATAGTTTCCGAGATATGGACTATCGATAATTTACACCTTAGGCTCTGCTTCTAACTTGGGCCCAAATTGTAAAATGGTCTTATCTATTGGCGATTTCGTTCCAATTCACATTCCAAGTAATATTCGGCATGCTAATTACTTTGCCGGTTGCCAAATTGCATTATCTCTTATAGTTTCCGAGATATGGACTATCGATAATTTACACCTTAGGCTCTGCTTCTAACTTGGGCCCAAATTGTAAAATGGTCTTATCTATTGGCGATTTAGTTGCAATTCACATTCCAAGTAATATTCGGCATGCTAATTACATTGCCGGTTGCCAAATTGCATTATCTCTTATAGTTTCCGAGATCTGGACTATCGATAATTTACACCTTAGGCTCTGCTTCTAACTTGGGCCCAAATTGTAAAATGGTCTTATCTATTGGCGATTTCGTTCCAATTCACATTCCAAGTAATATTCGGCATGCTAATTACATTGCCGGTTGCCAAATTGCATTATCTCTTATAGTTTCCGAGATATGGACTATCGATAATTTACACCTTAGGCTCTGCTTCTAACTTGGGCCCAAATTGTAAAATGGTCTTATCTATTGGCGATTTCGTTCCAATTCACATTCCAAGTAATATTCGGCATGCTAATTACATTGCCGGTTGCCAAATTGCATTATCTCTTATAGTTTCCGAGATATGGACTATCGATTATTTACACCTTAGGCTCTGCTTCTAACTTGGGCCCAAATTGTAAAATGGTCTTGTCTATTGGCGATTTCGTTCCAATTCACATTCCAAGTAATATTCGGCATGCTAATTACATTGCCGGTTGCCAAATTGCATTATCTTTTATAGTTTCCGAGATATGGACTATCGATAATTTACACCTTAGGCTCTGCTTCTAACTTGGGCCCAAATTGTAAAATGGTCTTATCTATTGGCGATTTCGTCCCAATTCACATTCCAAGTGATATTCGGCATGCTAATTACATTGCCGGTTGCGAAATTGCATTATCTCTTATAGTTTCCGAGATATGGACTATCGTTAATTTACACCTTAGGCTCTGCTTCTAACTTGGGCCCAAATTGTAAAATGGTCTTATCTATTGGCGATTTCGTTCCAATTCACATTCCAAGTAATATTCGGCATGCTAATTACATTGCCGGTTGCCAAATTGCATTATCTCTTATAGTTTCCGAGATATGGACTATCGATAATTTACACCTTAGGCTCTGCTTCTAACTTGGGCCCAAATTGTAAAATAGTCTTATCTATTAGCGATTTAGTTGCAATTCACATTCCAAGTAATATTCGGCATGCTAATTACATTGCCGGTTGCCAAATTGCATTATCTCTTATAGTTTCCGAGATATGGGCTATCGATAATTTACACCTTAGGCTCTGCTTCTAACTTGGGCCCAAATTGTAAAATGGTCTTATCTATTGGCGATTTCGTTCCAATTCACATTCCAAGTAATATTCGGCATGCTAATTACATTGCCGGTTGCCAAATTGCATTATCTCTTATAGTTTCCGAGATATGGACTATCGATAATTTACACCTTAGGCTCTGCTTCTAACTTGGGCCCAAATTGTAAAATGGTCTTATCTATTGGCGATTTCGTTCCAATTCACATTCCAAGTAATATTCGACATCCTAATTACATTGCCGGTAGCCAAATTGCATTATCTCTTATAGTTTCCGAGTTATGGACTATCGATAATTTACACCTTAGGCTCTGCTTCTAACTTGGGCCCAAATTGTAAAATGGTCTTATCTATTGGCGATTTCGTTCCAATTCACATTCCAAGTAATATTCGGCATGCTAATTACATTGCCGGTTGCCAAATTGCATTATCTCTTATAGTTTCCGAGATATGGACTATCGATAATTTACACCTTAGGCTCTGCTTCTAACTTGGGCCCAAATTGTAAAATGGTCTTATCTATTGGCGATTTCGTTCCAATTCACATTCCAAGTAATATTCGGCATGCTAATTACATTGCCGGTTGCCAAATTGCATTATCTTTTATAGTTTCCGAGATATGGACTATCGATAATTTACACCTTAGGCTCTGCTTCTAACTTGGGCCCAAATTGTAAAATGGTCTTATCTATTGGCGATTTCGTTCCAATTCACATTCCAAGTAATATTCGGCATGCTAATTACATTGCCGGTTGCCAAATTGCATTATCTCTTATAGTTTCCGAGATATGGACTATCGATAATTTACACCTTAGGCTCTGCTTCTAACTTGGGCCCAAATTGTAAAATGGTCTTATCTATTGGCGATTTCGTCCCAATTCACATTCCAAGTGATATTCGGCATGCTAATTACATTGCCGGTTGCGAAATTGCATTATCTCTTATAGTTTCCGAGATATGGACTATCAATAATTTACACCTTAGGCTCTGCTTCTAACTTGGGCCCAAATTGTAAAATGGTCTTATCTATTGGCGATTTCGTTCCAATTCACATTCCAAGTAATATTCGGCATGCTAATTACATTGCCGGTTGCCAAATTGCATTATCTCTTATAGTTTCCGAGATATGGACTATCGATAATTTACACCTTAGGCTCTGCTTCTAACTTGGGCCCAAATTGTAAAATGGTCTTATCTATTGGCGATTTCGTTCCAATTCACATTCCAAGTAATATTCGGCATGCTAATTACATTGCCGGTTGCCAAATTGCATTATCTCTTATAGTTTCCGAGATATGGACTATCGATAATTTACACCTTAGGCTCTGCTTCTAACTTGGGCCCAAATTGTAAAATGGTCTTATCTATTGGCGATTTCGTTCCAATTCACATTCCAAGTAATATTCGGCATGCTAATTACATTGCCGGTTGCCAAATTGCATTATCTCTTATAGTTTCCGAGATATGGACTATCGATAATTTACACCTTAGGCTCTGCTTCTAACTTGGGCCCAAATTGTAAAATGGTCTTATCTATTGGCGATTTCGATCCAATTCACATTCCAAGTAATATTCGGCATGCTAATTACATTGCCGGTTGCCAAATTGCATTATCTCTTATAGTTTCCGAGATATGGACTATCGATAATTTACACCTTAGCCTCTGCTTCTAACTTGGGCCCAAATTGTAAAATGGTCTTATCTATTGGCGATTTCGTTCCAATTCACATTCCAAGTAATATTCGGCATGCTAATTACATTGCCGGTTGCCAAATTGCATTATCTCTTATAGTTTCCGAGATATGGACTATCGATAATTTACACCTTAGGCTCTGCTTCTAACTTGGGCCCAAATTGTAAAATGGTCTTATCAATTGGCGATTTCGTTCCAATTCACATTCCAAGTAATATTCGGCATGCTAATTACATTGCCGGTTGCCAAATTGCATTATCTCTTATAGTTTCCGAGATATGGACTATCGATAATTTACACCTTAGGCTCTGCTTCTAACTTGGGCCCAAATTGTAAAATGGTCTTATCTATTGGCGATTTAGTTGCAATTCACATTCCAAGTAATATTCGGCATGCTAATTACATTGCCGGTTGCCAAATTGCATTATCTCTTATAGTTTCCGAGATATGGACTATCGATAATTTACACCTTAGGCTCTGCTTCTAACTTGGGCCCAAATTGTAAAATGGTCTTATCGATTGGCGATTTCGTTCCAATTCACATTCCAAGTAATATTCGGCATGCTAATTACATTGCCGGTTGCCAAATTGCATTATCTCTTATAGTTTCCGAGATATGGACTATCGATAATTTACACCTTAGGCTCTGCTTCTAACTTGGGCCCAAATTGTAAAATGGTCTTATCTATTGGCGATTTCGTTCCAATTCACATTCCAAGTAATATTCGGCATGCTAATTACATTGCCGGTTGCCAAATTGCATTATCTCTTATAGTTTCCGAGATATGGACTATCGATAATTTACACCTTAGGCTCTGCTTCTAACTTGGGCCCAAATTGTAAAATGGTCTTATCTATTGGCGATTTCGTTCCAATTCACATTCCAAGTAATATTCGGCATGCTAATTACATTGCCGTTTGCCAAATTGCATTATCTCTTATAGTTTCCGAGATATGGACTATCGATAATTTACACCTTAGGCTCTGCTTCTAACTTGGGCCCAAATTGTAAAATGGTCTTATCTATTGGCGATTTCGTTCCAATTCACATTCCAAGTAATATTCGACATCCTAATTACATTGCCGGTAGCCAAATTGCATTATCTCTTATAGTTTCCGAGTTATGGACTATCGATAATTTACACCTTAGGCTCTGCTTCTAACTTGGGCCCAAATTGTAAAATGGTCTTATCTATTGGCGATTTCGTTCCAATTCACATTCCAAGTAATATTCGGCATGCTAATTACATTGCCGGTTGCCAAATTGCATTATCTCTTATAGTTTCCGAGATATGGACTATCGATAATTTACACCTTAGGCTCTGCTTCTAACTTGGGCCCAAATTGTAAAATGGTCTTATCTATTGGCGATTTCGTTCCAATTCACATTCCAAGTAATATTCGGCATGCTAATTACATTGCCGGTTGCCAAATTGCATTATCTTTTATAGTTTCCGAGATATGGACTATCGATAATTTACACCTTAGGCTCTGCTTCTAACTTGGGCCCAAATTGTAAAATGGTCTTATCTATTGGCGATTTCGTTCCAATTCACATTCCAAGTAATATTCGGCATGCTAATTACATTGCCGGTTGCCAAATTGCATTATCTCTTATAGTTTCCGAGATATGGACTATCGATAATTTACACCTTAGGCTCTGCTTCTAACTTGGGCCCAAATTGTAAAATGGTCTTATCTATTGGCGATTTCGTCCCAATTCACATTCCAAGTGATATTCGGCATGCTAATTACATTGCCGGTTGCGAAATTGCATTATCTCTTATAGTTTCCGAGATATGGACTATCAATAATTTACACCTTAGGCTCTGCTTCTAACTTGGGCCCAAATTGTAAAATGGTCTTATCTATTGGCGATTTCGTTCCAATTCACATTCCAAGTAATATTCGGCATGCTAATTACATTGCCGGTTGCCAAATTGCATTATCTCTTATAGTTTCCGAGATATGGACTATCGATAATTTACACCTTAGGCTCTGCTTCTAACTTGGGCCCAAATTGTAAAATGGTCTTATCTATTGGCGATTTCGTCCCAATTCACATTCCAAGTGATATTCGGCATGCTAATTACATTGCCGGTTGCGAAATTGCATTATCTCTTATAGTTTCCGAGATATGGACTATCAATAATTTACACCTTAGGCTCTGCTTCTAACTTGGGCCCAAATTGTAAAATGGTCTTATCTATTGGCGATTTCGTTCCAATTCACATTCCAAGTAATATTCGGCATGCTAATTACATTGCCGGTTGCCAAATTGCATTATCTCTTATAGTTTCCGAGATATGGACTATCGATAATTTACACCTTAGGCTCTGCTTCTAACTTGGGCCCAAATTGTAAAATGGTCTTATCTATTGGCGATTTCGTTCCAATTCACATTCCAAGTAATATTCGGCATGCTAATTACATTGCCGGTTGCCAAATTGCATTATCTCTTATAGTTTCCGAGATATGGACTATCGATAATTTACACCTTAGGCTCTGCTTCTAACTTGGGCCCAAATTGTAAAATGGTCTTATCTATTGGCGATTTCGTTCCAATTCACATTCCAAGTAATATTCGGCATGCTAATTACATTGCCGGTTGCCAAATTGCATTATCTCTTATAGTTTCCGAGATATGGACTATCGATAATTTACACCTTAGGCTCTGCTTCTAACTTGGGCCCAAATTGTAAAATGGTCTTATCTATTGGCGATTTCGATCCAATTCACATTCCAAGTAATATTCGGCATGCTAATTACATTGCCGGTTGCCAAATTGCATTATCTCTTATAGTTTCCGAGATATGGACTATCGATAATTTACACCTTAGCCTCTGCTTCTAACTTGGGCCCAAATTGTAAAATGGTCTTATCTATTGGCGATTTCGTTCCAATTCACATTCCAAGTAATATTCGGCATGCTAATTACATTGCCGGTTGCCAAATTGCATTATCTCTTATAGTTTCCGAGATATGGACTATCGATAATTTACACCTTAGGCTCTGCTTCTAACTTGGGCCCAAATTGTAAAATGGTCTTATCAATTGGCGATTTCGTTCCAATTCACATTCCAAGTAATATTCGGCATGCTAATTACATTGCCGGTTGCCAAATTGCATTATCTCTTATAGTTTCCGAGATATGGACTATCGATAATTTACACCTTAGGCTCTGCTTCTAACTTGGGCCCAAATTGTAAAATGGTCTTATCTATTGGCGATTTAGTTGCAATTCACATTCCAAGTAATATTCGGCATGCTAATTACATTGCCGGTTGCCAAATTGCATTATCTCTTATAGTTTCCGAGATATGGACTATCGATAATTTACACCTTAGGCTCTGCTTCTAACTTGGGCCCAAATTGTAAAATGGTCTTATCGATTGGCGATTTCGTTCCAATTCACATTCCAAGTAATATTCGGCATGCTAATTACATTGCCGGTTGCCAAATTGCATTATCTCTTATAGTTTCCGAGATATGGACTATCGATAATTTACACCTTAGGCTCTGCTTCTAACTTGGGCCCAAATTGTAAAATGGTCTTATCTATTGGCGATTTCGTTCCAATTCACATTCCAAGTAATATTCGGCATGCTAATTACATTGCCGGTTGCCAAATTGCATTATCTCTTATAGTTTCCGAGATATGGACTATCGATAATTTACACCTTAGGCTCTGCTTCTAACTTGGGCCCAAATTGTAAAATGGTCTTATCTATTGGCGATTTCGTTCCAATTCACATTCCAAGTAATATTCGGCATGCTAATTACATTGCCGGTTGCCAAATTGCATTATCTCTTATAGTTTCCGAGATATGGACTATCGATAATTTACACCTTAGTCTCTGCTTCTAACTTGGGCCCAAATTGTAAAATGGTCTTATCTATTGGCGATTTCGTTCCAATTCACATTCCAAGTAATATTCGGCATGCTAATTACATTGCCGGTTGCCAAATTGCATTATCTTTTATAGTTTCCGAGATATGGACTATCGATAATTTACACCTTAGGCTCTGCTTCTAACTTGGGCCCAAATTGTAAAATGGTCTTATCTATTGGCGATTTCGTTCCAATTCACATTCCAAGTAATATTCGGCATGCTAATTACATTGCCGGTTGCCAAATTGCATTATCTCTTATAGTTTCCGAGATATGGACTATCGATAATTTACACCTTAGGCTCTGCTTCTAACTTGGGCCCAAATTGTAAAATGGTCTTATCTATTGGCGATTTCGTCCCAATTCACATTCCAAGTGATATTCGGCATGCTAATTACATTGCCGGTTGCGAAATTGCATTATCTCTTATAGTTTCCGAGATATGGACTATCAATAATTTACACCTTAGGCTCTGCTTCTAACTTGGGCCCAAATTGTAAAATGGTCTTATCTATTGGCGATTTCGTTCCAATTCACATTCCAAGTAATATTCGGCATGCTAATTACATTGCCGGTTGCCAAATTGCATTATCTCTTATAGTTTCCGAGATATGGACTATCGATAATTTACACCTTAGGCTCTGCTTCTAACTTGGGCCCAAATTGTAAAATGGTCTTATCTATTGGCGATTTCGTTCCAATTCACATTCCAAGTAATATTCGGCATGCTAATTACATTGCCGGTTGCCAAATTGCATTATCTCTTATAGTTTCCGAGATATGGACTATCGATAATTTACACCTTAGGCTCTGCTTCTAACTTGGGCCCAAATTGTAAAATGGTCTTATCTATTGGCGATTTCGTTCCAATTCACATTCCAAGTAATATTCGGCATGCTAATTACATTGCCGTTTGCCAAATTGCATTATCTCTTATAGTTTCCGAGATATGGACTATCGATAATTTACACCTTTGGCTCTGCTTCTAACTTGGGCCCAAATTGTAAAATGGTCTTATCTATTGGCGATTTCGTCCCAATTCACATTCCAAGTGATATTCGGCATGCTAATTACATTGCCGGTTGCGAAATTGCATTATCTCTTATAGTTTCCGAGATATGGACTATCGATAATTTACACCTTAGGCTCTGCTTCTAACTTGGGCCCAAATTGTAAAATGGTCTTATCTATTGGCGATTTCGTTCCAATTCACATTCCAAGTAATATTCGGCATGCTAATTACATTGCCGGTTGCCAAATAGCATTATCTCTTATAGTTTCCGAGATATGGACTATCGATAATTTACACCTTAGGCTCTGCTTCTAACTTGGGCCCAAATTGTAAAATGGTCTTATCAATTGGCGATTTCGTTCCAATTCACACTCCAAGTAATATTCGGCATGCTAATTACATTGCCGGTTGCCAAATTGCATTATCTCTTATAGTTTCCGAGATATGGACTATCGATAATTTACACCTTAGGCTCTGCTTCTAACTTGGGCCCAAATTGTAAAATGGTCTTATCTATTGGCGATTTAGTTGCAATTCACATTCCAAGTAATATTCGGCATGCTAATTACATTGCCGGTTGCCAAATTGCATTATCTCTTATAGTTTCCGAGATATGGACTATCGATAATTTACACCTTAGGCTCTGCTTCTAACTTGGGCCCAAATTGTAAAATGGTCTTATCTATTGGCGATTTCGTTCCAATTCACATTCCAAGTAATATTCGGCATGCTAATTACATTGCCGGTTGCCAAATTGCATTATCTCTTATAGTTTCCGAGATATGGACTATCGATAATTTACACCTTAGGCTCTGCTTCTAACTTGGGCCCAAATTGTAAAATGGTCTTATCTATTGGCGATTTCGTTCCAATTCACATTCCAAGTAATATTCGGCATGCTAATTACATTGCCGGTTGCCAAATTGCATTATCTCTTATAGTTTCCGAGATATGGACTATCGATAATTTACACCTTAGGCTCTGCTTCTAATTTGGGCCCAAATTGTAAAATGGTCTTATCTATTGGCGATTTCGTTCCAAT